>NW_027526225.1:22165541-22168041 GCF_048455015.1 Haemaphysalis longicornis | reverse complement strand
TAGCACATGGAAGAGAAGAGACTGGCTAAATATCGAATCCCACTACTCGTCAAAGGTGTCGTGGCACCAACCAACCAAATGAAAGGTTATAATGATCGATGCAGTACGAAAAACTTTCTGATTAGGTGATTAAGAGCACAACAGCGTTCATTGCGGAGTACTATGGCGCACCGGTTTGGATTGTGAGCACTGCCCTGACATGCCTAACGACCTTTTTTTGTTTTAGGTATATTCGCACGCTCGGAAGTTGTTCACGCATAATAGTTGCATGTGGGAAAGAAAGTGTGCTGATTCACCGTCATGCAGATAAAAACTCGAAGTTGTTGCGACGCTTTTTTCTGCCGTAATGTTGAACGAAGCAACGCTTACAGGGTGGCCGGATTCTTTAGGTGATTTTTAAAACGTCGTGATGATCAATTCTTCATAGCTCCTCTGAATGTTCCTTCTTGGATTATTTTCTTCCTTCTTAGATTAGGCGCGTGCAATTTGCGGCCGGTCCGGTCGCACATATTCTCCGAAATGCCCCAAACAATCGTATCTGACCAGTTTCTGTCTAGCACCGTTTTATGCAAAGGAGGTAACTAAGGCTTTGAAAGTCCCCCAAATAAGCGGTAAAAACTTGCGATTTTGCGTGCTGCTTGTAAATGTCTCACATGCTGCGGCTACTTGACCTTTCATTCGAAACGTGCACGGCCCCCTCTTTTCTCGAGCGCAATCACCATTATTACTCTTTTTTCGTGCGCAATCACCGTGATCACTCTTTTCTTGTGCACAATTACCATGATCACTCTTCTCGTGCACAATCACCATGATCACTCATTTCTCGTGCGCAATCACCGTGACCACTCATTCATCAAACAACAAGAACAGCACCAGCAGAGGGGCGACACGAGAGCAGAGCACGCGGAGCCCCTGAACGTCGCCTGTACTCACCGCTTTGGCGCCCAACGTCGTCGACTTGGGCAGGAAAAAAGTCCTGCAGGTCGTCCCCTCCGGGGTCCGGTTCTTCGGCAACCGCTTGGAAGGCAGTGGTTCGACGCGATGGAATCTCGCGTGCCCAACTTCGTCAAACACAACGCCTTTTTGTGGGCCAACAAAAGATAGGTCGAGAAAACAATGGAAGAACTGATATCGACCGCGAGTTTGAGAAGTGTGCTGGAGGGGAAGCTATCTCTCCTTCTCTAGTTATCCGCTTTTTCGCTGGAATGGATCGGGGGAGAAAAAACTAACTTTTCGCTCCTCCTACCACGATAAGGTCTTCCCCTTCCCTTTTGGTTCTCCAAATGATCAGGTCCTGCGTTCCAGAGATAGAGAGGATCGCTTTCACAGCTTCCGACTGGGAGAAAGATGCTGCTCCGGAGTCTCTTCGGATGCTAACGTCGTTTTCCGTGCGGCCTGCGTAATTGCCACTCGAATCAGTGCCGGCTTCCACCGACGGGGCGTCCGACGTATTCCGATCACACCGTGGCGATGGGTTGTAGGCGCACTCAAACGACAATTGGAACTCAAAAGGTCGGAGGTGCGGATAACTACTCAACTCCTCAAGAATATATAAGCGATCGAGAGCTACTCTCTTCTTCTCTGATCAACCAGATAGAGGGGAGAGGGCAGATGGCTCGGTTAAGGTATTGCCCCACAACTACGGCAGAGCGATGTATTTAGCCCTGCTTGGCGTCTTGCGCAAGGGTGCCGAGCTTTCGCGATGGGCGGGAGATAAGCGAAGAATTCGAAATTTCTCTCGCTGAAGCGAGTTCGGGCTGTTTCGTTGCTTTGCTCTTTTGCCCGATTCCCGCTTCTGAAATAGGCTGCGGCGTCGCAGGCTAGGCAATGCCGTACGATGGCCGATAGCGTGGCCCCTCCGTGGACACTGACCGAAAAAAAAATGAAGACACGTGCACAAGGAGGCGACAACGACCGCCAGGAAAGGAGGGAGGGACGCGCTGTCCGCGGTCCTTGGCGTTGTTAGCTGTAGGTGGGTCGAATCTCGTTGAATCACACTGCACAGCTCGCAATAGTCGTCGTTGAGGAGAAACGTCGACGGCGTTCACGCAGGCTGTCGAGAGTCGGCGTTGAATATTGCGCGCGCTCCTTGACGAAACACACAAAACTCCGAGTGGATCCCGGACTGCAGGCCCGGGGAGGGAAATAAAAAAATAGACGATCACACGGGCAGGTATCACAAGCACCACACGGAGAAAACAATTTGTGGAGGAACTGGGAATAAAAAAAAAACAAAACTTGCTCCCGTGGGAGTGGATGGACGGAATGTGAGACGTGGACGCGGCGTTATGCGAGCGCGTCTTCGCGACGAAAAGTGGGACGCGCGGCTATTTAAACGCCGGCCGGTCGGCGGAGGGATACACGCCAGCTGAGAGCGTGGAGCGAATTGAGAGGAAGGGGGCGTGTACAGGTAGTTCAGCGATTTACCGCGAGATGGCGCGGTAGGTGCACGGTGACGTCACGGGGGTTGGATTAGAGAGGAAGGACGACTCGACTTTTG
>NW_027526225.1:22123041-22163041 GCF_048455015.1 Haemaphysalis longicornis | reverse complement strand
CACACACATATTTATTTATTTATTTATTTATTTATTTATTTATTTACATACCCTAAAGGCCAGAATGGGCATTACATAGGGGGGGATACAGTGGGGTTATGATCAAAAGTACAGTACATTTTTCCAGCAGAACATAAATGAAGGCAGAGATGGTGTACATGACTATTGCAAAGTACAATCCAGAAACAACGCCAAACAAAAATACATTACATTGAATGAAAAAAGGGCTTCACGCGAAATACACTTAAAAGAGTAAGCAAAAACAAAAGAGCGCAAACAGTACACTTTACTGGGGGCAAAAAAGATACAGAGAAAAAAAAAAGAAAAACACAAGAAAGATTTATGCGACATCAAAGAACTTCAAGAAAGGTTTTGAGTGCATGTTGAAACGATGATGCATCGGACAGTTCTGCGATGTGAGCAGGTAACGAGTTCCATTCTGCGATTGCAAGGACTAAAGGAGAGTTTTTATATCTTTCTGTTTTAGCGAAAATTGGTTTAACTTTGAAAATGTGGTCTACCCGGGCGGAGATATGGGGCGGTGGAATGATATGAAGCTGGGAAAACGGCGTGCTACTGTGGTACAGCGAATGAAAAAAAGATAGTCGAGCCAACTTTCGGCGCGTGGCAAGCGAAGGAAGATTAAGTGAATCCTTTAAAGAAGATACGCTTTGGTAACGTGAGTACGAGGACGTGATGAACCGGGTTGCCTTGTTCTGGACGGATTCCAAGAGGTTAGTTAAGTTTGCGCCCTGAGGATGCCATATGATTGAACCGTATTCTAGTGAGGGCCGGATAAGGCAATTATACGCATGAAACCTGGTTTCCTTGGTGGCTAAATGTAGGCGCCTCTTGAGAAGGCCAAGTTTTTTTAGGGCTTTAGTAGTTATGTATTCTATGTGGCGCGTCCACTTTAAATTCGCCGTGAAGAACACACCTAAATATTTAAACGATTGAACTAAATCTATTGGAGTATCATTTATTTTGTAGTTAGCAAGAACTGCCTCGGGGGTAGGACTAAACATTATGTGTTTGGTTTTTTCTACATTGATTTCCATTTGCCAGCGGCTACACCATTCCTCTAGCTTAATCAGATCAGATTGCAAGATAATCGTATCGGCTGGATTAGATATTTCTCTATATACTACACAATCATCCGCAAACAGGCGAATTGCTGATTTTAGGCTGCATGCTATGTCATTGATGTAAATCAGGAATAAAAGAGTACCTAACACAGACCCCTGAGGGACCCCAGATGAAACACGTGTTTGGTTAGAAATATGATTGTTTAATTTGACTGTCTGGAAACGATTGGTTAAAAATTCTTCTATCCATCGTGTTGTGTTTTGGTCAAGTTGGAGGTGGCGAATTTTTAGTAACAGACGTTTATGTGGCACGCGATCAAAGGCTTTCGAGAAGTCAATGAAAATTGCATCAACAGGACGGGACAGGTTTAGAGCGGAATGAAGGTCGGTTACCAATTCGAAAAGTTGTGTTTGGCAGGATAGATCTTTACGAAACCCATGTTGGTTATTTAAGAGCAGTTTGTTCAGGTTAAGGTGGTTCATTATATGCGTGAATAATATGTGTTCGAGTAATTTACAACAGATTGATGTTAGTGAAATTGGCCTGTAGTTATTGGGAATTGTATTGTCACCCGATTTGAAAATTGGGGTCACATGCGCTGATTTCCAATCTTCTGGTATGAATCCTGAATCAAGTGATTGTTGAAAAATCAAAGAAAGAAAATATGACGAAAAGGAACTTGATAATTTTAGAAGTTTCGCGCTAATTCCATCTGGTCCGGGGCTAGTCTTGAGTGCCAAACGATCTATTGCGCAGGCTACGCCGTGCGTAGTGATTACGATAGTGGAGGACGGGTGTGGAATGGTTACTGACGGTAAATCGAGAGAGCTATCTAGTGGTCGCTCAACAGTGAAAACTTGAGAGAAGTAGGTGTTCAGTTTTTCAGCACATTCTGCAACAGGCAAGGTCTTGCCATCTTCACTTGTGAGGGGTGGGGCAGAGTTTTTGTTCTTTGGATTAATGACATTCCAAAATTTTTTAGGGTCCGTTTTTAAAAGGTTTGGGAGCGTGCAATTATAGAAATCATTTTTGGCCTTGCGAATTGCATCCGCGCACGCGCTGGATGTACTCTTGTATTTAAGCCAGTCGTCGGGGTCGCTCGTTTTAGTCGCTTTCTGGTATGCTCTTTTCTTTTTGTTTAAGCTTCTTTTTATTTCTCGAGTAAACCAAGGGTCATTTACTCTTTCGCTTATTGATAGTTTAGGTACACACAATTCTTCTACTTCCTTTAGTTTATCGCGGAACAAACACCAGTTATGCTGCACTGAACGATTTGCAAAGTTGAGTTCAAAGTCTTCAGAGAAGCTCTGCAACAAACCGTTTAGTTTTTCAGTGTTGGTTCGGTTGTAGTTAAAGATACGTTTCTTAACTTTAGATTTGTCGGCACGTGGTAACAGCAACGAGCAATGTACGGCGTTATGGTCACTGATTTCGTCCAGTACGTTTGTTTTAGCAAGCTGTGGGTTATTTGTGAGGACAAGATCTAGTATGTGGTCGCCACGCGTCGGTTCATGTACGAGTTGTTTGAGATTATGATAATGAAGTAAGCGCAGAAAGCTTAGTTGTTCATGGCGATTACGTTGAGCATGAACGGTTTGGGAGGCCCAGTCAATGTCAGGATAATTAAAGTCACCGGCAAGAATTAATAGACAACTCGGGAACTTGAGGAAAATGGTATCGATCGAATCGTTAAGAATTTCTACGAAATCCTGCCGGCTATCAGGTGGCCGGTAGCAGGCACCAATGACGCAATGAACGTGTTCAAAATAGCAAGAAACCCAAACGATTTCAAGAGGGGAGGAAATGGAAATACGTGATGGGTGATAACTAGATTTCACACCGATTATAACTCCTCCCCCTCGGCAGCCCGTTCTATCTTTGCGAAAGAGCATAAATGACGAGGGAAGTGTCAAGTCAGTGTTTGGAACATCTTCAGATAGCCATGTTTCGGTGCCTACAAATATATCAGCCGAACACGTGAACAAAATAGCATTTAGGGCGTCAATTTTGTTATAGATGCTACGAAAATTTGCTACGAGCAAGGATAACGGTTTGCTTGACTTCGATTTGTGAAGGGACCCTTTAGAAGTTCATTGTGGGGAGGGCGCTTTCGTTGAGGCCACCTTGACAACGCAGTCATTTGCAGCATCATAACAAAAAGTGGAGTTGTGCATGTGCAGTTTGTTAAAGCGCACAGTGTATTTCTCGGTGCTTTTTCTGTTCGATTTCGCGAAATCGCGCAGCTTTTTTCGGGCTAGCTGTACTTTGGGTGAAAAATCTTCTTCTAGCCAGACTTTGGGCTCTTCAAGATTTTTCAACTTTGAGGCGTTACTTAGGGCTTCCAGTTTTGATTTAAAGTTAAGAAATTTAACAATAATGGGACGGTGAAAGTCAGGCCGGGGTTTCCCAAGTCTATGGGCTCTCTCAATGTCTCCAGCTTCGATTTCAAGGTGGGTTGAAAAAAACTCTTTGACAATACGTTCAGATTCTGCGTATCCTTCATTTTCTTCTTCCGGTAGGCCTTTAATGATAAGGTTGTTACGCCTCATACGGTTGTTCATGTCATCAACGACATCCGCAAGACCTTCATTTGTTTTACAAACGTTCGCCTTAACTTCCTGCACGGAATCAGCCACTACGTCAAAAGTTTTTTGGAATTCCGATACATTGTTCACAGTTTTTTCGATATCAGTCAAACGGACCTCAATGGTGCTGATTTGCTGTTTGATTGCGTTCAAATTAGTCGTAGTTTCTTCATGGCAGTTCTTTAACAAAGTTAGAACGTCCTCGATCTTAGGCCCTGGGTTGGATTCAACGTCACCTGCACAAAGCAGGAGCAATGCCAAGCACGAGGACAGCAGTAGTGTCGAGGGCCTCGGACCAAGAACGCTGATTAAATTCATTCCAGCGGCGAAACGGCTCTGAGAGAGGCACCGATATAGAGAAAACCGATATATATATATATATATATATATGTATGTATATATATATATATATATATATATATATATATATATATATATATATAGATACATATATACGTTGAAATAAGACAGGACAGAAAAAAGGTTTGGCAGTCAAGAAAACCTCGGAAAGCAAAGGGAAGGATGTGGTGGGTCATTGAAACCGATAAAGGATTTGGAAAGATAGAAAGAAAGTGGAGAAAAAATGCCCGGCGGTTGGGATCCGAACCCATGACCTCCAGAATATCGGTCTGGTGCGATGACCACTAAGCTACGGGTGGGGCTATTTTCCCCTCCATGGATATTTATGTCAATGTAATTTTTTTCCTGTGCTTGGGGGTGGTAGCCAGCGCCACTCCGACTTCTCGGGGGGAAGGGGACCTTCTTTTTAACCCCCAGGCCGTGACTATAGTGTCTACGACATGTCGAGTGTGGTCGACCAGCGTTGAACGCTCTTAAGCTCCCTCTGGCACCAAGACTGCCAGTAGAGAGGCCCTCGCTATGCATGTAGCGAATCAGAATAGGAAATGAGGGGCTCGTTGAAATAAGACAGAAATAAAGTTTGGCAGTCAAAAAAACCTCGGAAAGCAAGGGGGAGGATATGGTAGGTCATTGAAACAGATAAAGAATTTGTAAAGAAAGAAAGTGGAGAAAAAATAGTAGAAGTCGGAGTGGCGCTGGCTACCACTCCCCAGCACAGGAAAAAAAATTACATTGACATAAATACCCCAGAAAGTGGAGGGGAAAATAGACCCGCCGGTAGCGTAGTGGTCATCGCATCAGACCGGTATTCTGGATGTCGTGGGTCCGGATCCCATCCGGCGGGCATTTTTTCTCCACTTCCTTTCCGTCTTTCGAAATTCTTACGACCTACCACATTCTCCCCTTTGCTTTCCGAGGTTTTCTTCTTGGACTGCCAACCCATCAACCCATATATATATATATATATATATATATATATATATATATATATATATATATATATATATATATATATATATATATATATATATATATATATATATATGTATATATATATATATATATATATATATGTTCACATGAGTTACTCGAAATCACCGCTAAAAATACCCACTGGGGCACCCTAGGGCAGCATTTTAGGCCTGCTTCTTTTTAATTGATATAAATGATATCGTTACAAGTTCAAAATACGCAAAATACCTAATCTACGTTGATATAATCATGCCTCTTGGATCTGATTTCGCGGATTTCACCGTTAAGCAAGTAGATGCGTCATTGCGCCAAATCAAGAATTGGCCACTCGTAAACCATCTGAAGGTAAACGAGAACACGACACCTATAGGGCTGGGCTGAAAATAGGACGCTCATAGTACCGGAGCGACATAGATTCGGTACCGAGCGCCTAAAGTTTGTTGCAAAAAACTAATGTGGTACGCACCATTTTCAACAGCCAACTTGCTGATGATCCTGTTCACAAAGTTCAGACCAAACATGTTCGAATGGCGGGTATCCCGTATCCTTAATCGGTACGATGAAAGTAAAGTGTCTGCTGCACAGTTTCGTATTAATATCGTACTTGAATTACACGTGGTTGGGTGTGGGGCACGGCTGATTTTGACAAACGAGATATCTATCTTTTGCAGGAGGAACTTTTGAGTGCCGTGTACAACAAGATATTTCAACCGGACCACTGTACTACTTTCGAAACTCGATGCGGCAAGCAGGTCTGGGTTGAATAAATTGAATAATTGAAATTTAGAAAAAAAAGAGACTCGAGAGAACATATCGAATTTGAAATAAAATCATTCAGCGACTCACCGTAGTGCAAGTCATGTCTATCCAAGCAGATGCAATAACCACTGGAGCATCCGTACCTGCTACACAGCCTATAATACGGAGAAGCTATAAAATAAAATACATTACCTCATACACCGAAAAAGAAACTTAGCCTAATGACGATAAATTTAACGGCACTAGCATGTTGAAAACGGTTTTTAATAGTTATCCTAATCGGAACTTGGCTAAAGTTTCGGTCTTCTGTATACACTTCTTGCTTTTTTTTTACAGCGAAGCTGTATATGTATAATCCTCCTAGTTCTTGCGTCCGTATGGAACGAAAAGCCGGTGTGGAACGAAAAATCGGGGACTTGTGGTAAGCGCTTGAAAAAAAAAAAAGTCTCAGGACCGCCATGTTTCTATCTCGTGTATTGACACTTCAGAAATGTCTTTCCAGCAACGCATTTGTGTTCAGAGGTGAAGACGACTTTAAGGATATCGGTGTAAGCTACGTCTTTGCAAGCAGGCTTTCCCGCATTGCGTGTTGTGCCGTGAAATATGGCCATATACGGGGGAGTATGATTACAACTTACAGCCATAACTTATACTCCCCTCCACCATGCTGCCTCTTTCCCGAGTAGTGTATACTGCTGGACCACGACTCCGCCATTTTTATGCGTGCAATACAGGGCGGGGGGGAGGAGGAGGAGGGGCATACACGCGCAGGCGGGCTCACCGTCCACATGCCCGGTATTGCTGGGGGGAGATTTCATGTGGACGTCTCACGGCCCGATGCTGCCTGTCTGCCGTCATCAGTGGTGTTCCGTACTGGGGAGAAAAATTCCCTTTTCTAGGTTTAGAAATTCCCTCTTTTTAACATTTCTTCCCCGCAGGTTTCTCACGAATTCCCTGCAAAATTCCCTGCGTTCTCTTCCCGCAGCTCATAGATCTTTACGTGGATTCCTGTTTGGTTTTGAGCGCCACTATGCCTACCTTACGTAGCCGTCCGGAAGCAGACAACGTTAAGAGAATGGTCCCTTTAGCGTGAACTAAATTCTACTACATCTGCCGCTCAGAAGCATTTGGCTATGCATTTCACGTTTTGCACCAAACAGCGTGCTTGCTTTGCATGCTAAAGCTCCAACTTGAAACTGCCCGTACGAAAAAGAACAAGACATTGTTGGGTAATTGAGGTAATGTTAGCTCAATCTGGCCCTGCCGGCGCTTTATCTTCTTCACCGCACGCCCACTAAGGCGCACCAACCTTTTTGTATATTTTGCAGGGATGCATGCGAACAACCTTCAGCCCCTTACAGCCGCCGCTTTTCCCTCTTTGCCCCCTCCTATTTTATCAACGGGATTGGGAGTGGTCTTGGATGCTTGTGGCGTGCGGGAACACGACTGCGGATATTTGAAGATAAATCCGACGAAGCGTCAAGGGAACGTTTTGGAATAAAACTAATAAATGATGCGTTGTCCCGTTTAGTGACATTATTTTTCCTTCTTACACCATGACTCATAAAATTCCCTGCATGTATTAAAGATTCCCTTTTTTTCCCTTTTGGCCAAAATTAGAGCCGAAAATTCCCCTAAAAAGGGAAAATTCTCCGCACGGGACATGACTGGCCGTCATCCGTGGTCGATCGGTTACACAGACAGTGGGATGCGACGCGAGAGGAAGCAGGACGGCCCCATGTTTTTCTCCTAGAGTAAGACTGCAGTTATTCCAAATTTCATTCAGCCAATTAGCTGGGGAAGTGTGCTCAATCGCAAGCTGCAAACAAACGCGTTTTGTTCTGTGCATTCCTTGCACCGCGCCAAGCTTGGCTATTCATCCTTCTTCACAGAGTGGAAGGACACTGATTTTTACGGCTTTGTGCTTCTCGGCTTCATTTCTGAGGGATTACATATTGCGTATTAATTTTGATATTTGGACAGAAGCTGCATATGCAGAAATAGAGCCTGAGTGGGCTTCCTTCAAATTTGTGTTCGTGTCGAATTACGTCACATCGTCTTAAATATTGTTCACGTATGCAAAGTAGTTAAAGGGACCCTGCAACACTTTAGATAAACGCTTTCACTCTTATCTTCGCGTCTGGAAGCTCAGAGAAAGGTACGGTTATCGTCAGCACGGAGAAGCACTGCGTGATTTGCTCGTCGCACCTTCCGTTTCTGCTTTGTTTTTGTGGCTTTATTTTTAACGTTGCTATCAAAAAGCGTTCATTGCTGCAACTGAAGGAAAACCGGTCAACAGCAAGTACATGGCCTCAGTGACGTAATTCGGGTCGTCGAAGAACGTCAAGACCGGGAAAGAGAGAAAAAATTTTTTGAGCGAGTTTCCAAGTTATCTGATGTTCATAGAGCAGTGATTTTTGCCTGAGGTACTTTGCGACCCCCTAATCTAAGTAGTGGGTCAGTTGGGTGACTATACGTTCTGCAAGCATTTAAGATTTCAAAAAAAAAAAAAAAAAAAAACTCTGAAAAATGTGTTTCAGGGTCTTTTTAAGACGCCATTGTTCTGTACAAAAATGGTTATAATGTTTTGCACTTGTTCTTGGTTCGACAGTTATTACTGTGTGTTTGGGGGGGGGGGTGAAGCGGTGTGCTAAAATTGGTATTTCAGCTGCCTTTATAGCGCGAAACTTTCGTGCGTGGGTGCTTGTTTGTTTGTCAGTTAGCGTGCCTGCCTGATTTTTTTAAAGACGATAGTCTTTCTTGGGCTACTTAAACGCAGAAATTTCGGTCTGTCTGTCTGTCTGTCTGTCTGTCTGTCTGTCTGTCTGTAACTCGATTCAGCCACCCGGCCAGAGCGACACAAAAAACTGCACAAAAGTTTGATATACCCACAGCCAAATCGAAACGACTAAGCCCGGTGTTAATGTTCATAGTTGTCACGTTTATTAAACAAGAACAGGATACTCGCCTTGCGCAAACCTTTAGTGTGTTTACCCTGAAATGAGAGCGACGGTACAGGAACATCATGAGAGGTGAGCGGGAAATGAAAGGCGGGCATTTCCTTGGCAAATGTCTACAAAGACTATCGTCTTTTGACCACATTTGCAACGAAAGGAGCAGATACGCGGCCAATTTTTTTTTCTAAAGCCATTGCGTGAGCAGGGGACGCGGCGGTCGCCGCTAGGCACGCTCTCAGGGACGCTCGGCATTTTCTAGGAATTTTTTCCTACGACACCGAACTTACGGCTTGCACAACAGCTCCATTGTTAAAAACCTAAAAAAATACAGAAAACAGAAAATAATTATTTTGTGCTCATCGTATCATGTTGAGAGATTGGTTGGCCGTAACGAATGATTTTATTCCGTGATGTAATGGCGACCGGTTGTATTTACGCTGAAAATAGCTGCTCTATGAGTCACGCAAGACGAATGCTGTTATACTTTTTGCCTTCCCTACGGAGGGAGGGGCACTAATGTTGTATTTTTCTTTTCGACATTCATTAAATTCTGCGCGGGGCTGAACAAAGATTTGGAAAACAAAATGTTTTTCCCAGCCACGAACATTTGGGGCCGAATCCGGGTCCTTTTGATTCTTAAGCGGGATCTATATCTACTCGGCCACAGATCTTTTTTCAAAGGAAAGCTTTCTATGTCTCACTTGTGGCTATGTTGGAAAACGCACAGCAGGATAGCCAGCTTTACAGCATGAAAGCCAACTTTACACAGTGGGTTTCCACAAAGGGTGCATAAATTACAGACCTCATCAAGGATAGAGTTTCATACTAATATATACTAGGGGGAAATCTAGCGCCACCGTCTAGGCACCCCACGCTTCAGCGGGAGTTCCTTCATTTACCAGGCAGGCACGTTCCACTTGTCCTTGGCATGGCTCAGGAACAGGCTGCAAAGTTGCCTCTGGCTACGAAAAAGCAATAATATTACTGCAGAAGGTCAATCAAATTTGTTTTGTTGCTATAAGATTGAAGCCCCAAAAAGATTTATTTGTCGGGGATTATTTAGAAGCTTCACGCAAGATGAACAAGAAAAAAACGTTACCCTTTTTCGTTGATTTTAGCTTCGTGACCAAAAACAAGCCTCGTGGATAGCCAAGCCAAGTAAGCAAGGAACGTCGCTAGCTGCAATGGCGGCGCGCGATTGCAGCGCCAGATTTCCTTCTAGTATATACTAGTGCGAAACTCTATCGCATAAACAAACAAACAAAAAAGAAAGTTCCTGCGTTTTTGCAGCCGCCCCATAGGGGCGATTTCCCATGCAAGCCGGGTGAACTTCCCAAGCGCTGTAGTCCCACACTAGGGCCGAGCGCCAGGCCGGGGAGTCGCTTGCACCTATTTTACCGGTAGGTGCCCGGCCCCACCAAGGAACACGAATTCACATGGTGCCTTCCACAGCCACGATGGACGCTCAACTTGCAACCGCCTGTGGCAGGACATGCCACCAGACTCTTTCACCCCCAGCAATGGCGCAACGCGGCATGATGGCTGGGGGCCCCGCCAGATGGACAAGGGTCAGGGGCCCCTCGATAGGGTAAAGGCAGCTTTCCAGGCGTGGATTCCCTTTTCAAGGGTCCGCACTCGACCAGGGCCGCCTGTACCCATTAAAGAAACCGGTGGGTGCCCGGTGGTACCAGGATTCTAACCCAGTACCTCTCGCATACGAGGCGAGTGCTGTACCTCTGAGCCATCGCTGCGGTATGTCTTTACGTGCATAATTGGTTCCAATGTGGTAGACGAATAAAGTTTAGCGTCATATACGGTTGAGCGATGATGCTAATGAAACCATTCGCTATCAAGCGCACAGATGGCACGTTGATTACGCCACACGCTTAATAACCAATGGGAAGCTCGAATCAACGAGAACTCTGAGCTAGCCTAATCAGCACATCCAGATGATCCAATAACGAACTGATAGATGCAAAATCATAACACCATATTCGGCTAGCTCAGCGTTGTCGTAGACCTGGACTTTGGCTAATTGGATTGTGGACTTTGCATTTGTATCGTAGAAAGCTTCGCGTTTCAACCAACTTTCTTCCAGAAAGGGGTGTTGGATATTTTTTTTCTTGATTGCACAGGAAAACATCCCGCAGTGCACCACACCACCCGGGCTTTCCAGAACCCATCAGCATCGCCCACAATCCCCAACCCAAACCTTAGAGCAGTGGGAGGCTGCCCTGTCCAGCTCGGACCCGGAGGACCAGCGACAGTTGGTGGACTGAGGCTGGACTGAGCTTCAGGCCTAACTCTCCCGCTTCCAGACACGAAGCTAATCTAATTTGAAAACGAATATCTTTTCACCGCAATCACTAGCTTTCAAAGATTTTAAATCGCACGCCGTCTACACTAAGACTACGTCCCTTGATACACGCGTGCTTCAAGAACGTCAACCAGTCGGGCAGCTATCACTGAACCAAGCAGACATGCTGCTTAATTTAAGCGCTTATTTGACCAATACAATGGACGGACTTTGTGAGGTCTTTCCAAACGGAAATTTTATTTGGCCCATAAAGGTTTTTTTATTTTGTTTGTGTGCTCATATTACAAGGAAACTAAAATTTATTAAAGTCTATGAATTAAATGGTTGAAATACGCCAGGATGTAGATTTCTCATCAGTTGTATGGTCAGGGTTAAAATACTAGGGTTCCAATTAGGGGTTAGGACTATGACTAAGCTAGGGTTAGGATTATTGTTAGCTTTCGGTCTAGGATTAGGGTAAGGTCGACGGCCGTAATGCTAGCTCACAAAGTAAAAGTAAAAGGTAGCAGGCAAAAAAAAAAATCACGCATCTACACGAAGTGAATCATGACGAGTGGGCGAAGCACTGGGGATCGTTCTGACCGTATATCGCCCGTAAGAGTGCTTACTGCGGCTAAAACGATTTCCAACCCAATCCAATACAATACAATTCAATCTAATCCAATCCAATCCAAGCCATGTCAATCCAATTCAAATCCAATTCAATACATTCCAATGCTCCTCGCGCATGCGCAGCACGGCACTCCAGGACTACTCTCTCTCCTTCTCTCTCTAATCTTTTGTGAACATTTTGTTTTGTTCTTGTTAACCTTTACTGAACCTTTTGTTCACAGATGTTTCGATTTACATGGTGTTGTGCGTCTCCCTCTCTCTCTCCCTCTCTCTCTAACCTTTTGTGAACCTTTTATTTTGTTCTTGTTGACCTGTTGCGAACCTTTTGTTCACAGATGTTTCGATTTACACGATGCTGTGCGTCTCTCTTTCTCTCTTTATCGCTTTCTCTAACCATTTGTGAACCTTTTCTTTTGTTCTTGTTAACCTTTTGTGAACCTTTTGTTCACAGATGTTTCGATTTACGTGGTGCTGTGCGTCTCTCTCTCTCTTTCTCTAATCTTTTGTGAACCTTTTGTTCACAGATGTTTCTATTTAGACGGTGCTGTGCATCTCTCTCTCTCTTTCTATAATCTTTTGTGAACCTTTTATTTTGTTCTTGTTAACCTTTTGTGAACGTTTTGTTCACAGATGTTTCGATTTGCACGGTGCTGTGCGTCTCTCTCTCTCTCTTTAACCTTTTCTGAACCTTTTATTTTGTTCTCCTCAACCTTTTCTGAACCTTTTGTCCACAGATGTTTCGATTTGCACGGTTGCGCGTCTCTCTCTCTCTCTCTCTCTCTTTCTCTAACCTTTTTGTGAACCTTTTATTTTCTTCTCCTTAACCTTTTCTGAACCTTTTGTTCAGAGATGTTTCGATTTACACTGTGCTGTGCGTCTCTCCCCCCCTTCCCCCTGTCTATAACCTTTTATGAATATTTTATTTTGTTCTTGCTAACCCTTTGTGAACCTTTTGTTCACAGATGTTTGGATTTACACGGTGCTGTGCGTCTCTCTCTCTAACTCCCCTCCCTCTCTCTCTAACCTTTTGTGAACGTTTTATTTTGTTCTTGTTAACCTTTTGTGAACCTTTTGTTCACAGATGTTTGGATTTACACGGTGCTGTGCGTCTCTCTCTCTAACTCCCCTCCCTCTCTCTCTAACCTTTTGTGAACGTTTTATTTTGTTCTTGTTAACCTTTTGTGAACCTTTTGTTCACAGATGTTTGGATTTACACGGTGCTGTGCGTCTCTCTCTCTAACTCCCCTCCCTCTCTCTCTAACCTTTTGTGAACGTTTTATTTTGTTCTTGTTAACCTTTTGTGAACCTTTTGTTCACAGATGTTTGGATTTACACGGTGCTGTGCGTCTCTCTCTCTAACTCCCCTCCCTCTCTCTCTAACCTTTTGTGAACGTTTTATTTTGTTCTTGTTAACCTTTTGTGAACCTTTTGTTCACAGATGTTTGGATTTACACGGTGCTGTGCGTCTCTCTCTCTAACTCCCCTCCCTCTCTCTCTAACCTTTTGTGAACGTTTTATTTTGTTCTTGTTAACCTTTTGTGAACCTTTTGTTCACAGATGTTTCGATTTACACGGTGCCGTGCCGTCAGCACGGACGCCGGACGCCGGACGGACAAGCCTCGTCCTTAGGGTGCTTCGCCCCTAAAAGGGCCAATCGAGGTTAGGCCTCTCCGTGCAACAGTTCACCGCCTTCGGCAGCCGTGCGGCTACCGCGGGCGTGTAACGCAGGCGCCTGGCCCGACCCAGACACTACTCCTCAGCCAATTCTTAGAGCTTGTGTACATACCTGTAGCCCTTTCGCGTCTCGCATAATTCAGTGGTCCCACAGCCGAGCAAGCATGGGTTGCGCTTTCTGCTGCGACCTTCAACCGATGATGGGGCAGGACAGCGTGCCTTTCTTTTCGATCGGCTGCTGTGACTATGTGAGCCGCCGTTCCACCTCTCCATCTTTGTCTCTCGTCGGCGATCAACAGCGAATCGCTGACACTTCGTGCGGCGGATAACGAGGGCGTGGGAGAAACCCCGAAGTGACCCCGACGCGGGCTAAGTAGTGTTATTGCGCTGTGCGGGCACGGCTAAGGAACGTGTTTTCCTATGCCGCGCTGACAGTTTTTGCTGAGTTTTCGCCTGAAGCGTGTGTTGTTGTAGCGATAATCTGGAGTGATGGCGCTCTTTTTTTATCTTTATGCGATACACGTTTCGGGAAGAGGGGCGTAATCTGGAACCAAATATCTTAAGAAAACTTCGATAGACGCTAGTCCTTCGCAGGGCCGTTCGTTATCGAAGGGGTCATGAACGGCACACAAGATTGCCGCGTTGATTACATCGTCTTCGTAGCGCTTATTCTTTGATGTAGCAAAGAAGACGCGGTTCGTGTTGTAAATGGAATGAATACATACACGAGCCATGGCTGAAGTTTGTGGAGGCATCACCTAGCCTGATTGATTGATCGATCGATTGATTGATTGATTGATTGATTGATTGATTGATTGATTGATTGATTGATTGATTGATTGATTGATTGTAGGGTTTAACGCGTCAACGCAACGCAGGCAACGAGGTGCGCCGTAGTGGAGGGCGCCGGATTAATTTTGACCACCTGGGGATCTCTAACGTGCGCTGAAATCTCGCACACACGGGCGTTTTTGCTTTTCGCCTCCATCACAAAAGCGGCCGCCGCGGCCGGGTATCGAACCCGCGACCTCGGGCCTAGCAGCGCAACGCCTTAGCCGCATCACCTAGCCTAGCCGGTTTGCCAACCATCATCATCACCGTCTAGTGGAGTTGACATACTGCCTTCCTCCTCTCCCTATACGCGGCCGTAACCAGCATGTTTCCTGCATTTGTAAGCCCACATCTGTCCGCACGTACACGTTGCAATGCTGTACCATAATCATAAACGAAACGTCTTTGTATTATAAACTTTCATGTGTAGTTTTTATCTACTCAGGCCAAGTTGTGACTCCGGATCCCAACGATGAGGCAGAGATAATTAGAAGGAAAAGAATGGGGTGGAGTGCATTCGGCAGGCATTCTCAGATAATGAATGACAGCCTACCATTGTCCCCGAAGAAGAAAGTGTATGACAGCTGCATCTTACCGGTACTCACCTACGGGGCAGAAACTTGGAGGCTCACTGAAAGGGTACAATTTGAATTGAGGACGACTCAGCGAGCAATGGAACGGAAGATGGTAGGCGTAACATTAAGGGACAAGAAGAGAGTGGAGTGGGTCAGGGAACAAACGCGTGTTAAGGACATATTAATAGAAATTAAGAAGAAGAAATGGACGTGGGCAGGGCATGTAATGCGAAGGTGAGATAACCGTTGATCATTAAGGGTAACAGAGTGGATCCATAGAGAAGGCAAGCGGGGCAGAGGGCGGCAGTAAGTTAGATGGGCAGATGAGATCAAGAAGTTTGCGGGTATAGATTGGTGGCAGATTGCACAGGACCGGGATAATTGGAGATTAATGGGAGAGGCCTTTGCCCTGCAGTGGGCGTAGATGGGCTGGTAATAATTATGA
The DNA here is from genome assembly GCF_048455015.1 of Haemaphysalis longicornis. Classification (NCBI taxonomy): domain Eukaryota; kingdom Metazoa; phylum Arthropoda; class Arachnida; order Ixodida; family Ixodidae; genus Haemaphysalis; species Haemaphysalis longicornis. The sequence continues at coordinate 22,147,868 of NW_027526225.1, read as the reverse complement.
TGATGATGATGATGATAGTGATGATGTGCAGTTTTAATTTTTGGCATTGTAATCATCATCATAATCGTCGGCATTGTAAAAGAAATGCAGGTGATATTGGTGGGTCGTTTGGTGTACTTTAGTTGTGATAAACAACAACAACAACAACAACAACAATAATAATCAATCAATCAATCAATCAATCAATCAATCAATCAATCAATCAATCAATCATGTTTATTTACGTGCCCAGGAACAGCCAGAGGCCTGGGTGCTGGCGCACGGATAGTTACATGAAAACAAAATACAAGAAACATATTGAAAGAAACAAACAAGCGACAACACACACACAAATTGAAGTAGCGAAAATTACAGAAATAAAGCACAGGCGGAGCCTGGGTACAGGTAAAAAATAAAAAGAAGATGCCTTTGTGGCTCAGCTTATTGTAATGAATACACAACAAGCAGAGAACAAAGTTTAACAGTAAGACGACAAGAACAATGACAAAGTATAGAGACAAATGATAAGACAACCATGATAAGTAAACAGTTTCAAAAACAGGCAACTATATTGGTTAAACAGAACCACAGAGAAACCAAATTTCAGCAATAAAAAAAGAAAAACGAACGACAGAGATATCATAGATGTTTAACATACTGTGTTCAACAAAGCAGTACGGTAAATTGTAAAGGAGCTTTGAAAGATGTCAAGGCGTTCAGAGAAGCGGTTGTAGCAATTCTGTATTCTGCGCACAGGAGAATGATTGGAGTTGCGCGCAGCGGTCAAGAAAGGGCGATGCGACCTGGTGGGCCTCTGTGGAACACTAAACTCTAAACAGTTAAGCAGGTCTGCGCAAGAAAGGTCTCCATGAACAATTTTGTGAAGAAATGTAAGGTCTGCACGCATACGTCTGCAGGTCAACGAAGGAATGGAAGGAACTATGGGTAAGTCAGAATCAGGACCCGAACTGTGATTGTGATGACGGTGCTTAAATATGGATGAAAACTTCTTCTGCACACGTTCTACTAATTCACTACTAGATTTGGAGATGCCGTTCCAGGCAACAGAAGCATATTCTAACTGGGGGATACATATTGCATTGTATAGCATTAGAAATGGATCTGGAGAAGAGAATTCCTTTGTAATCCGACACACATTTCCAAGACTTCGGAGCGCTCGCCGGGTGATGAGCCTAATATGAGAAGAAAAAGAGAGGGTACTGTCGAAAAAAAAAAACAATAATAATAACCCCGCGCCTCACAGACGTGAGAAGGAGGAAGAGTAGCGGCAGTGTGTTAAATTTCCCTGTATGAGACGGCTCCGTGCGCGTACATGCTGACGCATTAAATTCTTTGACAAGTGCATTAATGCGATGCTTCCAGGAATAATTAAACATCCCGGCTTCGCATGTTGTGTTCTACCTCATTATACTCGGTGCTGTATATATGAAGTTCTTTCAATGCAAACCTACAAACTCAAGCCATTCTTTTCCCCTTTTCGTAGGTTTTAGGTTTGATAGTGTATTGAGTAGAAAAAAAAGTGCGCACATTTCTCGAATCAACACGGTTTTATTATACGTCCCGTCCCGTTCACAGCGCTGAGTGTCGCGTGCACTCTATCCGCTTCCATGGCAGAGAACGATCGGGCGTAAAATATGGACAGCTGCCAACAGTAGTCGCAGTTTCTGAGGCTGAGCATAATGTGGACTTGTGCGCTTTTAAGTGCGAATGCACTTTATAAGCGACCCCAAACCATCCACCGCCGGCGTCGGCGGCGGCGGCGTCGGCGGCGGCGGCGTCCGCAGTGCTCCTCTATATTTAAAAAAGAAACAGCATCCGGCGCCAGGTTTCGATCCGAGGACTTTGCGGCCGCAGCGCGACGCTCTACCGACCAAGCCACGGACGCGACGGTGATATCAGTGTTAGTGACGCGCCTTATATCTTTAACGCATTCAAACTACGTCGTCAGCGGCGTGCGTTGGCGACTCAGCGGCGTTATAGCGGCTTGATAACTGCGTGGTGTACACGTGATACTACAAACCCGATGGAAGAGATGGAAGAGAAGGCGGCGAGGCGGTGGGCTGCGGGGGCCGAGCGCAAGCGCCGCAAGCGGGCCGACAACCGTGCATTCGCACTTTCACATTCTCCCCCTCGGGGAAATGCGGGGGAATTTTTTGGTCTTCTCGCTTTCACGGCAGGACATCAACAACCACACGGTCGAAGGTCTGTAAGTCAAAACTCCTGGTGTTACACTGTATCTGGCAGCCTTTTCTCGTTCTCGGCAGCTGAGGATTAGAGACGAAAAAAAGTGCGCCAATCTACCCTGTGAAGGTGGTTGGAAAGCGAAGCTGTAGACGACAGCCACAATGGGTACCCATGCGACGTCACTGGAAATCACACACGTGGCCCTACGAAGAGTGAAACCAGAGACAAGTGAAATGGTTCTGCCCACTTTATTAGTTTAAAGAGATATTCTTTGCTAACGTCAAATCAATGCATGATCCATGAATGGTGGTTGGTTGAGTTGTATTAGCACAGCACATGAGTGGAAACTCTTTTTTTTATAAAATGAAAGGAAGCTCAAACCCGGTGTTAGACGGTCTCACTTTTCTGTCTCTGCCGCCGCCGACGGAGGCGGCAAGATCGGTGGCAGAGACGGACGAGAATTGAGATGCCATGCGTTGGTGTGAGATTCCTTTAATTTTTACGAACTCCTAGTGCATGCCAAGGCGCGCACGCGGCCGTTACGTGCTCCGTGGGTGGAGCGTACAGCGACGCGAGAGGTCGCGTGGCGCTATCACGTGGAATTCAGCGAGAACGCATGAGGTAAACCCGCAGATGTGCTCGATGGGCGCACCCCCTTCTCCGAGTGTGCCCGTAGCCCAATCGGTAAGACAACGGGCTTTCGCTGCGCTTCTCTATTCTTTCCAGGATCGATGCCTGGCGGTGCCAGTAACTTCTTTTATTTGTTCGCAGGAGTTCTCTGGTGACACGAACGGTCGCGGCAGAACCCTTGGGGGGCAGAGGTGAAAAGTTTCGCTTTAAAAATTACCGCCCCATTTCTAAAGAAAGCTGGGAAAAGCCAGAAAGCTTCATACAATCCAATCGGTCGTCAAAGCTTCAAAGACCTAAACCGAAGAACGAACCCATGCGATGATTTTTTGCGCACTAAGTAAACACATATGCGAACGAGCTAATCGTATACCGGCACGTGGTTTATGAGGTAAAGATATAAAACCGTACTCCTTCTTCATGGTCGGTGCGTGTATTGTCTTATCTAGAACAGTTTCTTTTTCGCAATTTTCAAGTAACCGTTTTGACACATTGGGATCCCGGTTTCACACACGCGCCGTATGTCCAGAGATCTTATCATAGCTTTCCGGTGTGCCAACCGGTCTATGGGGAAATGCATTAGTTTTTTGACAGGACGCCATCGGTCCCACTACGAAAGCTTTTGCGTTAAAAAAATTGGCTCCAATCCACGCTGTGAAGGTGGTTGGAAAGCAAAGCTTCAAACGACACCCACAACAATTGCCCATGCGACGTCACTTGAATTCACACACGTGGCTCTACAAATAGCCAAACCAGTGATTCTGCCAGCCGTTAGCTTGAATTCGCGGGGGCGGCGTCCCGAACGAAGCAGCAGCGTCGGAGACGGCCGGGCTGGAGCGGCGGACGCCGCCGCCGCTGTCGCCGTGCCGTGCGTCGGCAGAAAGAAAACGGAGAGGAGCGTCTTTCGAAGGGGGAGACAGCGGAACATAGCCATTCTGATGTGCAAGCTCGGGGCTCACACCACCGCGCGACAGAAGCGCCGACACCGGAACAATTGGGCATGTGAGCTTAGTGATTCCCATTTATACCGATTTAAACCAGTTAGTTTAGTATGTTGGAAAATGGCGAGAAGGCCGAGGGAACTTGTATAATCGTGATTTATCAGAACCAGTTGCTGCTTTCGCCTTTTGAAATACCTCTTAAAATACAACTGAATTGGTAATCACCAGGTTGGAAAACGGAGTCCCATTCGTGGCAAGCAGTGCGCAAAAGGTAGCGTTTCTCTAGCGGCTAGATGTCTGAATGTTGTCTCTACATTTTGTTTTCCCGCCCTACGAACCAATCCCTAACGTATCTTTGACGTACGACACTTAATTCCGTCAGGTCCGGGTTAACCAGGAAGCGCTGTCGAACAAGTTAACCAAGCCGTGCAAAGGAAGTGCGTAATGGACGCGAAGCTGCGCCAAAGCAGGCCCAAAACAACCGCCGCTAAAGCAGAGGACAAAGCCGTTGCACCGACGCGCCCGCCGGTGTGATAAGTGCGCGGGGAACGCTGGGTGACCGTTCGCCGCGCCATCTACACTCTGCTCCGTGAGTAACAACCACCCTCCCCTCCCCAGCCGCGTTGGGAGCTTTTTGTTCCGCACGCTACGAAGGAACCGTTGGCTGGCAGAGTTAGAGAGCTTTGCTTTAAAATCGACCCTCTTGCCTTACTCACCGCCTCGTTGAAGCCGCGTAACGTTGAAAATAAAGCGTTAGCATTTCGCCAACACTTTGTCTCTTTGATCCTTTTTTAAGCTTGGAAGCTACAACCGCAACAATTTTCCACCACAGAGTGCGCTGCATGCTTTGGTCTTAGCTAAATTGTGTCCGTTCGCACGTGTGAGAGAGAGAGAGAGAGAGAGAGAGAGAGAGAGAGAGAGAGAGAGAGAGAGAGAGAGAGAGAGAGAGAGAGAGAGAGAGAGAGAGAGAGAGAGAGAGCTCTTTATTAGAAGAAAGCAGAGAGGTCTGCAGGCATGTATTCACCTACATGCTACTCTCCGGGGAAGGTGTGAAGGGAAGAAAGGCCATAAAGGAAGCTGGGCGAAAGAGAGGGCAAAAAGGAAGAGGTAAAAAATAATGTAACATGGAGTGTTCCGTGGGTCACGTAAAAGTCCAGGTGGTCTCACAGGATGACGATGTGGAGTTGTACAGTGTCTCTGCGACGCCGATGTCGTGTAAATAATCAAACACTGCATCCAACACTTTTCGCTGGGATGATGGAGATGACCATGGTCCAAGAAGATCTTTCAATGATAAAAGGCCGTTGTTGAGGCACTCGATCTTCTTGGCGAGGTGGTTTCTTTCCTGGGTGTACGCCGGACAGTCTAATAAAATGTGCTCAACAGTTTCTGGCAAACCACAGTTATCACAATAAGGATTTGTGGTTTGACCGAGGCGATGTCGGTAGGAGTTAGTAAGTGCTGCGTTGAGGCGCAACCGATGGTAGAGCGTCTCAAGTCGACGTGGGATTCGCTCTGGGAGCCTCATTCTCAGGTCAGAGTCTATATGATACAGAAAGGGGTGTCGAGTTTCGGAGAAAAACCAGAGGCGGTTTCGTTCCTCTAAGGCAAGCTGCTTCGCTAGCGCTGCAGCCTCGTGCTTTGTAAAGAAAATTTTCCTTACATTACGCAGTTGTAGCCCTCTGCGAGCCACCTCATCCGCTTTCTCGTTGCCGAGAATTCCACAATGTGCGGGTATCCATTGCAAGGTCACGCGATGCCCAGCGACGTGGGCTAAATGGTGCAGGTAGGTGACGTCGCGGGATACATGGTCGTGAAGGCTGAAGCAACTGGCGCGCCGTAGGGTTTGCAGCGCTGTCTTCGAATCCGTGAATATAGCCCATTCTGCTGATGGCTGACGAAGAATGTAGCAGAGGCCTTGCTTAATTGCAAGAAGCTCGACCGACGTGGATGACATTGCACGTTCAAGGCGGTATGACAGCGCTTGGCCGGTTAACGAAACATAGACGCCCGATGCACTACTGTGAGGTGTAGATGAACAGTCCGTAAAAATGTGGGCCATATGTGAATAACGGCCACTGATGTGGGAAAGTGCTAGTTGAAGAAGGCAGAATTGAGGGAGAGTTTGCTTTGAGTTGACTTTTATGTTGACTTTTATGCACACGGGTGAGAGAGTCCAGGGGGGGGATCAGACGGCATGGTTGGTCGCGCTTGGGATGGTAGAGATAAGTTAATAGAGTTTATCATATCTGCGAAGCTGGAGCTTTCGTTGCGCTGTGCAACACGGGTCAAAAGATTGGTTGTTGTGTACAATCGATACCCCAGGTATATTCGGAATCTCTCCTGCAGCCTAAGCACATCTAAGGGCAAGCAGCCAGCCTCCGCAACGGTACCAGCACAGGAAGAGCCCCTAGGAAGGCCAAGGCGCAGACTATTATTTCTCGCCCCATAAAGCTGCTTTTTGCTTGTGGCTGACAGCCGCTGCAAAACAGGCAGGCTGTAACGCAGCAAGCCATCAACATAAGCCTTGGAGAGAAGCACCATCGATCGACAGTCACTGCCCCATTGACTTCCGGCAAGGTATCCAATGCCTTGCGCCGCCGCGGAAATGCGAGTAGGTAGTCTCCGACCCTCAGGGGCCCAGTAGAGGTTTCGATCCATGGTTATCCCGAGGTATCTTTGAGTGCGCCCATAATGCAGGCAACGACCCCCAAGGATTAATGGGTACTGAGTCATCCGCTTGCGGGTGAATGCCATGACAACGCTCTTCTCAGGTGAGAGGCGAAGGCCCTTCGGTGCAAGTTATTCAGAGATACTTTTTAGAGCTTTCTGGAGCCTCTGTTGTGTATTTAGACGTGATATTGCTGCACTCCAAATGCAGATGTCGTCGGCGTGAATTGTGACCTTTACGCCATGAGGAAGCACACGCTTTAGGTCGATTAGTGTAATGTTGAATAACAAACAGAACACTCAAAATCGCTCCTTGAGGAACCCCTTTCTTTATAGTGTAACATGACGCAGGACCTTCCGGTGTGTGCTCATAAAAAGCTCTCGTCCTTCCAAGTAGCTGGAAATCCATGCATACAGCCTCCCACCAAGTCCAAAAGCAGCAAAGGACTCTAGAATGGCTGTATGAAAGACCGAATAAAATGCCGACTTTATGTCTAGATAAACCAGTGTTGGTATGTCTCCGTGGTTTAATCCTTCTATCGGGACGCCACGAGAGCAATGATGTTGTCGATAGCAGACCGGTTTTCTCGAAACCCATTCATTTCCGGTGGATAAAGATCCCTGCTTTCCATGTACCAAGCCATTCTCTTAAAGATCATTTTTTCCATGATTTTGCCAATACAGCTAAGTAGAGCTACGGGACGGAAATAGTCGTACCGTGTTGGTTGTTTTCCAGGTTTTAGAATTGCTGTAAGTTTGGCTCTTTTCCATTCTGCAGGCACAGTACTCCGCAGCCACGTCGACTTTAAGCGGGAGTGACGAGGGAGGTGGGAAATCGCCTCATATGTCATGCCGTCGCAACCCGGAGAAGAGCGTTTCTTAACGTTGGATATTGCTGCATTCAGCTCTCCTATCGAAAATGGAAAGTCTATGGCAGGTACGGAGGCTGGTGGCACTGTATCAGAAACACGTAGACAGGACACTTGGGGCGTAGAACTCGTCGACAGGAGCCGACAGTACTCTTCAGCCGCTTCTTTTTGGGGAATTCCCTTGTGTGATGACAGTGCCCTGAATGGATTGAGCTGCTGGTTGTTGTTGCGCATGCCCTTTATGACTCGCCATATACGAGAGAGAGGCTGGCGGACATCCAGTTTAGTACAGAAGTCACGCCACCGTTGTCGACCCAACTTTTCCAAATAGCGTCTCACATGCCTTTGAGCTTTGCGGGCCTGCCTCAAATCCTGTAAATCTTTAGTACGGCGAGCCTTCCGCTCGGCGCGCCTACGGATAGCACGCAACCTTTCGTATTCTGCATCAGTCTTCATAGCGAGGCGCTCCCGTACGACTCTCGAGGACTCCTTTATACAACGAGCCATGATTGGTATTAGGTCGTCGTCGGAAGTGGCGGCGGTTATCTCCACGTCGACACGATTTCTGAAAGCTTCCCAGTCTGTGAGCCTAAATTTGGTTTCGCGTCGTGAGGCAGACACATCTTGGTATGATATTAAAATTGGGAAGTTATCACTGCCCCTCGTCTCAAGATCAGTACACCAAGTAAACTTTTGGATCAAGCTGTTTGAGACGAATGAAAGATCGATGCAGCTGCTGACTGTTGATTTTTTTAGGTAAGTAATGCTGCCATCGTTCAATGGTTCAATACCACGTTTTATGAGCCATTTGGCAAGCCTTGCTCCGCGATGATTGCTGTGTGCGCACTTCCACAAATTTCGTTGTGTGCGTTGAAGTCTCCGCAAATTATGTGAGGTGGGGATGTGCTACCGAGGACATTTTCAAGCCTGGAAACATCGAAGGTAGATCCTGGTTCCAGGTAAGTGCCAATAAACGTAAACCGCTGAGTCCCAATCACAGTGTTGGCACACACATATTCCTCATTGCCACGAGGAGGAACTGGAAGTGCTGCAGCTTATATATCTCCGCGAAAACCAATCAATAGCCGACTGACTCCGGTAAGGCGGTGCGAATGAAGAAAATGAAAATTTTTGGGACGGAAGTGGTCGCACGTACGTCATGTTATCGTCATCACAGTCCGTATCAATGCCTGCTACCCGCTACTGCAAAAAACAGAATCGCGAGCGCGATGATCGCGATACTGCCTCTCGTGAAATACGTGAGGAGCGTATTCAAAAAGAATGAGCGTGTGCCTGTGGGTTCCAAAATAGACTACGAAGACGCAGACGCCAGTGCTGTAGCCTAAACAAAATAGGCGAGGGTGGTTGGCAGCCGGAGAATCAACTTCTAAGGCGTTTGTTTGTTTGGCCGATGTTTGTGCAGCCCTTTCCAGGAACGCGTAGTGTGACCTTTCGACGAATCTAGAATCGTCCTCGACGATCGTTGACCGCGATACTACGAGCATCCTCTTCGCGGTCACACGATACGAGATAGCCAGCTACGCTGAGAGAGAGAGATTTTGCTTTTTACAGGAAACGAAACGTAAACAGAACGTCAACGTTCACGGCAGTGTTATATGTTGATTGGTTGTCGTTCATTGATTGTCTATACGGTTTAAAAGGACCTTGCAACACTTTTTTTAGGTTTTTTTTTAAATCTTAAATGATGGCAGAACTTAGACATCCAACAGACCCAGTACTCAGATTAGGGGGTCGTAAAGTACCTCAGCCAAAAGTTACTGCTCTATGCCCATCAGATAACCTCAAAACTCGCTCGAAAGATTTTTCTCTTTTTCCCAGTCTTGCCGTTCTTCGACGGCCCGAATTACGTAACTGAGGCCATGTAGCGGCTGTTGGCCGGTTTTCCTTCAGTAGCAGCAATGAACGCTTTTCGATAGTAACTTCAAATATAAAGCCACAAGAACGAAGCAGAAACTGAAGGCCTATCTGGTGCGACGAGCAAATCACGCAGTGCCGCTCCGTACTGGCGATAAATGTAGCTTTCGCAGTGCTTCCAGACGCGAAGGAAAGAGTGAAAGCCTTTATCGAAAGTAATTGATTGATTGTAGGTTTTAACGCGCCTAAGCAACGCAGGTGATGAGGCGCGCCGTAGTGGAGGGCTCCGGATTAATTTTGACCACCTGGGGATTTTTAACGTGCGCCAAAATCTCGTACACACGGGCGTTTTTGCTTTTCGCCTCCATCAGAAAAGCGGCCGCCGTGGCCGGGAATCAAACCCGCGTCGTCGTGCTCAGCAGCACAACGCCTTAGCCACTGAGCCACCGCGGCGGGTGAAGGAGGAGAGAAAAATACTCCGAGCAAGTTTTAAATTCTCTGATGGGCATTTTGAATTAATTGGCGTCCTTCGAGCTCTGGAATTACGTCATTGCAGCGATATAGCGGCTATTGGCCGGCTTACCTTCTGTTGCAGCAATAAACAAATTTCATAGCCACTTTAAAAAGAAAGCCACGAAAGCAAAGCAGAAGCGGAAGGCGTATCTGCTGCGACGAGCGAATCACGCATTGCCGCTCCGAGCTGGCGATAACTGTAGCTTTCGGTCTTTCGCAAGGCTTCCAGACGCGAAGGAAAGAGTGCAAGCGTTTATCGGAAGTGTTGCAGAGTCCCTTTATCGGCGAAAGACACGCACTTTTTCAGCCAATCGCATCGATACTCACAGCGGCAGTAGAGGTGGGAAAGGACGGCAGGGATGCCAAGTTGGGCTATAAATAGCTAAAATTGGCTACGTGGCTTTATGACTGGCGGGAAAAACGGTTGGTTAACAATTTGGCTACTTTTGGGCTATTGTGTATTTTTGCTTGAGACGTCCTAAAAATGTAGACAAAATGCCACTTTCAGGCTGGCTTGCCAAAAAAATAAACCACTCGATCGCAATTTTATATTCTAATCGTAGCAATCTTACAGTCTGAACGTAACGGAAAATATTAAGTTTTAATTGGTCGATGGTAGCTATTGTGCATAGCAATAACTTAAAAAAAATTTACACCATCTTCAGCGAGGGGAACCATGGGGTAGATGCAACGCATCGGGGGTTGTTGTTGCGTTTCCGTTATGTTAGCGATGTCAGCGTGTGGATTGCTGTTGTTATGTATCCTATTTACGCGGCATGTTCACCCCCGATGTGTCGCATCTACCCCATGGTTCCCCTCGCGGGAAGATGGTGTAAATTTTTAACCGAGCGCAAGCTGCGCGCTAACGCACAGCTGACACGGCGACGGGAGCGAGCGCAGCCGAGCGCAAGCTGCGCGCTGACCGCGCTGACGCACAGATGGCGCTGCGGTGAGAGCGGCGGAGCGCGCAGCTGCCGCGGCGAGGAGAATGGGGGAGGGATGCGGACTACGCCGCGACAACGACGCGGGACAAGGTGAGTTAAAGAGATGCGTTGCATCTAAAACGTCAGGAAACATAATCTCTTTTTCAAACATTGACAGTGCCGATGGGAGTCGACTTGCAGTACGCAGCAATTTAGGAGGCCACGTCGGTGACAAAAATCTGCGGTGTTGGCCAACGCTTGAAGAGAAACGTTCCCTAACAGGCTCGGATAAGAGTGAGAGAGAGATTATCGATTATAGCCATTGAATGCATGTTCGAGCCTGCCATCTGGGAAGTGTTTTCTGTGACCCCTTGGAAGAGTTTTGTAGCGTGAGCTACACTGGCCGAGGTTGAGCAGTTTCGCGTGGCTCATGAAGAGCCGTACTGCGCATGCGCGATGAGCAGCCGCCGCCGCGACTGGATTCGATTGGATTTTGGATTGATTAAATTGGATTGGATTGGATTGGAAATCGTTTTAGCAGCAGTAAGCATGATAATCAGCTAATCCTAGACAATCAGGAAACCTAAGAATAGCCAGCTGAACCTTAGCTCGCGCTACGTATATCCTGGCATTGCCGAGCCAAGCCACTGCTAAGTTTTTTCTCAGCGAGGACAAGAGGGCCATTATTCTTGAGCGGTGCCGTCCATTTGTGATCGCATGTGTGAAAAGTACCCTGAAGAACCTTGCATCCATTGTGAAACTGTTAGGCGACCTCCACCTTTTTCACTGCAACAACATTAATAAATTCCCCTTCGATGATCTGTTGAAAGCTATCGGGAAGTTGATTCCGGCGTCAAACATTTCTTTAATGGAGTCAGGATATTGCTTGCTGCAATGCAGGCTTGATGGCCTCCGTGACGACTCTGTCATCATTTTTTGGAAGAAATTACTGGGCGCCAAAAGCAGTGCTGGTGTGATAACGTTTCCGCTGCTGTCGCAACTAGCCGCTGTCGCAACTTCTCACACTTCCAGTATCAAATGCAGTGGTTGAACTAGTTTTTAGTCACGTAACTCTAACGAAAGTGGGCTTCTGGAACAGAATGTCCCTAGATACGTTGGAGAACACCCTTCATGTAAAGTATGAATTCACGAGAAACGGCAAGTGCTGTAACGACTTCACACCATCCGAGATCGTTTTGGAGCGGTTCAATACAACTACGTACTCAGGTGCAGCTATTTGTACTCCAAAAGAACGAGGTTTTGTCTTGCTCTCATTCTGTGAACATTTCAAATCTGACATCTGACAAATAGCAGACATCTGAACAAACTTTTGAAGGGAATCGTGCCCACTTTTCTGTTTGGCTATTTGGGCTATTTCTACGGGTCGACATTGGACTACCTTTTGGCTATGTGTCTCAAGAACTTGGCAGGTTGCCGTGTGAGAACCTGGCATCCCTGAAGGACGGTGGAACTTGGGTGTGAGGCAGCGGATGTTATGGAAGACGCGTGCACAGCACATCCGCTTTTTGTCACTCTGAAATTCCCAACTCCCAACCATTGGCTCTCTGTGTTTTGAATGATGAAACCCAAACTGTTGACGACGACCTGCCCTGCCCCCATACTGCACCTTTTTTTCTCTCTCCACAAGCGTCTGAACGGCAGCCACATGCCAATCGTATAGCAGATTATCTTATCGGGTGAGGGTTGAGATTGCTTTCTTGCTTCCCTCTCGCTTTGAACTAGCTTGGCGGGTGCCCGACCTCGATAAGGAAACGAGTTCAGACATAGTATTGGTACTATATTAATGCCAAGGGCATGTGTTAGGGTATTCGTGCCGTCGAAGGCCGACTGTTACGGTTGCTGTTAAAGTGACCATACAGTCGAATCCTGCACGCGATGGGAAAATGTAATCACTGGAAAGCCTTACATGGCCTACTGAGCGGCCATTGAGTCGGCGTCTGTAGTAGCGAAATGGCTCCAGGACCACGTGCCTTTTAATCGTTCCACAGCACGAGGCGTTCCACAGCACGCGTTAAAACGCGGCAGTAGTGAAGTGTGGCTGGACTGGACTGGAAAGGACTTTATTCACATCGATCCTGCAGTGGGCGGGGGTTTGTGCACGCTATTTCACCCCAGAGGTAAGGGCGCGGGAAGAACGCAGTCGAGCGAGTGGACAGGCAGCGGAATCCACTACCGTCTCAACTCTCCCAAAACATATAGCAGTAACCAGTAGCGGCGAAACGTGTATGAGACAGATCGAAGCCATTCGAAAGCGTGCGGCGGAAGCGGATCGCGAAGCAAATCGTCTCGAGCGGCAACAGGACGAGTACTTTTGAAAACATGGGGCGCAAGAAATGCGTTCAATTGGACAGCAACGCTTTCGTATTGGAAACCCTTGCCCTCGGTCTCTTCTTTCGAGGCTTTGCGAGTAGTAGAACGAGAGACAGTAACGTGCACGAGCGCTTGAAGCAACAACAAGCATAACAAACTCGCGGGGGGGGATGTAATTGAACAGCAATGCTTGTAACGAAATTCTGTGGCACGGCGTTCGCCAGCTTTCTCAAATCGTTTCAGTCTTTGTTTAGCTCACCGGACTCGCTATTAGCACGCTACGCTGCTCGGCACTGGTTGATGACTTCACCGGTAGGGGATGTGTCAACGCAACTGGAAATGACATCGGCTTGGGTCATGACGCCAACTTAATGCCGTCACTTTCGGCCGTGACTTCTCGTCTGCCGTCGCGGACACAGGTACAGGAACGTGCAGGGTATATCACCATTAAAATTTGGCTTAAAGTTGCCCTTCAATGGGCAGTCATCTTGTTTTTGGCTCTGTCGAAACATTTGACCATGGATTTGTCCACGGGCACATCTTCGCGAAATAAGCTTCGTTGGCCAGTGATGGCCGATAGTGATGCGGTTGTGTTTTTTCTCTAAGATCTGTGAAGGAACATGTATAAATAAAATTTTGATAACTTATAAAGGGCAACTAGTGGTCAGTCTGTGTTATCGCTTCCTGAACCAGTTTTTCTGGTCGATCAAACCTCCCTTCCAGAGACAGAAAGAAACAGTAGGAGGAAATAAACAACTGAACAATAAAGAAAAAGTGGTTTCCAAAGGGGAATCAACGTAATACAGCAACGCGTCAGCTGGCTTGCAAAAGGGTAGCTTGCGCGAGTTCAGCCACGAATAAACCAAGCAGTTCAGTCGGCGCAAAAATACGCAATCCGATCGGACGTCAGCTCGGCCTCGGAAAAAATACCGCATCACCAGGTCGCCGGTTTCGGGAAAAAACACCGGAAAACGGGGCTTTCCGAACTGAACAACGCTGCACAATGCGTGATCAGTCCCAACGTCGCATGGTCCCCAACGACGTGCACTACGACCCAGCGGGATCTTAGAGATAAACATCATCCGCCTTGCACCTGGAGCTGTAGTTGTAACTGCATGGATGACACAATTGTCTCCTGGATTTCCCCTGGTCCGGCCGCCGCCTATCTGTACACATGGGGTGGAGACCCGACTGATTGCGCTAATTTGCTTCCAAGGCGGGCGGTTTCGTTGGCAAACATTGAAAGAAAAAAGGCCGTGGGCAGTTGTACAGATGTCGTTTTTCCACCGACGACCGGTTGCACCTCTCTCTCTCTCTCCTCTCTCTCTCTCTCTCTCTCTCTCTCTCTCTCTCTCTCTCTCTCTCTCTCTCTCTCTCTCTCTCTCTCTCTCTCTCTCTCTCTCTCTCTCTCTCTCTCTCTCTCTCTCTCTCTCTCTCTCTCTCTCTCTATCGATCGTTATCTCAACCATTCAGAAACGCTAACTGGTTGCAGGCTGCTACAGAAACGCATCGTAGCGCGGGAACCCTAATCGTGGCTAGCTAGCTGCGCGAAATAAGTAGGGTTGCCACCGGTTTTTTAAACAGTGGGACGGTTACCGGTCCATACTTAAAACCGGCCGTCATTGGTCAGTTTTTTTGGCCTTCGTGCTGTGATTATGTCCGTTTTGGCGTTTTATAAGCGTCAATTCAACAAATAAGACGATAAATATGTCGACAAGCTGCGCGAAGGCACGCGAGCAGAGAAACGCTGCCTGAGATGGAGGGGGACCTATAAGAGAGGAACAAAACAACGAAGTGATGCCGCCGTGGTCAACAATTGCGGTTACTTTTCAGTGAAGCACATACAGAGCAATAACAACGCTCTCAATCCCTTTCAGTACAAACGTTATAATAATTTCTCTCTAAGAAAACGCCGTAATAAATGGCACTGCCTGTCAAAACCATGGCGTGTTCTTTTCAACATAAAGGAAACATTCTTTATACCCCCCTCCTTAACCTTCACCCCCCAAAGGGCAGGTTTTTTTTTTCGGGAAAAGGTGGCAACCCTAGCTATAAGTGAATCCTATCGTTTGCACGACACCGACGCGGCAGAAACCAGGTTCGCTGAGCTTCTGTCATGCATGGCAGTGTAAAAGCGGATTGTATCTGCGGGCCCCATTCGAGAGTGGGGTTTCAAAATTAATGCTATATATACATAGCATTAACCTTCGAACTGACATAAAAAGAGGCTACGTGCAATTACTGCGAGGGTCGACGATCCAGTACTCTTTGTCAGGGGAGAGGGCTACGGCAAAATTTGAGCCTAAAAGACAACTTGGCTGTTAACTCGGGATACAGTTTTGAAGAGGAAACTACGACTAAAAGTTCATTGCATTCAAAATCCGCTTTCTGCAGACGCTCGTGGTGCATCGGGTACTTCCTCGACATATCCAGGCATTCGAGCCTCCTGCCCTTCGGGCGTGTTCATCGATTAGTTTAAAAGAAGGTAGTGACAGACAGACAGACAGACAGACAGACAGACAGACAGACAGACAGACAGACAGACAGACAGACAGACAGACAGACAGACAGACAGACAGACAGACAGACAGACGGACGGACGGACGGACATACAGACAGACAGACAGACAGACAGACCAAAATTTTGTATTCTTACAAAGGCAGGAACAAGGCTTTATGATTAGGCTCGCTAACACCTCATGATTACGAGCTTTGAAATCGCTGACTGATTTAAGCTTAATTACCAGTCTAAGGCAGTGGATCATATATTATAGGCTAACGCGCTGTTAGAACACAAATACTTGATGGCACGCCGTTGCCCACAAAGAAAAAAAAAACCTTAGCGAAAAACAACTGAAGTGCGCTTTTTGAAGTGCGCTTTAGCCCGCCCGACTCACGCACGCACAATCTGGACAAGAAGAGGTCAATCTCCTGGTTGTTAGAGGTAAAAAAATATGGCCGCATTTTATTACTGCGCATGGTGTAAATTTTGTTCTACACTGCAGGCACCCCAACCCACTTCACCATCGGGTGGCCCCGCAACCCAGCCCTCCCCAACCTTTCCTGTCTTCTTCCCCTTACCCGAACTGTTGGTGAACCCGAACACCAGGGTAGACCTAGACGACCAACAATTACTGGTCCCTACGGCAGAGATCGCCAAATGGTCACTTGGGCTCCTGGACTGAGGAACCACACTCACTTATTTGCCAGATAGAGCTTTCTGCCATACTGTAAGTATTCACCAGCCATTATGGGATGCATTCACACTAGAAGTTTGTGTGTTCATGCTCATAACTGGCTGCTCGCGTTTCATGTGCGGCGGCAACCCGTCCGTGGGTAGCAACGTGCCCTCTCTTGAAGCAGCATATCCAAGGTTGTTAAAATCATGGAGTTTCTTACAATATACTCTAAAGAGGAATGTGGCGCTAGCGTCCATTCGGCTCACACCAGGGCCGTCTGTGTCATCATGGGCCGCCCTTATACCGTGCGCTCGCCTTAATGTCATCATTTGCTTGTATTGAGACGTTGTAGTGGCCGTAAATTCAAATACAATGCCACAAAAACGCAAAGGAAAGTGTGTACAGCCTCCCAAATTTTAATAATATAGCTGGAGCGACGACCGAAGGGCATGCCAACGCCTTATCACGGTGTGTTAAAAATATTAGAGGAAGAAGAGATAGCTTGGCAGCTGCCTTCTACTATCACTATCATGTGCACTTCCATTCCGCCATTAAAGAGATCACTCACGTCCCGCGGACCCCGCCTAGGTTTCTTAAACAAAATGGTGCCATGACCAGGACGGGAAGATCTACACAGTTAAAGAACCAAGTGTGCGGACCGCCATCAACGATGACGCGAGTGACACGGCTGTGATGGGACTAAACTGTGACCGCTGACCACGGACCGCAGGCGGACGTGAGTACCCAAGGATCAATTGAGGGCTCGCCAAGCGACTAACGATCAGACGCCCTCACCAACGCTACCGACTCATGACGGACGCCTGCCGGGACCAACGGAAGAAACGGCTTAGGTTTATTGCCTACCATGACTTCTCGGCGATCTAGAGATATAACGACGCCAAGCATCGACATGGAGGCCCTTTGCGAACGAAGAAGCCTAATCCGGGATGACGCCACCACACTGGTCACCGACATCAAATCACGGATGAACGCCGAGACACCATCAATTGGTGAGCTAATTTGCCTCAAGAAAAGCCTAATGAAAAAATAAGAAATTCTGAAGAAACTGGACAGTGAGATTAAAGAACTTCTCGACTTGCACGACTTAGAGAAAGAATATAAAGCCGCCTATGAATTTGAAGATCTTATCCTGTTGACCAAATTTAGAATAGAGCGATTGTTCCCGGAATTGGAAAAGCATTCTGCCGATTACATTGTTACAATAGCCCTGAAAAAGCAGGACGGTATCGTAAACGTCAATGAATCGGCTTTGGAGAACAGTCATCTTCTAAACGAAAACAAGGATTTAAATACGCCTCTGAAAGAACCTCATCATGAGCCAGAGGTCAGTGAGCAAGGTGTATCCTACAAGCAAGGGATTAGTTCATGGAATAACCAAGTGGAGGCACCCGTTGCTGTTCCTCGCTCAGGTGACTGCGACCCCAACGATAACAGTTCTAGATTACCGACCACAAAAATGATGAATAATCAGAGCAATGAGAACGCTGTGCAGGAACCGGCCGAACCGTCTTTTGTGCAAGGTTTTAGCCACAAGACAACAAGATCAATGCGCAAGAAACGGCCTAATGAAGGACCACAAAAAGTACAGGTTTACGCAGGAGCACAGCAGAGCTATCGAAACCACAGAAGAAACTCAGGCTCACCCATGGAGACGCCTAATAGATCTCATCACAGCAGCACGGCTTCAGATGGAATTTCGTTTACCAAGGTAGAACGTAAGAAAGATCTGAAAACCCCCACGTCCAAACAAAGGCGTCGAAGATGGCAAAACAGAAAGGGCCTACGATGTGCAGGCGCAACTTCCCCAAACAAGGCTTCATCAAAGCACGTGACCAAATGCCGGCTGATCGGTACAACGACAAAGAAAAAAACAGCCTCACGAAGAAGAATCGTTCTACCCATGGAAGGAGCCAGGCAGTGCGTGAATTCCTCGACACGACAAACGACCCGACGCTCATGCCACACGAAGCATGCACGAACACTGCCAGGTCGTCCAGAACAGACGACTTTCAAGACAAGCCCCGTGCCCTGGCCCAACTCTACAAAACACCCCAGAAGTTGGAAACGTAGGTGGAAGCAGAAGAATGAACTATCATTGTATGGCTAACACGGACCTGACGTATTTTCTGATTACAACGGACCGTTTAGGGAAATTGGACAATAGTGTTTTTGATGTTGGCTCCAGATAAGGCAAAAGAGCTGGATAACCGCTGAAATGTAACTCCTGGTATTAAGTTAACCTTCCTTTACTTATCGGCCAGCCGGGATGATGTTAAAAATATTAGAAGAAGAAGAGGTAGCTTGGCAGCTGCCTCTTACTATCACTGTCATTGTGCAGTTCCATCCACCATTAAAGATTCACCCACGTCCCGCGGTCCTCGCATCGGTCCTTTAACACGGTGTTCAACGGCAAAATAGGCGAGGGTACGCGCACGCGCACGGGACTATCTGTTGTAGGAGCGTCGTCTGCTCCGCTGTTCTTCTCAGGGCAACACACCAACCTGTTTCTTATCTACCAAGGCCATTTCCCTACCGCCAAAGGTAGCTAAGCAGCATGGGGCACAAAGTCATTCAGATGCAGTGGCAGGGGGTGTGAGCGTAGCAGACGACACTCACACAGCCGATAGCCCTATGCGCGTGCGCGTACTCTCGCCTATTTCGCTGCTGAACACCGTGATAAGGCGCTGACATGCCCTTCGGTAGTCGCTCCCGCTATATTATTAAAAATTTGGGAGGCTGTTCTTATATAACTTAAAAGTAAAACATGCTGTTCTAAAACCAAAGAAATAAAAAAAAATGGCTGCGTATCTACTCCTTTCGTTGCAAACGTCGACAAAATACGATAGTCTTTGTCGACATTTGCCAAGTAAGTGCCTACGTTCACTTTCCCGCTCACCCCTCATGTTGTTCCTCTTGCGTCGCGCTCCTCCCAAGGTAAACATGCGAAAGTTTTGCCAAAGTCAATTTAAATTTACCGCTTTCCACTACTTCAGGCTGGGTGCCTCGATGCCAGCCCTGCCGTACGGCGGAGACGTGCGTGAATCGAGGCGCCATACTACAAGGTTTATAGTACCGGGTTGCCCTAGTCCACGTGCGTTCCAAGTAGAACGTCGAACCTATCTAGTAAAACCTTTGGTAACTGTTGTCTCTTGATTTCTTAAAATGCCGCCAGAAGCTACAGTGGGGCGGGCGACAGCAGGCGACAGTGTGAGTTTTTTTTCTGCGGTGGATGTTGAATTTCATTTCGCAAAACTCAAGCATCTATGAATGTCTTTTACAAAAGAACACTGTAAATACCCCCTGTGTATTAATTTTGTCTTACATTTGCGTAATGTCTTCTTCTTGTTCAACAATCTTGGCAAGTATGAATATATAAATGGGACTTAGACGTTTAAATTTGCTGTGAGTACATAAGACTATTTCGCAGACTTCGTTTTTATTTGGCCGAGTAGCTGAATCAACTCACAGACAGACCGACAGACAGACAGACAGACAGACAGACAGAATCAACTCACAGACAGACAGACAGACAGACAGACAGACAGACAGACAGACAGACAGACAGATAGACAGACAGACAGACAGACATACCAAAATTTCTGGGTTTAAGTAGCCCAAGAAAGGCTGTCGTCTTTAAAAAATAAAGCGTTTTGTTTTTACTAAGAGTCTGCCGGAACAGTTATGACTACTATTCTGCAGACCAAGCTGGTAGTTAACAATAATGTAAAATTTTGGAACAGACTCTTATTTTTCAAACATTTCAGATAATAAAATCTTTGACAAGCTCAGGAAGCTTTTATGCGCGTGCCTTTCAGCAGAGCACATCGCCTTCGCGGTGTTTTCGTTCGCGTTTTCGTAACAGACCGCCTGCTACAACTTTCGCAGTGGCAAATTACCCACTCAGTCGAGATGTCCGGGTGCTTTTAACATATTTAGTGCTACTGCAAGAAAGAACCGGGAACCACACCCCACTTAGCATAAACTAACGTGTCTACATTGTGGGCTTGTACATATTTAAATACGTGCTGATGATCGCTCGCCGGCACTGGTCCGCTGACTTGCTTATAATGAAGCACAGCTGTCTTAGCATGAACTAATGGAGCGAATTTCGAGTTTCCAAGCGAAGCGAAAGAAACGAAGCGAATTTTAGCTATTTCGGTCGGATCGGCTACCTCGTAGACATAGCACTGGATAGTAAAGAAAGCAAACCCAAGAAGACGTTTAAGAATCCGTTAGACATATGCCACTCCATCAGCTGTGATCTTCTCATAAGGACATAACCGCCAACACCGACATGGATTCCCACGCGCCATTTCCTCTCCCGTATACTTCCTAAGAATCTATGTTAGAAGGGCGAGGATTTTATAACTTGTGACGCCAACTCGGCTAATGCGAACGGAACTGGTCGAGTTCCTCTTCCATCAATCAATAGCTGTGTCGAAACGCTCTGGCTATTCATATGCAATGGCTGTACCTGGTTTATACTTACCAGGCCTAACCAAGCCCATTCCTTCTTGGTGAGCGATAAGCAGAAGAGGGTGCTCACGCGATGAAATAACACGCATGCGCAGTGCAAGCATCGTCTCGGATTGTCGTAAAAGATGCCCTTGGCCTTAACGGCTGATCAGAGGATTGTCTCCAGCGCTTCTCAGCACGTTGCGGTAGTGTAACGGTGCTGACATCGTAAATTTAATTACGCGGTCGTTTTTAAGTACTAGTTGCTACCTACCCTTCGTGGTTGCGCGGTTCTTTTTTCTCAGATGCGTCCAATTGCGTATTCACCCTCGGCGCTCTTTGGTGGGCCGGTCGATCCGGCTGCGATGTTCTTCCAGCGCAGGGGCCGATTGTTTCGCAATGTTTTACTTACCGCAACGTCATTCTTGCATTGTGGCGTGATGTGCCACTACTGAGATGTAAAAGTGTACTAAGCGTGTCGACGAGATGGCGACGCATTTTTATCAGCGCTAATGAACAGAAAGAGAACGAAGAACGTGCGCGGGACGCGTGTGGACGGCTAACGCGGAAATTTTTAACGCCAGCCAAGGCTTTTGAAACATCAGCAGACCGGAGGGCCTGCCAGCTGTGCCTACAAGCTAGGCCGACGTCAGCAAGTAACCGAACATCCTAGTACGTGGCAGGGTCTGCGAAATGCGAAAGAATTGGGGGATTACTTTTAAAGACGATAGTCTTTCTTGGTCTACTCGAGTCTGTCTGTCTGTCTGTCTGTCTGTCTGTCTGTCTGTCTGTCTGTCTGTCTGTCTGTCTGTCTGTCTGTCTGTAACGCGATTCATCCACCCGGCAAAAGTGAAACACAAGCTGCACAATAGGTGTATGTACCCACAGCCAAATATAAAGGTGTATACGTACGGCGGCAATGTTCATACTTCTCAACATTGTTGAACTCTTGTTCAACAACATTACGCAAATATGAGGCAGAAAATCAATACATGAGTGATATTTGCAGAATTCCTGTAAACAAATTCATGGATGCGTGATTCAAATGAAATGCTGCATCTACTGCATAAAAAATTCACTCCGTCACCTGCTGTCGCCCGCGCCACTATAGCTTCTAGCGGCACTTCAAGAAATCAAACGGAAACAGTTACCAAAGGTTCCACGTTCCTCTTGGAACGCACGTGGAGCAGGGCAACGTGGTTATATAAACGTTGTAGATCGCCTCTATTCCCGCGCTCCTCCGCCGCACGGCAGCGCTGGCATCGAGGCACCCGGCCTGAAGCAGTGGAACGCGGGAAATTTAAATTGACTTGGGCAAACCTCTAGCGCGTTTACCTCAGGAGGAGCGCCACGGAAGAGGAACGGCATGACAGGTGAGCGGGAAAGCAAAGGGAGGCATTCACTTTTCAGATGTTGACGAAAGACTATCTATCGTCTTTTGTCGACGTTTGCAATGCAAGGAGCAGATACGTGGGCAATTTTTGTCTACAAGCATGTAACACCAATACAAATATTCATAGATTGATTGATTGTTTACGCGCCGACGCAACGCATGTGATGAGACGCGCCGTAGTGGAGGGCTCCGGATTAATTTTGACCACCAGGGATCGTTAACGTGCGAAAAAATCTCGTGCACACGGGCGTTTTTGCTTCTCGCCTCCGTCAGACCAACAAAAATAACCACTGACAAATTTACGGTAACGCATTGAGCACCAGCACCAGAAAGTAAGGCTTCTTTCAGCAGAATGCTTCAGGAAAAATCACAATTCATGCTTGGTACCATTTTCAATACGCACGTTGAAACATTCGGGCCCCGGTAGTAATATTCTCTGAAAAGATCAGGCAGGGGTCATTGCTAATGACTGTCGCTGTCATGCTATTGATATTCATCCGGTTGAGCGAGAGATATGTGTTGACGTCCTCCCCTATATGCAGTACATGGCATGGTGAAAGTACACAAATTGGAGAGATGGGAAATAGTTGCACTTGCGCATGAAACCAGCACAGTGTTCAAACAACGGTGAACTCTACAGTGTCGCGGGCGGGGAGGGGGGGGGGGGAGTGACACAACGGAACTGACTCATCCAGCCGCGTGTCAGTCCACAATGCAGCCGCAAAGCATTGCGTTTTCGAGAACCTTTCGAGGAACGCTGGATTTCTGAAAATGAGCAATCGATGAAAACTGCGTGGTCCCATTCGAACTATATACTTGTAGAGGAGAATTATTCCGCTTTGGCGTCCGCTATGAATTTGGCGTCCGCTCACTTCCTCACTCACTTGTTCACTCACTCACTCATTCACTCACTCACTCACTCACTCACTCACTCACTCACTCACTCACTCACTCACTCACTCACTCACTCACTCAGTCACTTACTCACTTACTCGCTTCCTCACTCACTTGCTCGTTCGCTCGCTCACTCACTCCCTCTCACTCACTCGCTCGCTATCTCGCTGACTCACTCACTCACTCATTCACCCACTCACTTGCTGGTTCGCTCGCTCACTCACTCCCTTTCACTCACTCACTCACTCACTCACTCACTCACTCACTCACTCACTCACTCACTCACTCACTCACTCACTCACTCACTCACTCGCTCCCTCACTCACTCGCTCCCTCACTCACTTGCTCGCTCGCTCGCTCACTCACTCCCTCTCACTCACTCGCTCGCTATCTCACTCACTCACTCACTCACTCACTCACTCACTCACTCACTCACTCACTCACTCACTCACTCACTCACTCACTCACTCACTCCCTTGCTCGTTCGCTCGCTCGCTCACTCACTCCCTCTCACTCACTCGCTCGCTATCTCGCTCGCTCACTCACTCACTTGCTCGCTGACTCACTCACTCATTCACCCACTCACTTGCTGTTTCGCTCGCTCACTCACTCCCTCTCACTCACTAGCTCGCTATCTCACTCACTCACTCACTCACTCACTCACTCACTCACTCACTCACTCACTCACTCACTCACTCACTGCCTTGCTCGTTCGCTCGCTCACTCACTCCCTCTCACTCACTCGCTCGCTATCTCGCTCGCTCACTCACTCACTTGCTCGCTGACTCACTCACTCATTCACCCACTCACTTGCTGTTTCGCTCGCTCACTCACTCCCTCTCACTCACTAGCTCGCTATCTCACTCACTCACTCACTCACTCACTCACTCACTCACTCACTCACTCACTCACTCACTCACTCACTCACTGCCTTGCTCGTTCGCTCGCTCACTCACTCCCTCTCACTCACTCGCTCGCTATCTCGCTCGCTCACTCACTCACTTGCTCGCTGACTCACTCACTCATTCACCCACTCACTTGCTGTTTCGCTTGCTCACTCACTCCCTCTCACTCACTAGCTCGCTATCTCACTCACTCACTCACTCACTCACTCACTCACTCACTCACTCACTCACTCACTCACTCACTCACTCACTCACTCACTCACTCACTTGCTCGTTCGCTCGCTCACTCACTCCCTCTCACTCACTCACTCCGCCATTGATGCCTTGGTGGTTTATTCCACACGCGGCGTCGTTTACGTAACGTGCTTACTTGCTGCTCATACACGGTAACCAAAATTACTCAAAGTAAAGGTTATTCTGTAACTTCCAGCTTGTTTCTTTTTTACGCACAGTCTGTTGCAAAACTCTCCATGATTTCACGTTTTATGCGCATGTGTTCACGCAAGGACAAACAAGGCGATGTCCGTGCCGTGCTGCGAATAACTCGGGGAATACCCTGGGTTAGTAGTTAGTGTTGCGTTTAACAGCCTCCTTAGAATACAAGTTTAGAAAGCAAGCGACGCTGTTTTTGGAAGTGAGACGCGAGCAGGCGACGATAAAAAAGTGCCGCTGTGCCGAAACCGGTGTGAAAGCTAGCGAGGAGAGCACAACAATCTTGGAATTCAGGGAATTTCTGAGTAGATTGCCTCACACATGTTTACGCACCTTGTTGGAGAACAGCCGTTGGTACATAGTAATTGTGTAATCTTGCGGACTGTCTGTACCTCGATAGGACCTTCTAGTTCCGGCTGCACAATGTTATGAGCTAAAAACACATCGCGCAATTATCGTGACGCAAAAAGCGCTTTATTGTAGATGAGCACGTATTTTTCTGCCCAGGGACGCGGGTTTGATTCCCGGCCGCGGCGGCCGCTTTTCTGATCGAGGCGAAAATCGAAAACGCCGGTGTGTTCGAGATTTCGGCGCACGTTAAAGATCCCCAGGACG
>NW_027526225.1:21713176-22122941 GCF_048455015.1 Haemaphysalis longicornis | reverse complement strand
CGCACGTTAAAGATCCCCAGGACGTCAAAATTAATCCGGGCCCTCCACTACAGCGTGCCTCATCGCCTGTGTAGCGTCGCGCGTTAAACATCACAATCAATCAATCAATCAATCAATCAATCAATCAATCAATCAATCAATCAATCAATCAATCAATCAATCAATCAATCAATCAATCAATCAATCAATCAATCAATCAATCAATCAATCAATTAATTAATTTTTCTAACGCTGTTTGAGGAGTATTGGTTTTCCGGTTCATATTTTTCATGTCAATGTGGAACACGACAACCGTTAAATAGACCACGAAAACCAGATGCACGTTTCGTTCGTTCTAAACATAGTCACGTCAGAATTGCAATCATGCCAAGTTCGACGCAGATTTTAAACTATTCAGCTAGTCAATAAAGATACTTAAAATTACGGGGGATGCTTACAACTTCGACATAATTCGAAGGCACAAGCCTAGCTTGACTTTCTGTTGACCTGCTGTTGAACTTTCTGTTTAACTTTGCGGCCGCGCCCGTCACCTTGACCAGCCCCCGGTCCGCACCCTCCAGCGTTCGTTCCGATCGCTCGCCATCGCCAGGAGCATCCTGTTCGGGGTCGCCTCCTAGCTCAAGTGTAGCATCGGCGCGTTGAACCCCCATGATTTGAATTTTTTTTTAGATGCAGAGCATCTCATTCACTCGCCTTGTCCCTCCGGCGTCGTCGTCGTCGTCGTCGGCGGCGTTGTCCACCCCTCCCCCCTTCTCCTCGCCGCACCAGCTGCGCTCTCCGCCGCTCACCCCCTCTCCTCTCCGATAGCGAACACTGTCTCGCGAGGGGCATTGGATTGGCTTGGCTTGGCTTGGCTTGACTGGGATTGGATATGGATTGGATTGGATTAAAGTGGATTGTGTTGGATTGTGTTGCGTCATAGCCGCGGCACGTTGCGTCATAGCCGCGGCAGACGCCCTGGGGCCGGCGCATGTGCAGTACTCTCTCTTCCACAGTTTCCTCTCCTTCGGGCGCGCTGCGCATATAACCGGTGTGCCATTCTCCGGCGAAGCAACATCCACGCTTGGCTCAAACACCTAGAGTCCACGCCGCTTTACAAGTACGCCAACGTCGTCATCGACTGGGACCGGCTTACGCAGTCCCCTCAACGTTATGCGCGCTATAAAACGCGGTCCCTTCACCGCTCCGCCTATGCGTCGCATCTACACAGGGGTTCCCGCGAGGGGAGGTTGGAGTTTTTTAAAGACGATAGTCTTTCTTGGGCTCCTTAAACCCAGAAATTTTGGTCTGTCTGTATGTCTGTATGTCTGTCCGTCTGTCTGTCTGTGACTCGATTCAGCCACCCGGCCAAAGCAAAACAATGCCTGCCCATTAGTCTTATATAGTCACAGCTAAATCTACCCGTCTATGTCCGGTGTAAGGTTCATACTTGTCAACATTGTTGAAGAAGAACAAGACATTACGCAAATATGAGACAGCAAATCAATACAGAAGTGATATTTGCAGTGTTCCTTTATAAAAAAATCAAACATGCTTGCTTTTGCGAAATTAAATACTTCATCAACTGCAGAAAAAGAATTCACTTCGCTGTCGCCTACTGTCGCCCGCGCCACTACAGCTTCTTGCGCCATTTTAAGAAATCAACCGGCAACAGTTACGCAAGGTTCCACTAGATAGGTTCCACGTTCTGCTTGCAACGCACGTGGAGTAGGGAAACGCGGTTCTATAAACGTTGAAGTAGGGCGCCTCGATTAACGCGCGTCTCCGCCGTACAGCAGCGTTCGCATCGAGACACCCGGTTTGGAGCAGTGGAACGCGGGAAATTTAAAATGATTTAAGCAAACCTTTGGCGTCTTTACCTTGGAAGGAGCGCGACGCAAGAGGAACAACATGAGAGGTGAGCGGCAAAGTGAAGGGAGGCATTTACTTCGCAATAGCCGATAAAGACTATCGTCTTTTGACGACATTTGCAACGAAAGGAGCAGATACGCGGCCAATTTTTTCGATTCAGATACGGGCGATGTAGGGGTACGTTTCGGAGATTGGAAGGTGGTCATTGTAGCCTTGGGATTCTCTGGGATTTTTCTTGTGATTTGTTATCTTCTTTTTTGTACAGTTACATCTTACTTCGTCTACGTGGAACGATCTTCTCCGTGTTAAACAGTTTATCCCTTAGCCCAGAGGAACAATTTCTTGGCAGACAAACTTCAGTTATACTACTGGGACCCTATATTTAGCCTGGCTACAAGGGTTAGTTGTGTGACATGGAAGTATTTGAGAAAGCTGACATACATCTTGTTCGTAGACACTGTTGTGCCAGAGAGAGAGAGAGAGAGAGAGAGAGAGAGAGACTAATCTTTATTCAGTTTGCAAACTGTGATGCTTAGTCGTCGACCGTGTGAGCCCCTGAGCTTTGGTAGCTTCCTCAGCCAGCTAGACGGCCCAGAGTTGATCTTCTGTTTGTAATAGTGCGGCCGTTCGTGAACGCCTGCGGACATTGCCACAACAGGTCGTCTAAGTCCTCTCCTTCCTGACATCGATGACACTGGTATGGGTAGCGGCCCGGGTAGCAATAGCTATTATACACAAGTGACCATACGAGTGGGTCCAGAGCACCGAATGTCGCTTACTAAGGGATGGGTGCGCGGGTGGGTAGCGGTCCCGGGTTAAACGACAATGACTGGTAATGTCACTGTATGACACGAGACTGTCCCTGTCCGACATGGGGATGATGTCCGCATCGGAGGAGCCGTCCGCTCGGTCGGTAAGCCTCGAGCAGCGTCGTGCGAGTGCTCGTTTTTTGCCAGGCCTGAGTGGGCAGGTGTCCAAATTAGGTTGATCTTGTCTGTCCGGCTCTCGGGGCGAAGACCAGAAATTAGGATTGCGGACGCCTCCTTTGATGTTTCTTCTCTTCAGAAATTTAGAATCGCTGACTTGGAGTCGCTAATTAATGTCTTAATTTCTGTACAAGTGCTTTTTTAAAATGGCATAGGGTCTGCGAGGTGGAATTGACTCCAAAGAATAAAAGAGAGGGGATTAAAAAAAAACGGCCTTTTAAATAATTTCGGGCCAACGCACGTTGTGAAGGTGGTTTTACTTGGCAGCCTTGTGTGAAGTTGGGGCTCGCACCAAAAGAAAAACCCTCGAGAAAAGGGCGGTAAAAGCAAGCACTTCTGCGGGTTTGTGTTGATGTGTGGGTGTGTAACGCTGTGTAATCATTCGAACTCGCACGAAACAAAAAATCCAGGGGGTAAGCATTACTTCATACATGTTACCTCTGCGCGAATATGCCACCGCTCTTGTTATATTTAACGTTGCGTAGCTGTAACGCCGAGCCCAACGACTGGACAACATTTCACTCATTGCACTTTAGGTTGTTGGGGCCTGTAGATGTCGTTAGACTTCAACGCGCAACGTTTGCCTTTGCGTCAGGCCGTCGCGTACCATCGGCGCTAGCACAAAACGTAAAAAAAAATCGCCAGGACACAGAGGGAGAGAGAGAGAGAGAGAGAGAGAGAGAGAGAGAGAGAGAGAGAGAGAGAGAGAGAGAGAGAGAGAGAGAGAGAGAGAGAGAGAGAGAGAGAGAGAGAGAGAGAGAGAGAGAGAGAGAGAAAACAAATTTAATGAAAAACAGCGATGTTAGCCGAGCCCTAGGCTTGCTACGCCAAATTATATAGGAAAAATAAAAAGTAAAAAAAATTGTGAAGTAAAAAGATGTCGGATGATGCTTGCAAAAGCCTCAGTCACATACGAAGTCTTAGGATGCATCGTATTTTCGTACTTTTCTTCGCTTTCGTGAATTTTAGGAGGCGGGCGCATTAGCCCAATATAAGCTACCTATACCTGTTCAAAACCCCAAGGGGGCACATGCCAAGAAAAAAGGAACTACAGCAACTATTGTTATACCGATGGCAACATGTGTAGTAGTAGTAGTAGTACGATACTTTATTGAGCCAAGAAAAAGGAGTGGTTCCCTAGTCCAGGTTCCATAGTCATAGACCCTGTTATCTAGACCGGGTTACAGGTTCCCTATTCCTATACCGAGCAACCGATGCCCTAGATGCCAGAAGTTGCCGGACGTCTACGTGCTTGCTGCATGGTGATCAGCTTCTCCCACAGATCAGGGAGGCGGAGGGGGAAAGGAAAGGGTGGGTGGTCGGGGTTGTGCGCACACTCTAATAAAATGTGAAGTAGTGTTCCATGCATAGAGCAGAAATTGCATTGGGCGAAAAATTCAGCGGGAAACATTGGACGTATAAGCGAATTGGATGGACGAAGCTATTCGTTTGGATGCGACGGAGAGTCGTTCCACCTGATCTAAACAGCTTAGCGAAGCGATAGAGCACTGCTCTGCTGCATTTAAGACCCGGGTTCGAATCCCATAAGATCGCACCGGTGTTTTTATTTACTGCTTACAGCGGCCGCCATTTTCTTGACCGGACAACAACAACAACAACAACAGCAACAACAACGGCGATGGATTTTTGTAGAATGGGGCATTTAAGGCTTCCGCCTTTGAAAATCACGAGGTAAGCGCAGGCCAATACCTTTCTGTGGATATATTCTGCTATGCGCCTTGATAAAGACAGTTGAGAGGCTCGCCGCGGACGAAACGAGAAATCCCGGGATGTGAGCTGTATACCTCTAGTAGGGGAGACTCAGAAAAACCTGCGGGGACGTTCACGAAGGTGTGACTCGCATATAAAAACCTTTCACATTTATCTTTATTTTGTGCATCTTTACACGGACGGGGTTGTCTGTTAAGATGCAGTCTGCGCATGATTGTCTGTAGACCCGGAATTTCTGAGCGATGCGGTTGGGGCACACGTGGTAAACATTTTAAGAGTTTCTCATTGCGGAAGTCGCTAACTCAATGGTGTTACATGCGTGAGCAGAAGCGAAATTTTATACAGCAAAGGCGAGAGCCCGAGGGGGAGTCATTAGAGAGTTATAGCAGATCGGAAAAACGGTTCCGGTACGGTACACGGTAGCCGCTACGGGACCGTACCGGGAAGGCTCGTTTTTAGAGTTATAGCAGACCGTAACTACCGGCCATGCTACCGTGACTGGGAGCGACTTGTGTTGTACGTCGTTTGGCAATTTTTCGTGAGTGCGTGGCGCTTCCTGCGCTGAAATATTAGTTTTCAGTTCTCAAAAGCGCTAAAGACAGTATTAGAAAAAAAACAAAAAACAACCAACGCCCCCACGGAGATTCGAACTGCGACTGCGTGAACATGGAGCGGCATTTTAACTCTACGCCATTTCAATAGATGGCGCCAGTAGGTCAAGCTCAGTAAAGCTCAGTACATACGGCTGGCTGTTTCTAGTTTTTCGTTTTATTTGAGAGTCCCTCGCACTGATACCGCCTGTTTCTCACTCGCCGATTTGTAGACGGGCCCCATGTTGCTGTTAATACTAGTTATGTAGCCGTATCGCCTTTATTTAACCTAAAAGAAGCTATCGGACTAGCGTCGTTCGACGACTCAAGCCACGGCAGTTGGGCCGGGACCGTGTTTCGCTTGCTGCTTGAGCTGTCAGAATTGCGTGGATTTCACTTGTTGCAACCTCATTTTTCTTAAACGATCTCATGTTTACAATCCGTTCGACTAGGCGTGAGCCAATCGTACGTATCCTAAACTCTTCCAAAGCGGCCGCCCGTTTTCGAACGACGGACACGGTATGTCTAGGTACCGCGCGGCCATGTCGCTCCGGTATACGGTAGGGTTCTGCGCATGCGCGGTTGCGTCCAGACGGTAGACGTTACCGTACCGGAACCGTTTTTCCGATCTGCTATAACTCTCTATTAAGGGAGCATTAGGGAGTAAATGAACTTCTTGATAGGGTGAAATAACTCTGGCTAGGGGTAAAATCATACTCTATTGCTGGGCAATGCTTTCCAGCCTGGAGTAAGGCGAACCAACTAGACATTTACTGCAAAAGCGTGAAGAATTTGCGTCGAGCACTCACTTTAAAGAAAGAAATCACTTTTGCGGCGTCCAAATAAGAGATTAGTAAGTGAACGCTGTTCATACAAGTAAAAGCAGAAGCGACCCAATATGGCGCACAACCCCCGCAATTCAGCACTCGAACTGACCTCGTGCGCAGGTCGGGCAGAGTGTATCTTCAAACTTGAGGAAGCTCAAGGTCAGCTTAAATACATGCAGAGGAACAAACTACACGTGGTTACAAGGTTAAGTCGATTCTGTCGACGTTCCGTTTTAGGTCGACTGGGCACCTTTGTGTTCAGACCGCGCTAATATAAAATGTCTGCTCCTTAACGGAACCTGGTTTAACGAAACTATGAGTTGGCTGGAAACGTTAAAAGACTCAGCGGAGCGCGCGGAGCCAAATCACGGTCCGTTTGAGTCATGGTCGAAAATGAAAACCACGGAAGCATACAAATCGAAACCGTATAGCCTAATTTGTTTCCTTCGTTCCGTTCTCGTAACTTGACGTCATGTCTCCGCACTGTTGAACTCGATCGCCTCGTACGCGAAAAGCCTAATTGCGTCTGTCTCTAATTGCGTTCAAGTCTTCCTGGCTTTCCGAGAAATAGACGGTAGACGCACCGAAGCGACTCCCCGTGAAGGCCGGTAAGCACAGAATGGTTGTTTCTGGTGTTTTTTTCTGAAAACGTTATTTTTTACTCGTTGTAAACATTATGCGTTGATGCTTGTTCTCTCCTTTGATCCCGCCGACAGCCAGCTTTCAGAAAAGTGCACGGCACAAGGGGATGTGGATATCACCTTGTGCCGTGCACTCATTAAAATAGGAAGCGAGGTTCTGGAGAGAGAGAGAGAGAGAGAGAGAGAGAGAGAGAGAGAGAGAGAGAGAGAGAGAGAGAGAGAGAGAGAGAGAGAGAGAGAGAGAGAGAGAGAGAGAGAGAGAGAGAGAGAGTTATTTTATTCCTCTTCTCCTCGCCCTAATAGAAGCCTCACGTTCGGTAACTTTAACTTGGCGCCAAGGACAAACGTTTATGGGGAGAGATTAATGAAGTCACAGGAATAAGAATCTAGACTAGTTTACTCATTGCATTGAAGAGATCACACAATGCTGCGGTAAAAGCAAAAAATCAACTTTGAGCAGGCGGTAACTGGTTTTTTCCTTCGGTGGTAAACACTTATTATTTGTATAATTATACACTGGTGAATCTTGCAAACCCAGCCTTTTTTCCCTCTTCATAAAACCCGTGACAGCTATCGCGTTTCTTGTATTTTAACTGTCACGTTTCTGGGCGTGTCCACGTGTGTCCACAAAGTGCTGTGTCGGAATTTTTGATTGTATGCGCATGTGTAGTTTTGTTTTTTCTGTGACCCGATTGTTTAAGGAGAGAAAGACTTCTCTAATGTATAAAAGTATGTGCTCATAATAACAAGGAAGTGATATATACAGTGCCTGTACAGCTGTACCTGTATTACGTGTAATTGATATTTCCCGCTTCTGTCCATTACTTTTCTTATTGGACCCTGCACTAGAATCTGACTGTGGGTCCAATCAGTGTTTGCAAACTTCATGTGATGAATGGCAATAAATGTTCGATCAATCAGTCAGAGATAGCCTTTATTTTGGCGGGAAGACTACACGTCAAGGGGGTGAAGTGGGGGGAGGAGGTGGGGTGTTTGTGTCCTGTGACATCTTGAAGGCGTCTAACAGAGACAGGTGGGCTTTTTGAGAAGGCGGGATAGGCCATGTGGGGTGAGGAAAGCAGGCTCACGGCTCCAAACTGCTCGCGCTAGACCGCTTTTCAGAAAAAGCGTGCAATTAAAGCCAGGATGGAAGGATCCCTATAGTCCGGAGCTCCCGGGAAAGTCGACAAGGCCACCTCTGCGCGTTAAATGAGCATCCTTTGCACTTCCGCGCTAAAGTCGGCTAGCCTCATTTCCCATAAAATAGGTGTGAGATTGGGTATAGGGGGAAGTTTGGGGTTCTGTGTGCAAGTCCAGAGAGCATGATAGATGCAGGGTTCCAGTGTATGAGGGCGATGTATAAGGAGGAAGCATTTGGAGGAGGCTTGAGGTTCTGTAGCGCGCAAATTTCGCACAGTGCCAAATGAGGTGCTGGAGATCGGCGGGTGTGAGGAAGGCGCAGAAGGGACATCGATGTGGCAGGGATGGGGTGCACCATTTACGGAAGGTTTCTGGGCTAAGGCTAGCAATGGCAAAACATTTGTTAATCTTGGGAGCGGGGGCAGAGCGGATAAAAAAAGCGGTTGGAGTAAGGACCTTGAGGCGGTATTCTTTTTCGTTTTTGTATCGTAGGCGCTGCATCGCTGGCGGGAGTGATTCAAAACGTGGAGCAGCCAAGTCGGGTAGCAGCGGAGGTCTAGAGGTTATACATTCCCGTGCAGCGAAATTGACTGCTTGGTCCCCCGGTGATGACTTCTGGGATGTCGCAGGGTTGTAGTGGCTTGAGATTGTCCCAGGCGATCATGGAGACAGCTTGATGAGTTAATGAGCGTTTATGAAGGAATTGATTTATTGCTGTGGAATGATATTTCGCAAGGGGGAAGAACAACTGCGGCTTGCAGTTTTTTCAGACGAGTATGTTTTGGTAGCCCCCTGATAGTGTGAAGGGTGGCTCTGTGCAGATGTTGAAGTGTTCTCATGTGCGTTTTGTTAAGGTCGTAGGATTGGGCTGCGTCAGCTATGGTACCAATGGCAACAGCGCGTGCTAAAGTTTGGGTTGCCTTCTGGTTTTCGCCACGAAATTTGTTCGGGAGGCGATGTATGGCTTGTTGATTTGTTTTCCATTTAGCTTTCAGTTGTAGCCATATATGTCGACGGGTGATTTTTGTGTCCGATTAAGATTCTGAGTAGTGGTGTGGGTTGAAAAGTGGCGGTTATAGACGTACCAGCGAGAAGAAGAGTGGAAGGTTATGGTGTGGAGGAGGTTTGCGGCCACATACGAGTAAGAATTCGTTTTTTTTTTTCGGGGGCCAATTCGAGACCAAGAGAGGCCAAGGAGCATTCAAGGCTGTTTTCTGCGGCTTGGAGTTCGGTTTGCCTGTCTTCGGGGCATGAAACGGCTAATTCAGTCAATGTGGTTACGTCATCTGCATATATTGTGACGCGTGCAGCAGAGTCACGTTCGGGATTTCGAGCTACCCCGCCATGGTGAGATTAAATAGGA
This sequence comes from Haemaphysalis longicornis, assembly GCF_048455015.1. Lineage (NCBI taxonomy): Eukaryota > Metazoa > Arthropoda > Arachnida > Ixodida > Ixodidae > Haemaphysalis > Haemaphysalis longicornis. The sequence goes on along the minus strand of NW_027526225.1, from coordinate 22,113,812 downwards.
TCGGGGAAAGTATGGATCCCCGTGGTACACCGCGGTCAATGTTGCACTAAGTGCGAGGAGTTGAGCATTGGTGGTATCCTTGAATTCGTATTGGCTGAGCGTCAAGATAACTGCGGTTCCAGACTTGAGTCTAGGCGCTATGGTAAGAGTGCGCCAGTTCCTTTAGAACGGCGGATTGGTCGACGCAATCAAAAGCCTTGCGTACGACAACTAATAGGATCAGGTCGGGAAGAGAGTGGTTATAATGGGAGCGATTAATCTCTCGGTGTAATGCTGAGGCGATCGTGAGTGCTGAAGTTTGGGGGAAAGCCAGTCTGCGCAGGGTGACAGTATGGTTGGACATATTCCAGGTAATGGATGAGCCGTTCTATAAGTTTGCGGAAGACAGGAGTGAGCGAGATGTGGCGGAGGTTGGTGAGGTCAGTTGGGCCGGTACCAGACTTCTTGGGTTTGGGAATAGGGTAGATGATAGTTAGCTTAAGGTGTTCAGGAACTTCACCAGTTTCCCAGCAGCGGTTAACGTGGTCAAGTAAGACAACAAAAGAAGGTTTTGGAAAGTTGAAGAAATGAAGATTTATTGGAGCGAACTTGTGTCCCGTAATAAACTTAAAGAATACACAAGCCTCGAAGAGGCAGTTAAAAGTGCGACATGATCAGACCACCGTCGGTGAACGGGATGCCGCGGTGTTTGCTTTTGACGCACTTATTTGACGTTTCTCGTTTCGGGAAACGTCGGATTAGGTCGAGAACACTGCCAATAAGACAAGAACAGTCCGCCAAGGGAAATGAGAAGGTTCACCCTTTTCTTGTCAAGCTCGCCGATGCGGCATGGGAAAGAACAAGCGCACTTTGCATGGAACACAGATAAAGTAGCCGAGCGCGGCCACACGCTAGTAAAATACGTTAATAAACAAATATGAAGGCAACGGTCGTGGAACAACTGTGAAAAGTTTAGGCTTGGCCAGTAAATATACGTGAAGTTTTCGGAGAAACAGTTCAAGCCTACACCGCGTGAACGTAACCGGAAGGAGTACAAAAACTGGACGCATGCGTATAAGAAAAATACAGGGTAAATTGCTCATTAGAATTAGCGTCTAAGAACATAAAATATTATAATGACAGCTTATGGTCTAACTGATGCACACGCATGCATACTCACACTTTATGAAAAGCCACCTCGGTGTTCTCCAGATCTTATTTGTGCTGTTTCGTTTTTACTCAAACCGGGTCATGCTCGAGTCCCTCCTAGGCTTCGTCAAGGTGAGGGGTCTTCTAGAGAGGCTGCAATTCCTCTTCCCTTATGTTCCCGGTCCCAATTTTAAGCCAAAGGGGCTTCCTTTTACTGTAAAACATATTACAACAACAACAACAACAACAACAACAACAACAACAACAACAACCAACAACAACAACAACAACAACAACCACCTTGCACAGAACTTTCCCGTGAAATTGCACTTCTAAAACTGCGCGCATCCTTCCAACATGTAACCTGTGTGTGTGCTGCCATAACCGAAATCAATTTATACGATAGTAATAGTGCGTGCTACAGCGCCTGAATAAGGCATTGATACGAGAGTTCTGCGAATGTCAGAAAGTACCCTAAACATCAATCTGGGACATTAATGAAAGCATCAAGAAACGAGTAGATCTTTGAAAAAGAGCATTAACCTCGTATGGATATTTCGAAGCAACGAAACGAAAAAAACCTTTTGACGCCAGTTGGTTACTGCGAGAGAAATGCGAACTAATGGGTTTGTAACCTCGATATCAACCCCCCTCCCCCTCCCCCCCCCCCCAAAAAAAAAAGAAATGTGTAAATCACGCTGAACATGTAAGTCGGCGCTGAGCACCGGGAGTTGCACACAAACGAGCAAATACGACTTTACTTTGACTTGCTGGAAAAGAACTTGTTGGAATACACAGCTCTAAGTTATTTCCGGTCTTCAAAAGCTTATAACATCCTGAAAGTTATGCAAATGGGATTTTCGATGCAGTAAAGCATGGCGGGTGATTGCAAGAGCAGACATACGGCCGTAGTGCAGCACAATGCCGCTAGCGCCTAAGGAAGCCACTCAATAGTTTTGGAAACCACGGGAAGCCACTCAATAGTTTTGCGGGCTTGTGCTTTATGTGCAAAGAATCATGCTTTGTGGTTTGCCCTATACAATATTACAATACAATATTATTTGAATCTCTAGTGTTTTTACTGTTCTTATTATCTTATTAAAATGGGCCTATTTTTAGCTCTGCTAACAGAAAGGAAGCCGGCCTATAGGGACGACACGGCCGCTATGACAACGCAAAGTCCTTATTCAGAATACCCTCACCTTGAAGGAAATGGGCAATATTATCTCGGCAAGTATCCAAGTCACCCGATGTACTGCACGCATGGATCACGCACTTAGGGAACAGGTGGACCATGTAAGAGAATGGCGTTCGTCGTTCACTGAACATAGTCCGCTTATACAGACATAAATAAGTGCATAAATACATACATGTGTACGTACGTACTACATGCAGGCACATACATACATACATACATACATACGTACGTACGTACGTACATACATACATACATACATACATACATACATACATACATACATACATACATACATACATACATACATACATACATACATACATACATACACACACACACACATACATACATACATACATACATACATACATACATACACACATACATAGTTTACATACGTACACATTGTTACGGCGATAAGTGGGCACAGAAAGCTGTGTGTGAAGACGACGTTACAGAGCAAACCTACGGAGGGATTGTGAAAGAAGATGCATTGGTTTTTAGCACCACCGGCTATGCGCTTTCCGCTAAGCGCCTCTGATCCCCCTGCGGCAGGGGTTCCCAGTTCTCAACCATGAGTGTCCCAGTAACCCATTTTTGTATTGAAGAATATTTTTATCTTGCAGAATATTGATCTATGTCATAATGTCAAACAGTTTTCACATGCACCGAAAGTCACCCACACGCGATGTCTGCATAATCGATTTCTGCCAAACGATTAGCCCTTGCAGCTAAAAGCCGATCAAGCTCTTATCCTTTTGCGTGTCAGGCTTTTCTAATTGGCTGTTGTGTTGCGCAAAAATACGACGTAAAAAGATGTGCTCAAGGAGGTTGTATAAAACTTACAACCTCCTTGGATGTGCTACGCGAGGAATAAAATATATGTACTATTATGAGCAATATGAAAGGGAACACAGGAACGCGTGGCAAACAGCCTCGAAACAGGCGCGGAGGGATACGCGGATGGCGCTGTGAAAACCAAAGGGGGAAAGGAGGGCGCTCTTCCACTAACTGTTGGCACTCCCACCGCGCTGGCATTTCTACAAAGCAGCATCGTATACGTCATTTCGCCGATAACAATACATCGTCGGACAGCCGATAAGACGCTCGGCGGGAATGGGGACAGTTGTTACAACAACGTCTTTGTTTCCGACGGCGGCCGCAGCGTATCACTGATAGCTGGGTCTGAGAGTGTTTTCTACGCGTTCCTGTGTTCCCTTTCATATTGCTCATGTCATGCAGCCAAACCACACTTATGCAATGACGGCGCGGTTTTGCAAAAAAGGAGAAATGGAGGGGGGGGGGGGGGGGCGGAGTTTGGGGAAGCCTTCGCGGACACCAGGGGGTCCGCGAATCCCCATTTGATTGAGAAGCACTGCCCTGCGCATTTCCCTGTTCCATCTTCAATAAATATCTTCCCATCACTTACCACCCTGACAATATGCCTATGTTAAAGGAAAATTTAGGAGAGGGGGTGGGAGAGCGCTACACAGTACGCGAAGGCGCTTTAACCAGGACAGGACCAAGTGCTTTGCACGTGGACAGTCCCCAGACGGCTAGCATCGCCTGTGAGATATGGCAACGCAGCAGCACAGGCGGTGAAAACGAGTGCGAAGGGAAAATCACCGATCGGATGAAACCGGACTTGTTTGAGACGCATGAATCATTACTGCCAAGGGCACTGTACCCGACCATCGGGAAGGGCCGCTCTTTGCAACGTCGAATTCGCGCACGGTGGAAAGCTTGAGCCGTCCAGCACTCTCTGTATTCAGCCTGTAGTCCCAGCAATAAACTTTTGCTATCTTTCTCTCGCCATCTCTCGACAGGCATAAGGAACGTACGTATAGAACTTTTGGACGCCGAGAAAATGTTTTTTTAAGGGAAACATCGTCCAACTCTAGTGAGTGCAGAACGGCGTGTGCTGAAAACCAAAGCAAGCTAAACGCATTCAAAAGATACTGGTAGGATTTATTTGCCTTTGGGGACGTTCGCAGGTTGTTTACGTGTTAACACCTTGGAGTAGTGCGGCGATAATTTTTGCACTGGCCATTAGCGATGAGGTGTTTGTAGATTATGGGAGAAACCCGTGTCCAGCAGAAAACATGAATATGATGATGGCAATCGTGGTTATCATTTCTAAGTTCATTTCGTATAGCACTAAATAATGAGAATAAAATATTAAGAATTTTCTGAAAAAAAAAGATGCTTACCCATTTTCGCTGTGTTATTTTTAAAAAAAACCAGCCATATTGAGTTCCTACGGCATGACAGGAAGGTACGCCAGAAATGTCAGGTCTCCAGGTCCAGCAGCCTGGCTGTACGCTGATATAACCTCATAGGCCTGTTCACTCGGTTAGGGGTGTCATTGCGAACGTCTCGTTCGTCCCTTCAGTGGCTTGTCAGCGCGAAACACTCAGACGTATTCGACTGCATTTTAATTTGTAAATATGTTACCAAAATCTAAATCGATATATTAACGGGCTGAGCGTAATATTGAGGAAACCGTTAAAAAAACATGCGATTTTCCCTCACTCTACGGTATCCGCTCAATATTGTCCCGAACAATATATAGTCCCAAGTAAGCTTGGAGCGTGCAAGGTGTTTTGGTGCATACTATCGCGGTTATTCAGTTCACCCACATTTGTCAGTAACCGATGGCATGCTTCCTTGTATTTATTCTTTATCATATTATTTTTTCCTTGCTAGCCGCGCTAACGTGTTCGTCATATGGAGTTTTAGCATAGGTTAGAGCCACTAAATAACCTATAGACTTTATTTACGGACACTAGCATATGCCTTTTTGGTAATAGGCCGGTTTGTAACCGTGGAACATTCGTCCTAGGATGGTTTGCCACAAAGGCGTTCGTCTCAGTCTCAAAGAAGCCAGGTGGTTAGTTCTTTTGTGTTGGTGGTAGTGAAACGGGGTTTGGATTTTTCTTTTAAGTTTGAAGGGGTGAGGGAAGTTGTATCCAGCAAGAAAGAGGAGCCGGGAAATAGGCGGGGGAGATATCAGCTGTAGGTGCTTGGCTTGGCACCGGTGAATGGAACGGGGGACGGGTAGAAAAGATCTTGCAAGAGAGAGAAGCGAGGCAGGGCAGATTACAGAACTGTGTTCTGCTATCAGAGAGTCAACGTTTTGGAAGACGGGGGAGGATTAATCCCCCCCCCCCTCCTACCTGTTTGGTGCACCTGATTTCTCTCTTGTTCGTATGAAGAATTCCGACTTTACTTTAGCAGGACAAAGTTCTGTGTTGCATAAAAAAGGGGTCATTGTTGCTTATGGTTTTACTCTTGATTTTGACTTCGATTTAATAACCACCAACAGAGCTGGTGATATGCTTTTGCACAACGGCTAGTCCTACATTCGCATCAAGGCTAAGGAATACACGCTGCATTCAGCCTGCCGGCGAAGGAAAACTTGCAAGACCAAAGTTATAATTTTGACTAATAATCATTGTTTTGAAGGGAAATCATGAGCCATTCTCCGTTCCGTTATGACAGACAGCAGTTATTAATACGAAATATTTTCCGCAGCAATAGTAAGTGCCAGCACAGTGTAACCGAATATGAGTGACGTCGGATCACGGCTCATTGCATCTCAATGAAGACTATATTCTGTCTTCTGAGCGAGTGGGTAGATAGATAGATAGATAGAACTTTATTCGAGCCCTTGAGGTCACCGTTGAGGCGGCCTCCGACGGGGTGGTCCCTTATTCACAGGGCCCATAAACGGCCAACACCTCCAGGCCCCGGGCCACTAGGGCCGCGTGGGTCGTTGCGGTGGGGCTGGACCGTAGGATCTCCCATCGCTCTTTGGGGGAAGGGGGTAGGGGGGTGGTGGTTGGGAATGGGATTTGTGGGATGGGGGCTTTGAGTGACGTACACTCTGCGATGACGTGTCGCAAGGTGCCTTTTTCTTGGCGACAGAAGGGGCATGTATCTTCATATTGTTGTGGGAACATGGTGTGTAGTAATTTTGGGTGGGCCAGCGACTCCGCTTGAATTCTTCTTAATATTGTCTGTTCTTTCCGTGTAAGTGTACAATGGGGTGCCGGCAGTGTGCGCCTGTCCTCCCTGTACATTTCTGTTATCGCTTTGAAGCTAGTGGCGGGAGTCGGGTCGTCTTCTCCTCCACTCGCCTCCTCTTGTGCCCGGCGTGCCATCTCTCGGGCGTAGTAGTCGGCAATTGTGTTGCCGATTAATGAGGAGTGAGCGGGTGTCCATACGATCTCCACTACCCTTTCTGGTGGCTCTCTCTTATTCATAATGTGTGCTGCCAAGGAGGAGATCGTGCCCTTCCGGTAGCTGCTGTAGGCCTTCTTGCTGTCAGTGACAACGACTTCGACGCCGGGTTGAAGCAGCGCTAGTGCCATGGCCACTTCTTCCGCTGTGGTTGGGTCTCGTGTCCTCGTAGATGCCGTGGTAATTAGTCTGTTTCGAGACGTTACGGCCACTGCTGCTCTGTCGCTTCCCTGTAGTAGGGATGCGTCCGTGTACAAGACGTGAGGGTTGTCGCTGAATCTCCTCTCCAGAGCTGCTGTTCGCGCCTTTCTTCTTCCCTCGTCCTCTCCCGGCGTCATATTACGTGGAAGGGGCTTCGACGTGATTTTTGCTCGCCAGTGTTCTGGTATGAGGCCCGGTGTTGGCATCAGCTCGATCTTCCATCCGATCTTCTGGAGGACCCTTCTGCCGTGTTCGGTGCAGCTGAGTCGCATCCTCTGGTTGGACAGGTGGGCTTCCACAAGCTCGTCCACGGTGTTGTGGACTCCCATTTCATGCAGCCGTTTGGTGGACGTGTAGATGGGGAGTCCCAGGGCTTGCTTCGTTGCCTTTCTTATGAGTATGTCTAGTCCTTCCCTCTGCGTCTTCGTTAGTTGCAGGTACGGTGCCGAATAGGTGATTCGCGAGATGACGAAAGCCTGAACAAGGCGGATTGCGTCGTCTTCTTTGATGCCGCGATTCCTGTTGGCTACCCGTCTCAGCATACCCAGTACCTGTTCCGTGGTGGTTCTGATCTTGGCTGAGCGAGTGAGTGAGTAAATAAGCTTGGAAGAAAAAATAAACACGAAGTAACAACACTAAATGTATCTTTTCGTGCCCCATATGACAAAGTTTTCTATAGAGCGAACTGCCGTATGACGATTGATCTTATGAGACCAAATGGCGTATTACAAATGGGCCCATGACAAAACGCCATGTGACGAACGGGCCTACATACGCATGAAGACATGTAGTATGTGCATGATGAATGTCTTGCCATCTTGCTGTAGCTTCATTTAACACCTTGAAACTTCACAAAGATAGCTGAAGCATTCGCGGGGTTCCGCTATGTCTATCACTCACATGAAAAAAGGAATCGCTTCAGATATCGACGACTTTTGACGGAGTCGAAGGATTGACGCGGGGTCATTTTGTGCGGGTTTTCACTTGGAATCATATGGTCCGGGAGCATCATGTCCAAGGCCCTATTGTCCTACACCCATACAATTTTATCATGCAGGGGGAGTTCACTAAGGCTGGATTTCGGGAAATTACTTCCCTAAAGGAGCTGAAAGGAAAAAATTGTGTTGCTGCAGATTCCAGGTTATCTCACAGGACCTATAACTATATAAATTCTACCAGCGCTAGGACGACCTGGACAAAGAAAGAAAAACAAACACAGGCGATGTGTTTGTCTTTTCTTTGTCCCCATCGTCTTGCGCTGGTAGAAGTATAGAACCATACCAATTAGCTCGACTTTTATTACTGCTACAGTTCATTTTTAACTGTACGTTGTAAATGTTTAAAAAAGGAGTGTCAGGTATGGGGAGAATGCGTTGTGAGGGTGTAGGAATATATGGTCCCGGACATAAACGCAATTTATCCCCTTTAACTCGTTTCGTGTGTAATTTCCACAAATACACGCCGCGGTGGCTCAGTGGCTATGGCGTTGTACTGCTAAGCACGAGGGTGCGGGTTTGATTCCCGGCCGCGGCGGCCGCTTTTCTGATGGTAGCGAAAAGCAAAAATTCGTTCCTTTGTTCATTTATTCTATTTTTCGGGGTTTTCCTGCGTCCCCTCTCGGGGGGTGCCCTTGACACATGACAATTACCCCCGCTTTAAGAGTTTTTTCTCAAAAAACTGCTTCAGCTTCGCCGCCGCTGTCGTCTTGTTTCACGTTGGCTCCACTCCACGCTGTGAAGTTGGTTGGACTGCGAAGCTGTAAGCGACACCCACAACGATTACCCCATGCGTACATACATACATACATACATACATACATACACACATACATACATACATACATACATACATACATACATACATACATACATACATACATACATACATACATACATACATACATAGATACATACATACATACACGCACGCACGCATGCATACGTACAGCCTCCCAAATTTTTAATAATATAGCGGGAAAGACGACCGACCGGCATGTCAGGGCCTTATCACGGTGTTCAGCAGCGAAATAGGCGAGAGTACGCGCACGCGCATAGGGCCATATGCTGTATGAGTGTCGCCTGCTACGCTGCTTACTTGAGAGTTGCACACCCCCTGCCACTGCATCTGAATGACTTTGTGCCTCACGCTGCTTAGCTACCTTTGGCGATAGCGAAACGGCCTTGCAAGATAAGAAAAACAGGGGGTGTGTTGTCCTGGGAAGAACAGCGGAGCAGACGACGCTGCCACAACAGATAGTCCCGTGCGCGTGCGCGTACCCTCGCCTATTTTGTCGGTGAACACCATGATAAGGCGCTGACATGCCTATCGGTCGTCGCTCCCGCTATATTATTTAAAAATTTTGGAGGCTGTACGTACGTAAATACATGTATACATACATACATACATACATACATACACACACATACATGCACACATACACACATACGCACATGCATGCATGCATGCATGCATGCATGCATACATACATACATACATACATACATACATACATACATACATACATACATGCAGACATACATACATCATACATACACATACACGACAGACAGACAGACAGCCAGTCGGATCAAAACTTCCGTGTTTTCTTGGACCAAAGAAAGAGTGCGGCCTTTAAAAGACGCTCGTGTTCAATAAAGCGCCCGCGCACCAATGTCAAGTGTAAGCGGCTCCTCCACCGAGAGTCGCGTCGCGACCGAGAGCATCGTGCAACATCGAAGGACGACGCGCGAGGGAACTGCGCACACTTCACGGGCGAAGCGATTTCACACGAGGCAACGGGGCGCGTGTCAAGTCGGGCGCCGGCGCGAAGGCTGCCACGTGGGTCGGCAATCGGGCAAATAGGCTCTTAGGAGCCCTCGATCGAGTGTGCTCGGGGTGCGCGAAAGGGAAATAGATGCCGCCGGAGCGAGTATTCCGTGCGCGCATTACGCATCATGGGGGGACAACGTGCCGAGGACAACGTGCCGGTTTTCGCACGTGCAGAGCGCGTGGCGCTCTTTTTCTAAATAAGGACGACTTGGATGTGACTGGAGGCACGTTCCGTTATTTGATGAACTTCGACTCGGAACAACCGACACCGGCTGCGAGTAAACGTCTTTATGTGCGTTGTCGTAAGGCAGGATGCTTTGCACCTTACCCGATGGCACCACATTTTTGAGCGGTTTTAGGATTTTAAAGGACATTTTTGAAAAGGATTTTTGTCTTTTTTTTGAAAGCGGAACCATTGTACTTATCCCAGTTTTAAATGCCTATCCGGATGTCGGGCCTCCTGTCACAAGTTTGCCTGCATACGTCATAACGTCTGATGTTAGCGTACGAAGTCACACGTGCACGCACGCACAAACGTAAGCCCACATGCACGCACCCACGCACGCACACAGATGCGAATGTCTGTTTATTAAGGTTTATTTGCTGATTTTCTTCTTTATGACAATTTACAGGCTCTAGGAAAGCATTGAGTGGGTGGTGTACAAAAATTCAGTTACAGGGCGGTCAATAACACCAACAATAAACACATGCGGAAAGTAACACAGACGACAAGAAAATTATGTGCGAGAAAGTAGGTGCAGCAAATTGCACTCAGACCACATGGAAGGACGAAAAGGCTTGCTGATATGCACAAAGACTGGGAGACAACGGGCCATCTTCACTAACGGGAAACCTGGGTAGGGGCGGAGCATGCCATGTAAAAGTGTATTCAAAGATTGTAACTCTCTCTTTTGCCACACGGCGCGCGCTGATTGGACGCCGAAGAAGCGCCGGTGGAAGGAGCAATCGCGCGCTTGCTGAGGCGGTGGCGCCCACTCTTGCGTTGAATCGGATTTAGGCAATTTGCATGCCCCATCCGTCCCAGTTTGGGGTAGTGGCAGGGGTCAACGCGAGCGTAGTGCAATGCCCATGCCACGCCCTCAGGGCTCGCAAAGGACTTTTTATTTTTCTCTTGTAACAAAAGTAAGTACAAAACACTCGTGGTTACGCTTTTCCACGTTCACATACTCGGTCCGTCCGTTACATGGCAGGACGACATCTCTCCTTGCTATTAACCAAGCAGATACGAAATGAGTAAAAAACTAACACGGCTTGAACACGAATGCAAATGACGTACACTTCTTGGTACATAAATTGTGCACTGAGAGGACAGCCTGTGTCCTGGGAGGGGGGGGACTACTCCCCCACCCCAAGCACCAGCTCCCTTTACACAAGACGTTTCATTTACTCGGGGTCTTTCTTGCTACATACGCAACTACAAAACATTCAACTGCAAAAACAAATGCAAAAGAAACCGACCATTGGTTTGTCGACTGTACCGCATACACTTATTTGGCCCACCTTCCCATTCGGGGCCACAAAACTTATTGGATACTCTAAACATGACCACTGTTAACATTATGCAATCGGAACTGCCTTTGGCAGTAGCAACACAATCACGCGGTTTACATCCGCACCACACGGCTTACACCTGTAAAAACGCAAGTAAGCGGCTTACATTTGCGAGCCCGCTCACTTTGTAGTAGAGTGAGGCGTCAAGTGCACAGGTGCGGGAGGAGAGTCTCCCCCGCCCGAGGCGCTTGCGCCTTTTAAAAGCCTCCCCTCATGTTCCCGTAAACTTGACCCGTACGTTATTGGGGTGCAGCTCAAGTGCACTCACCTTTATGATCCTCCCGTTATTTCCCTGAAATGTAACCCATGTATTGGAGTGCGGCTCAAGTGCACTCGCCCGTTTTGAACCTCAATGAAAGGACAAGACCATTTTCTCGGTGTTCAACGAGATCCGAGTACAGGTAAGTATGCCTTTTCTTGCTTCGACCGACCACCCGACCCGATCAGGCCTAGCGTCGAGAGGTGATGGGTATTTGAGTGTAACACAAATTATCACCCGTCTACAAACAGCTTCTACTTGAGCTTGATGATTGCAGGAGTGGACAGGGACCGTTCCGCAAATCTCTAAATAATGTAAGTTTATTTTGAACCGGTTTTATCTCCTATACACTTTTCTTTTACTACGCGTTACGTTCTAGCGCGAGGTGTTGGAAAACGAGTGGTCAGGTGTTTTACTACCGTGACTACAGGAGACGACGACAAGAGATGCCGACTGCCCGAGCCCCTAAGGTGCTTTGCCCCTAAGAAAACTACAACACATCGAGTGGCATACCCCCCCCCCCCCCTCTCTCTTCTCTCTTTGTGAATGCGCACCTCTAACCTTTGTTATCGAAGTCCATGTTGTTTCCTCAGAGGGACCGTGAAATTTTTCCGCCTGTAATAAATTTATCCGTGAAATTAAATAAAAACGGTACTTGGGTGGACAGTCTAGCTACACACGCGTGTCAACACCTGATACACGTCTGAGACTTGCGGTCCCTTTTCCTTGAGCACCCTCCAAGTGCATGCTACCTCGGGGCAAACGACATTTCTGCGTGGTTCAGTATGTTTTCATTTCAGGCGTGGTGCCAAAGCGAGCCCCATGCACTCGTGATAAGACTGGGTGTCCGATTCCGCGCACACTCTAGCATGCTCTCGCATACCGTTCTTCCTTATGACTGTTCTTCCTTATGAAGATAGATGGCGCTACTTCTGATTCACCTTCGTACCGGGAAAATGCGTCTGCGTTACCCGTTAGCCCCAGCTTTCCTGACCGGTTCGTTGTAGGGTTCATAGTTCGCCCACTACACCAACAAGACGAACGGTATTTCCATCGCCTCCTCTGGGCCGGGCGCTCCCGAACGAGACACATATCCTTGTGCGATCGAACAAGCCCACTTAAGCAAAAAAAAAAAAAAAAATTCAGGAAAACTTGCACACACGCGCAAGACCAGAATGACGCAGCTGTTGTGGGGGTCATTGATGAACACAAAGTTGAGTTCAACTATCGTTGTGGTGTCGTGATTGACGTGGGCTGCATGGCATTATTTCAGTGACCTTATGGTGAGCAAGGCCAGCGTGAGCTCATCGTTTTGGTCGATGTTTTCGTACGCCACTCTGCAAGCGCGACTTATCGTCTCTAGCGGATGATTTGCACGCCGAGCCTCTCGAAACGCGGCCTCTTCCTCGGCGGTGCGAACTATAGGGACCGGGCGGCCGTTGTATGGCACCACCGTCGTTTCAGCGAACAGCGCCGCCCGTGGCGAATCGCTCGTCAGTGGAATGCTGGTGGCGGTCAGCGCAGCGTAGTTGTGCATGGCTTTCTGTCGTTTTTCTGCGGTGCGGCTTGCAAAGCGAACGTACCCCACGTGCATTTTTCATATCGGTAAATCTTGAGTGTGGATGTGACGTTTACAAGGTATGCCATGTGTGTCATTTACGCCCATACTCAGTATTTACAAATAGCAGACGACGCTCAATGCGCCAAGCTGGAAATCAAGCTGGAAGTGAAAGTTCGTTGCTTCATGCAATTTTTTCATGCCTGCATGCAGTTTTGCGAATCGAGGAGTATATTCCCGCTAAATGCTCCCACAAAGCCGGTGTGCGCAACCGATCTAGGAATGCTGCGGCGCAGGCCTTTGGCAGTTGATGACGAAACGGCGCCGACGTCGTGCACAAGCGAAAGACAAAGTTCGAGGGTGTCTTCGAAGATTTACCTCAAAACAGAAATTGTGACGGATGACGCTTGCGTATCTTCATTACCTACGGCTGAAACGTGCTTAATTTCACAGAAATGCTCTTACTACAGTCATAGGGAATCGTTGATAGAATAAATACCGCATGATATTAGAATGTTATTGCTTGTCGTGGAGAAGCATTGCTTTACAAGAATTGCAATGGTTTCTGGCTAGTTGGTAAATGGTTTTTCAAAAACCAATTCCTGCGTGACTGAAGGGCGCAAAACAGGAGGGTGCCCGAAACCTGTACTCAGCTTCACAACTGAATGCTGCGGTCGGTTTACAAGCTGCCACCTACGCTTGAAAAATCATGCACACCTCCGTCTAACAACGATCATGGTTTATCGCAAAGCTCTATCGTATGGGTTTCCTTGGTTGCCTTCTGGATTTAAACTTTGACTAGTTAAGCGTTGAATTAGACCAGCACGCAGTTTGGTCTTTTGGTCGCAGCGTCTTTGACTTTGACCATTTCCCATTCGATTTCGCACGAAGAAAGCTTTGTGTTCAACCATCATAATCATTATATTATTTTGCTGTTTAATTTTGAACTTCCATGCCCTCTCTCCAAATCTAAACTTTTTCCAGTGTGTCGGAAATGTTTCTGTGGTGGAGGACTCGGGCTCTTGCACCCATATTTGAGGCAACTAATCGCGCGTTTTTGGTGTCTTCACCAGGCATCACACCATTTTTTAGGTACTCTGTAAAGAATACTTAAGCATTAAAAAATACCGGCTGACGTTAACGCTGCCACATTTTTTAACTATCGGTGCCAGCCTTTATTCTGCGCAGGGGGTAAAACGGGAAGGGGAGGAGGGATGGTTTGTAGCTTAATTGGGCTGTTGAGTTGGTGAATAACTTTGGCTCTTGATAAAATGACCACCAGAAACGTGGGTTTTCCACTTCGGCTTTCAGGCTCCCATGCTGTCAAAGTGTCGCTCACCAAAACCTAAGGTACAAAGCTCACGGTTACAGAAAGTGTAAACTACCGCAACATTTCTACGACTACACGGTAATCCATCTCGTATGCAGGTGCCTTTCTATTTAAAGCACACGTATCGAGGTATCCCAGAGCTAAGGCTGGCGTGGAAACCGTAGTCATTGAAACCAGTGAAGAAAGTGGTAGAAATGAATTCTAATATTGCTAATAGTTTGATTCCTACTCAGATCGCGCGGAGCCAGGCGCAGAGCGCTGCAAAAGCGCTCGTGTCAATGTAGCCCTTCCCCAACCTTACAAACATACAATAAGTTTGCGTAGCCATGAGTGCATTTAAGACGAAAATAATACTAATAATAGTAGTTTTATTCGTACTCAGAACGGGTGGAGCCAAGCGCAGATCGCTGCAAAAAGCGCTTATGCCATTGCAGCCGATACCCAACTTTAGACGCGTCCGACAAGTTTACGTACTCATTACTGCATCTAAGAACCCTACACATCTGTTTAGACTTCATTTAATCTCACATTTCTGCTCACAACGCCACCAAAACATACAAAGCACCGAAGCAAACACGACAAAAACAACAGGAGGCTGTGTAGTCCAATGCACCGGCTCATTCCACTGACGAGGGGAGCGCCGAGTGGTGGCGCCACCCGTCCAGCTGCCCGGTCCCTATACGCGGCCGTGCCATGTGGAGTAAATGATCACCTACAGCAGCTTCGACATAAAAGTCTTCTACGGTACAGAGCACATGCGCACGACGACACGAGGACGAACGAACGAGGGGCGTACGCTATGATGTGTCTTTCTCGTTCCGAGCAAGTCTTGCCACGATACGGCGAACGCTGGAGCGTTTCTGTGGCCAATGTTGGGCAGTCTCCCTAAGTGGGTGTGCTTTGCTTGATGAAGGTGCGCTCGAGACACGCGTGCACGAGTGCGCGGCCTTTTAGGGGCGAAGCCCCTTAGGGGCTCGGGATGTCGGCGTCTCCTGTCGTCGTCGTCGTATCTCGTATCATGTAGTCACGGCACTTAAACACTGGGTCATTCGTTTTCCAACGCCTCGCGCTAGAACGTTTCATTTCCGTGGTCTAAAACGTGTACTAAATAAACACACCGGGACATTCGTTTTCCGACGCCTCGCGCTAGAACGCTTCGTGTTTCAAAGACCCGAGATTTACAGCAAAGCTGTGCACTTCTATCCCCCCCCCCCCCGGACGGTTCCATCTCCGTGGGCAACAACATCAAGGCGCCGAGAATATACTTATGCATTGCATGCTTCGTTAAGGCGCGGTCACACTAGCCCGACCATCGGCCGATTTGGTCGGCCAACACCGTGTCGGCGCGAGCTGTCGGCGGCCATGTCACACCGCGCCGACGCCGACCGTTGCCCAACCGTCGGCGTCGGCGAGAAATCGGCGAGGCGTCAGTGTCTCCGCGATGTCGGCCGACGCGCTTGTCACACCACACCGACGGCCGCGCGACGCCCACACCGACGGCCCCGCGACGGCCGACTCCGCCGCCTCGCCTCTCCGCCGGGGATCTTTCTTTCTCTAGTCAAACTTGGTGTATCGTGTCGCCGCAGCACGACTGAAGCCATTCGTGCGTACTGGCGTGTGCGCTGCTTGTACTGTATGTACTCCTCAACTTCTTGTTAGATCACGGACAAAGAAAAAAGAGCTGTGCGCTGCTGCCGCGGCAGTAATAATATGGATGTTAACCCCCGGCGAAAAGACCTCTGTAGCACGTAAAATATGCATATAAATTATTGCGAACGTCAGCAGAAATTTAACCTTCTCTAATGGAGAAGGCCTGATTTTGCACCATGCTATCGCATTTTCGAGAAACACGGTGCGATTAAGAAAAGGGAAATTAATTGTTGTGGCTCAAGACGCCAGTCGCTGTTTCGAAGGAAATATTTAATTGCAAAGGTAGTTGCTTCTCAAAATCACGCGATTCCCAAATTGGATGCGCAAACCATACCCCTTAAAAAACCGCTCACACACACACACACACAAAA
Source organism: Haemaphysalis longicornis (assembly GCF_048455015.1). Classification (NCBI taxonomy): domain Eukaryota; kingdom Metazoa; phylum Arthropoda; class Arachnida; order Ixodida; family Ixodidae; genus Haemaphysalis; species Haemaphysalis longicornis. Next base: position 22,097,474 of record NW_027526225.1, on the reverse strand, counting down.
AAAAAACGGACCCGGCCGGGAATTGAACCCGCAACGTTGAGCACACGGGCGCGACGCGCGATAGCACTGCGCCACCGCCCAAACCCTGCTCCACTCCGAAATAGCCTGGGTAACAGATGGAGGCCCATCCTTCCGTGTCATACGTCGGTGTTTACTAGCTGGTTTACAGAATTCCTGGCTGGTAAATTGAAATTTCTTAAATAGCGCTTGCACAGCAAGGTTCCCCGAAGCCCCCACAATACGCCTCGAGCGCGGCCTGTAGGGGCGCCACTGAAATCCCCCTAGCGGCCCGTTTCGAAAGCAGGCGCGGGAGTCTCCGTCCTGCTCCCCACTATCGCCGCTGCTTTTGCGGCATATTCACGACTGAGATTTAGCGTTTGCGGGCGTTGGAAATCCATGTTTATATGGTGCAGTCACTCTGTTCGCAAAATGGGTGTGTTTACGAGAGCGTAAATATTTCTGACGCGATCTTAGTGTGGTATATTCGGTCTGTATAAGCGCCAGTTGTGTGTCGCAGGCCAGCGTCGCGGAACCGGCGTATGCATGTACCTGACTGTAGTTACACTGCCCTGAATTTACTAGCAGTGTCTCCGTAGCCACCGGTTCCTGAGAGTTTCATGCTACGAGTATACACTACGATGTAATTCAGTTTTGTGCGCTTACATATTCAGCGGAACACTCATACCTGACAGCACGCCAGTTACTTTTTGCCAATAACCCGCCGCGGTGGCTCAGTGGCTGAGGCGTTGCGCTGCTGAGCACAAGGTCGCGGGTTCGATTCCAGGCCGCGGCGGTCGCTTTTCTGATGGAGGCGAAACGCAAAAATGCCCGTGTGTACGAGATTTCGGCGCACGTGAAAGATCCCCAGGTGGTCAAAATTAATCCGGAGCCCTCCACTACGGCGCGCCTCATCGCCTGCGTTGCGTCGGCGCGTTAAACCCTACAATCAACCAAATACTTTTGCCAATATTATACCTCAGATATTGATCACCACCATTTACAAGCTGGTGTGCGTTGCTTTCGGGAATATTCAATCTAAGTACGACGGACAATGCATAATTTTACTGGGGGGTCAGCACATGAGTCCTCTTGTAGTAAGGTGAGAGCCCGCAAACGTTCATCTACTACATATATCCTCTGCGAGCAGCGCGCAGGCGGTCTTAGAATATAATCAGCGTCCGCTACCAAACACTTCTTCTAAATATCGTCACATGGCACAGGGAGCCTGCAGAATAAAGGAGAAACGTAAATCAGAGGGCCTTATAACATACCACACTCTTCCAACGACACCTTTCATCGCTTGTGAACTGCCTACCCTGTACTACTTCCAAAAATGCATCCGCCGAACGATCAGCTGTTCGTTGAAGTCTAAAAACAAAACTACAGTGAAGGCGAGATTTGTGTGTGTGATTACTAAAACGTTTATCGCTTGATTCCCCTCCGCATTTGTGCACAGCGTCCGCCTCCCGTGCCCCCCCCCCCCTCCTATGTCTCGCGAAATAGCAGTGCATTTAGTTGGTCTGGGGAGCCCTTTAAGTTTCGACGAACGTCTTTAGCATGTCAGAAGCTGCACTGTATTTTTTATTCCCGTTAGAGCTATTATGTTTCTTCCGCACTTTCACAGCATGTATTTTTCCGTGGTTTCATATTAGATTGCCTTGGTTCTTGCTATAAGGTGTGTGAGGGCACATATTTAACGACGTACAGGCTTGTAATATACTTAACATTTTGGCATGGTTTATATTTTCATAAAAGGCATAATTTATTGTCCGGGATTGTCTAATCACGTGCACATCCCCGAGGCATATTTTTCTGCGACGCATATATTCGAAACGAAGCCGCATTCATTGTCCACGCTGCAAAATGAAGCCAACCTTTCCCTGTGCCAGTATGCGGTCTAAAGGAGGCGACAGTAGAATTAATTTGTGCCTGACGTATTTGGAGGTGACAGGGTGATATTGCTGCTACGGCCGCCGACGCCCGGAAGAGCGGCGACGATGCGCGCAGAACCGCGTCCCCGGGTAGCTCTAGCAGGCGATCGCGTGCTCTATGAAGACGCAGCTGCTTTTTAAGTGACCTAAACGTACTCTTTGCTTTTAGACGTCACCATAACAAGTTTCTGTTAGGGCGCGGAAAGGCGAAAAGAAGCGAAACAGAACCAAAACACCGTACGAGCCGCTATCAGCCACGCAGCGCACATCCCGTCAACGCCGCGGAGAAGCGGCGCCAGGCGGCGCAGCGATCGCGAAGCTCGAGGCGTATAGCTTATCGCCACAAACTCCGCTTCTTCGCGAAAGCGCTCGCAATAATGTGTGTGCGCGGCTGCCACTGCGATTTCCCACTGCGGGGATAGTGCTTGCCGTACTTTGGTTTTACGTTTCACATAAAAAACCTTGGCCGATATTGATGCCTTATTACCCAAATTACCCTACGTAATTCTTCTTCTGCACGAAACTGACCTTACATTTTCTACAGGCGAGCCGATCGCACACGCATTTGCAGTTTGCAGCTCCGGGGTAGCGGCGTCGCCGAAGAGCACGGCCGAAGCGTCGAACGCCAAAATACGGATTGCATCAGCGCTAGTGTTGAGTTGTATGCGCTTCATGGACGTTACTGAGTTTATTACACTCCAGAAACTATCAAAATAGAGCCGCATTCATTGCGGCACGAATGTTGTCGGGGAGCAGTTTTCGCTTCTCGGTCGATTCCCGACGACGCGTCCGGCGACCGGTCGGACGACCGGTTTTGTTGGCGTCTTCGGTCGGCGAGTCAGTCACACTACGGCGACTTTCCATCGGCCGACGTGTTTGTGTCGCCGTCGGCGTAGTATGACAGCGCGGTCGGTCAACTCGGCAGTTGGCCGATGGTTTGGCGACTCGTCGGCGTCGCCGTCGCCGTCGTGTCGGCCTAGTGGGAACGCGCCTTTAGTGGAGATGGCCCGGGATATTTTTCTTATTATTGTTAGCTGTGGACACCACACAAACGATTTGATCAACAGCTTCGCTGTTAAACGGTAATGAAAACAATTTGCAGTGGCTTAGCTCGGCTATGCCAGGATATACGTAGCGTGAGCTAAGGTTCAGCTGGGGATCCTTAGCTTTCCTTGTTGTATAGGATTAGCTGATCATTATTCTTACTGCTGCTAAAACGATTTCTAACCCAATCCAATCCAGTCGTGGCGGCGGCGGCACCGGTGCGCCAGCTGTGCCCAGTGAAACGTCATTGCTCCTCGCGCATGCGAAACACGGCTCCCCGGGAGCCATGCGAAACTGCTCAACCTCGGCCAGGGTAGCTCACGCTACAAAACTGTTCATTTACAATGCTCCGAACGCTGTTGACCGAACGTACTGGAGTGTTCTTGTTACTACGAATAGTCTGATTTGTTTCTTCTTTCTTCTTTTTTTTCAACTCAAATTTTTTTATTTCACTTTTTTTTTCATTTTTGTTCCATACTGCCCGTCCGAAATGCATCCTGAACCAATTCTCGTTGCTCGTTCTTACATCATAAAAAATGAGGTCACCACTGACGTTCGAAACTAACGAAAGAAGTTCTGACGCAAATACTCCTCCGTTGGAAATGCATTCCGATCAAACTTTTGCTCGTTCTTACTTCGGCAAAAGGGAGGTCGCCATTGACGTTCGAAACAAATGAAATAATTTCTGACGCACATGTTAGCTAGGCTGGCGCAGGTAAACGTGACGCTGAGCATGTTGTAAACGCAGTTTAAATTATTGCTAACTTTCCCGTAGAATGTCCTTCGTCGCAGACCATATTGTGCGTTGACTCGTTAACTCACTGCACAAGAAAGCAAACCTGTAGTTTTATACTTAAGTCCGGAGACATTTGGGCAAGGCGTGCACGTGTGCAATGCGCTCGGAGATGCGCAGTGCGCTCCGAATTCCCAATAACGCGCGAATGCACGCGCCAGGCTCCAAAATGAGGAAAAAGCATCCCAGTTGCTTCATTTAAGATTCAAGCGCGTGCATTGCACGTGCGACTCCTGGGGCGAGGTATCCAGTTAGCATGCAGCAAAGAAACTTGCGCATTCACAGGCGAGCTTGGGCAAACGACGTCGCCCCCACACTGCACGTGTAGCGGAAAGGTTTACCTCACCTTTAGCCTGCAAAAATTCGCCCCGAGAGCGAAACGACTTGAAGGCTGCCTGTGAGAGTCGTTTGTAGCTTTTCTTTCTTCTGTCTCCACTTAACAGTTTTAATAGGTTATAACTAGGCTTGTGAGAATATTCGAGTGCTTCGAATATTCGAACGAATATTACATCATCCGAATTCGCTTCGACCCGAATTTAAAGTTTCCGATATTTCCAAGTATCTGAGGCGAACGAATATCAACACTGCCTTCAAGTAATATCAGGAGTTTCGGTTTCGTTAGGCAAGCCGCAGGACCATTGACGTCAGGCCTACATTTTGACTACACGTGGAAGATAAGCTAAGCCACAGTCAGGGCGTTGTTGCACCCATCTTACGCCCGCACGTTCGTCAAGGTAGTCCAGGCTCCCGTTTCACTGTTTCAAACAATGAAACGGTAACCAAACAATTTGTTTGGTTACCGTATGGCATGCGTGCAGTGAGCAGATGTTGATCGCTCTCCGTGCTTGAACTTCAGTTGCTTCAGTCAGTCAAGAGACATGGCCAATGCGTCCATGGGTGCCAACCCACTATGGAACTACCAAATATGTTACCAAATGATTTTATACGATGTTTTATGCATGTATGTGTTGCAGGTTGTTATCTGTGTAGACGGGAGCACCTTCTTCTACTACTGGTTTATATACAGACTTTTTTTTTTACTGTTGAAGATGTGATCCGAAGATTCTCTGTGACGCCTTTGTGTGCTGTAGCCTCAGAAATAAAGGATTTTTACATAGAACAACTGTTCAGTTTGTTCTTCGGACATCAGACAACTATTTGAATTCGCTTCAAAAGTATTCGATCCCGAGGGCTATTTGCTTCAATTTCGCTTCAAACTAAAATATTACTATACGCAAAAGCCTAGTTATAACATCCGAGTCATTAGGCGAAAGCCTCATCAAACGCGAAAAGTGACCGTCGTCGTCAGCACAATTGGTACCCGAATGGCTGCCGCTGAAAAGGGAATAAGACAACTCGTTTGGGCCCGTGAAGGATTTGGACCGGGGTCGCTGGTCAAGAGCAGAGTGCATTACCACTGCGCTAACTGGGCGCCCTACCAGAGGGGGGGGGGGCAAGAATTAGCTTGGTGAGCGTCAACTGATGAATAATTAATGACACGTGTTTATAGATATCCCAGCTGGTTAATGATTGATTTGTCACTGATAGCAACGATTAGTATGGTGGACTGTGGTGGATTAGAGGGATTAAAATGAATTACGATGGATTAGTGATTGATATTATTGATTAGCAAGGAGGGATCAAGGTGCAGTGAGATAGATTAAGGTGGGATTAGGGTGGATTAAAATGTATTGAGGTGTATTATGATAGATTAGAACAGATTAAGATGTATTAATCACGGTAAAGTTGCATGGTGGCTGCGTCGATGGCTGGGCGTGTTTATAAAAGGTACCCGTCATAATAGTGCGTCACACTTTAGCCTCCACGGCACGTATGCAGAGTTTAGTGTCCCGAGAAATTTGTGGAATCAGTTTGGGTTAAAATGTCAATGAAGCAAGCTTCGCTTCATTCGAGTTGCTTTGACCGGATGAGGGAATCAGTAATGGGAAGTGCGGAGTAACAGAAGGAGTTGCTGTCTACCTACACCCCTATCGCAACGTGAGTGCGAACAAAGTGAAATTCAAATTAATTGTGCACACATGTAATTGTACAGTGGACCCGTCTAAAAGCCAGAACAGAGAAGTAATTAAAGCATTTAGTTAAAATGGCAGTCAATGGAAGCAGTGTAAGAGATAAGGAGTGCTTGGGTGAGTAATCAGAACAACTAACAACAGGTTGAAAAGATGATAAGATCACACTAGGTCATGTTTTCGTATTAGTGTTATAAAAAACATTTTCCTTAAGGGGTAAATAATTTTACAGTGTAGTTTTATACACACTGTAAAATTATTTACACAGATAAGGGGAATATCTGCCTAAATTCTTAAATTCTTAAAAATTCTTAAAAACAGCAAACACCTCTCCAGCACCATTCTTAGCCATATTTTCCAGCAGTCCCTCTCAACAAGTTCCATTCCCCAAGATTGGAAAATAGGAGAAGTTGTACCTGTCCCAAAGAAAGCCTCAGATGACGCCCTCTGTCCGATCTCTCTTACATGTGTTTGGTCTGAAATAATGGAACATTGCATTTACACGCACATAGCTAGCTTTCTGATATCTGTTTATTTATTTATTTAAACATACTGCAGCCCCTTTGGGGCTATTGCAGGAGTGGGGGTAGGTACAAAATATCGATTTGGGAAAACCAGGGTACAGCCATACATGAATAAAATATACAGACTATTTGCCACACTAGCAGTGCAGGACGCGGTATGAACGCGACAGTCAAGAAAACTTATAATGGGCAAGGTCACATGAGTACATATTGATAGAGGATGCATAACATACGAAACACAAGTATACCGTGCGCTCATCAATATGCCCTACAAATATCACGTTTATACACCTATGCACTGATACACAAAGTTTGCGAAAGCAACAAAACACAAAAATTATTAACAAGGGATAGATTAGTCATTTTCAAGTGCTTCCAAAAATTTCTGTGATTGAAGAGAACGGACGCTGCCTGGCAATGAATTCCATGCTTCTATGGTTCGGGGAAAGAAACTAAACTTAAACGTGTTGATGCGTGGGTGATAAGGGGAAATGTTCAGGGGGTTATTGCTTCTTGTTGTCGAAGGCTTGGCCAGGGTGATATATTCGGAAGTGGATAAACGATGCGCAGAATGAACAACGCGGTGAAAAAAATTTAGTGAATCGATGTGACGGCGGGCAGACAGAGTTTTTAGGCTAAGCGATGGTAGGGCAGCAGTTGGGGAAAAGTTGCGGTCGTATCTGCGGCAGATAAACCGGACGGTTTTCTTTTGCACTGCCTCAATGCGGTTAATGTCACACTGTTTATGTGGATTCCATACGTTAGATGCATATTCTAGTACCGGACGTATTATTGTGTTATACATTAATAACTTTGTGTGTTGAGGCGCCTAAGGCTGTGTACGTTTCAGGTAGCCAAGCTTTCTTTGTGCTTTGTTAGAAATGAAATCGATATGTTTAGACCAGGACAAATTACTGGTAAAGTATACGCCTAGATATTTGTAGTGTGGGACCTTTTCTAATTGCACACCCTTGGAAAAGTACGTGAATTCGGACGGTGATGCGCTATGGGTAAACGACATGACTACGGTTTTACTAAAATTGATAGTCATCTGCCATGACTCGCACCATGCACAAAATGCTGAGAATGATTCGTTGAGACGGCGGTGATCTTGTTTTGTTGTGATAGTGTCGTATAAGACGCAATCATCTGCGTAAAAGCGAATCTTCGAGTTGATATTATAAGGCAGGTCGTTTATGTAGAGTATGAATAACAATGGACCAAGTACAGAACCCTGGCAAACACCGGAAGGCACACTGAAAACTGGGGATTCGGATCCGTTATAGTCTACATATTGCGATCGGTTGCTGAGAAAATGCGAAATCCAATTTCGCATTTTCACCCCAATCAACATGGCTTCCGAAAAGGTCTCTCCTGCACACTCAATTGGCACTCTTCTTAAGTCACGTAAATTCTAATTTACACGTTAACGTCCCCGTCGATGCTATTTTCACAGATTACGAGAAGGGATTCGACAAAGTTCTTCACAAGCACTTTCTATCTAAACTTTCACGTTTAAACCTTGATGAACATGCATTTGTATGGCTTTCAAACTTTTTAATAAACCGACAGCAGTTCGTCTACGTTATCAACAGGTCTTCCTCCTTATCCCCTGTCATCTCTGGTGTTCCTAAAGGGACAGTCCTTGGACCTTTACTTTTTCTCATATACATCAACGACCTACAATACGAGCGCTCGTCGCCCCCTTCCATTAGGCCTTCCACGATCTGATGCAACCATTATTTGTCGCCTCTGGCTTGGAGTCGCATTCACAGATGCTTACTCATATTTGAAAACACGACGTACCGTAGCAAGCCTTTGCCTCTTCCACAAATTCTACAACTCGTTATCATGCGATAGCCTGTTCGTAAAAGCTGTTCACCGCCCATCGAGTCGCATCAACCACTGTAAAAAGACGTTTGCCCGCCTATCTTCATTCATTTCCCGTTATCGAATGGAAAGGCCTTCCCAAAAGCGTCGTAATTCACACAAACCCGGCGCGCAGTTCAAAGCTGCCGTCGAAAAACTTTGGTACTGATTATTTCTTGTGTCATCTATGCGATTATTTATAGTGGTCTTATCTATTTTGTTAGTTTGCATGGTATGCCCTTTCCGTACATAGCGTTCTTGAAACCCTTTGTATTCGTAATTGCTTGTTAGTGTTTTTATTGTTTGTTGTGCGGTTGCTCTCTAATTTTTGTGCTTCACCACCCCTCATGTAAAACCACAGCCATTGGGGTCTTCGAGGTATCTGTAAATAAAGAAACTAACTAACTAACTAGCTAACTAACTAACTAACTAACTAAATAAATAAATAAATAAATAAATAAATAAATAACGAACACCATTACACACTACAAAAAAAAACAAAGAAACACTTTTTTGCAAGTTGTTATAAATGACAGAACACCCCCCAAAAAGGTGTTTTTTTGTTTTTTCACTAGGCTGTAAGGGTGGTAGTAAAGGGCGTAGCAAGGGAGGGTGTTTCGGTGTCAGAACACCCCCCCCCAAATTTTCTGACAGCTGCATCTTCCCTCCTTTCTAGCCCATGCTATTTACACACCTAATTGGTGTACTAAATCTAAACACAAAAATGGTTAAAAGTGTTGGATTGTGGATAAAATGGTTCCTGATCTAGAAGCAAGATGGCTTTTCGTTTTCGTACAAGTGTTTTCTTCTGAGACGATAAATGTTCTTTACGAGTCGAGCACTCGGAGTAATGTGGACAGTCTTATTCTTATGTAAATACGGTGAACGAACAACTAACCCTTGGACTTTATTAACGGGCACTCTTATTTTTATGTAGTTTTTATTGTGAACGAAGCAACTACCCTTAGGCCTTATTAATTTATTAAAGCGGAAAATAACGAAGGTGTTTTTTAGACGCGCGGTCACTTTCGTTTCATTTTTGTTTTCACCAGCGGCGAATAACACCCCTCGAAAAATATTTCTGCCTACCGTCCACTGCTAAACACCATTTAAAAGAGTGTTTTCTTGTGTTTTTGCTCTGGTGTAGGGGTCTTAGAGACAGGGAAAATTCCCCGTAAGGGTGTTAACCATTTTGCAGTGCAGATGTCCGATGGCAATGTGTTTGGGCAAGACGTGCGAGTTAGGAAATCGGCAAGTGCTCCGGTTTCTACAGAAAGCGCACAAATGCACGCGCCAGGCTCCAAAATGAGGAAAAACCATCGCGATTGCCTCATTTAAGACTCAAGCGCGTGCACTGCACTTGCGACTCCTCGGACGTGATATCTAGTTAGCACGCAGAAAGAAATTGCATGTTCACAAACGGCGTGCTCGGACAAACGGCGTCGTCCTTAATCTGCACGTGTAGCGGAAGATCTCGTACGAAAAAAAATTGCCCTTGTAGGGAAATAACTTCACTACTCCCCTTAGGAGGCGTTCTTTGGGCTCCAATGGGCATGTTATTAAAGGGAACATGAAGACGAAATTCAAAGTTTGGTTTAAAAAACAACAGTGCTTTTGCACCGATAATCATGATATCAGTTTTATCACAAACTTCCAACAAATAATCGAGATAATAGAGAACACACGTAAAGCAGCGGCAACTCCGTATCATCTTTCGGGCGATTTCTTTATGACATCACAGAGTCTTGTTTGTGTGATTCTCGGCTGCCGACCAAATCCTTCACCAAGAAACATGGCTGTAATTTTTGGTTGTGGGGCTTGTAGTTCCGTTTGATTCTATCGCTTGAATGCAAACGTGCAGTTAACACACCAGTAATTATGATTTTAGAGCAGGCCCATATTACGTCACTGTAGCGCGAAATTTGAAAGTTTTTCCATATTTCAAGCGCTTTCTCGGTAAAAGAAACGCCTTTAGTGGCAGAAATAGAGATGACCGAGTTACCAAAGGCTGCTTCTATCAACGCAAACAAAGCTGTGTTTTGTCTTCATGGCCCATTTAATGGGTTATAATCTGTGCGGTAACGAAGATGAAATCGCCACATGTCTCATCAAACGTGAAAACAGCCCTTCGTCGTCGACACGAATGGTACCCAAGTGGCCGCCGTTGTAAAGAGAACAAAAAAGCGCGCCTTTTGGGTTCACGTGGGATTTGAGCCGGGGTCTCCAGAGTAGGTTCAGGTACGTTGCCACTCCGCTATGTCGGTACAGGGTGAATGTGACTTGGCCTGGTGCACCTAAACTGGTCAATAATTAATCACAAGTGTTTACAGGTATCGCAGATTATTAATGATTGATTAGTGACCGTCTGTAACGATTAATGCGGTGGATTAAGATAGATAAAAGATTTATTAGGGATTTGAAACTAATGATAAACTCGGATTAAGGTGCATTAAGATGAATAACATGGAAAAAGGATTCATTGGGGGATTTATAGCAAAGATTAGAAGGTGGGATTAAGGTGGTTAAGGGGCAGATAGGTTCGGATTTGGGTGGATTGACGTGTATTAAGACGGGTTGACAGAGGTTAGGGAAAATTTTGGCGGATTAGCTTGGATTAAGGTGAATTTATGTGGATTAAGTTGGAAAACGATTAAGATGGTTTGATGACGACAAAATAGCGTGGCTGCTATGTTGACAGTTGGGCATATATATATATATATATATATATATATATATATATATATATATATATATATATATATATATATATATATATATATATATATATATATATATATATATATATATATATATATATATATATATATATATATATATATATATATATATTGTAAAGGCGATACTCGACGTTCCTGTAGAAGGATGGGCCCGTTTATTCGTGAACGAGGCGTCAGCGCAGCAGGGGCGAGCCGAGACGACCAGCTTATCGCGAGGCTGAGCTTCAACGAGAGCGTCCTCTTCTTCGTCGTCATCCGACGCGTACCCACATACGGGGAATTGCCCGTTATGACTTATGCTGGTCACAATTGCTCGTACATTTGCGCTACATACATACTTGCTACAATACCCCCGGCGAAAAGGGGAAGCCATCCTGGCGACCTAAGGGGTACACGAAATGAGCGGGTCATAGTACGGCTTCAGCCGCGCGACATGAACGGTCTCACGCCCCCGACGGCGGCGATCTGAAGTGGGCGTTACAGGCTCAACAACATAATTCACCGGCGATGTTCGCTCCACAACCCGGTAGGGGCCGTGGTATTGCGACACAAATTTCGGTGACAGTCCGGGCGTCGGGCACGGTATGTAGAGCAAGACGAGGGATCCGTTCGGAAAAGTTGGAGCTGAGACCGAAACGTCGTGACGTGCCTTCTGGCGCTGCTGGTCTTCCGTTGTAAAGCGACGAGCAAGCTGGCGACATTCCTCGGCGCGTCGAGCGACGTCTGAAACTGGCATGAATTCGGAGGCGTCAGGTCGGTACGGAAGTATACTGTCCAGCATGCATGAAGGCTCACGACCGTAGAGAAAAAAGAACGGCGAAAATCCTGTGGTTGTCTGCTTAGCGGTGTTGTAAGCATACGTCACGAAAGGAAGAACGAGGTCCCAATTGGAATGGTCCGAGGAAATGTACATTGCGATCATATCCCCCAGTGTGCGGTTAAACCGCTCTGTCAGTCCGTTGGTCTGTGGGTGGTATGATGTGGTTTTGCGGTGAACAACGTTGCATTCAGCCAGAAGGGTCTCCACGACGTCGGATAAAAACACGCGACCTCGATCACTGAGTAGCTCGCGAGGAGCGCCGTGGCGGAGAATGAACCGCTGAAGGAGAAATGACGCTACTTCTCCAGCCGTGGCCGCCGGTAGCGCAGCTGTTTCGGCGTAACGCGTTAGATGATCAACGGCGACGATGATCCAGCGGTTACCGGCAGCTGTGCTGGGAAGTGGGCCGTAGAGATCAATGCCCACTCGGTCGAAGGGTCTCGCTGGACAGGGCAACGGCTGAAGTGGAGCGCTGGTGTGCTGCGGAGGAGTCTTCCGCCGTTGACAGTCTGGGCAGGATTTAACAAACTTTTTCACAAAGGTATACATCCCACGCCAGTAGTAGCGAAGTCTAAGGCGCTCGTATGTTTTCAGGACTCCAGCGTGAGCACACTGCGCGTCATCGTGAAAGGAAGAGCAAATTTCCTTGCGTAGGTGGCGAGGAATCACTAGCAGCCATCTTCGTCCGTCGTCGTGGTAGTTGCGGCGGTACAGGAGTTCGTCACGAACGGTGCAGTGGGCAGCTTGTCGGCGCAGTGATCTTGGAGCAGCGTTTGCCGGCGGGCATGAGAGATATTCGAGAATCGAGGTGATCCACGGGTCCTTACGCTGCTCACCAGCCATGTCCGCTATGGCGAGAGGCGCCAGGGTGTTATCCGCCGTCGACAAGCTCGCGACGTCCGATGGAAGCGGCGAGCGAGAAAGGGCGTCAGCGTCGTTATGTTTGCGTCCTGACCTGTACACAACACGGATATCATACTCTTGTAGGCGGAGGGCCCAGCGAGCGAGGCGACCGGAGGGATCCTTTAGTGAAGACAACCAACAAAGAGCATGATGATCCGTCACGACGGCGAAAGGGCGTCCGTACAGGTAGGGGCGAAACTTGCTGATGGCCCAAACGATAGCCAAACATTCCTTCTCTGTCACAGAGTAGTTCGCTTCCGCCTTCGTCAATGTACGACTCGCATAACTGACTACGTATTCCTCATAGCCGTCCTGTCGTTGGGCGAGGACTGCACCCAATCCCACACCACTGGCATCGGTGTGGAGTTCAGTTGGTGCGCGCGGATCGAAATGTCGGAGTATGGGTGGCGACGTAAGGACACGGCGTAGCCTCAGAAAAGCGGCTTCACAGTCAGCGGACCAATCAGAAATTTCCCCACTTCCACCGAGAAGTTGCGTGAGGGGCGCAATGATGGAGGCAAAGTTCCGTACAAAGCGCCGGAAATAAGAACAGAGGCCGATAAAGCTTCGCAGGGCCTTCATCGTAGTCGGCTTTGGGAACTCTGCCACGGCACGGAGTTTCGCTGGATCCGGGAGGACGCCATCTTTCGAAACTACATGGCCCAAAATGGTGAGTTTCCGAGAAGCGAAGCGGCACTTTTTAAGGTTCAGCTGCAAACCAGCGGAAGTCAAGCATTTCAGTACTTGTTCCAGGCGCGTTAGATGGGTCGTAAAATCTGGTGAAAACACGACGATGTCATCTAAGTAGCAAAGGCATGTTTTCCATTTGAGACCGCGCAATACGTTGTCCATCATTCGTTCGAATGTCGCAGGCGCATTACACAGTCCGAATGGCATGACATTGAACTCGTAGAGCCCATCTGGCGTTACAAATGCCGTTTTAGAGCGATCGGCGTTGGCCATGGGGACTTGCCAGTAGCCGGACCTCAAATCCAATGATGAGAAGTACTCGGCCCCTTGCAAGCTGTCCAGGGCGTCATCAATTCGGGGCAGCGGGTAAACGTCCTTACGAGTTATTTTGTTGAGACGTCTATAATCCACGCAGAACCGAATGGATCCATCTTTTTTCTTGACAAGGACCACAGGAGAAGCCCAAGGACTCATCGATGGTCGAACGACGTCGCGTTTTAGCATGTCCTCCACGTGTTCCTCAATAACACGACGCTCGGTGGAGGACACACGATACGGCCGCTGTCGCAATGGTGCGTGGGTGCCAGTGTCGATCTGATGCGAAACAGTTGACGTGCGGCCCAAAGGAGTGCCATGACAGTCGAATGATGAACTGAAGCGTCGTAGAACGGTCAATAGTTGGTCGCGTTGGGTCGCAGTAAGGGCGTCGTCAATGGCGTTGAGAAACATAGTCGCATCACGTTGGATATCACGTAAGCAACCGGAGCTAAGCGCGGTGATATGAACTGGAGAAACGTCTTCAGCTACGTCGATAAGAACGGAAGGCTCAACTTTCTCTACAAGGCCAACGCATTCACTGCGAAAGAGTTTGATGGGGTACGGATTTGGGTTTGAGAAAGGCACAGAACAGGAACCGGATTTGAGGTCTAGGACAGCGAACGGCAGTGGAAAGGATTTGCGAAGCGACAAGAGACCAGAAGGAGCGAATATGACTGTGGCGTCCGAAACACTGCTGCATGACAATGGCACAAGCACAGTTGAATCCGGTGGGATGTTGGTGTCGTCAGCAACAAGCAACTTTGCCGCGGCTTTCTCACAATCGTCTTCAAGTACCGGAAACAGCTCTACTTCAGCGCGCGCGCAGTCAATGATGGCGTGATGTCGTGACAAGAAGTCCCATCCGATAATGAGATTGTGAGAGCAGGACGGCAGGACGATGAGTTCGATGATGTAGACGACCCCTTGAATTGTAATCCGAGCAGTGCATGCGGCCAGCGGTTCCACAGGTTGCGCATTAGCGGTGCGCAGAGTAACACCATCTATAGGCGTCGTCACCTTACGCAACGATCGGCAAAATTTATCGTCAATAACAGAAACCGCAGCACCAGTATCAATGAGCGCCAGGGTAAAAACACCATCAACAAACAAATTGATTAAATTAGGCGGCGAAGAAGGAGGACTTTGGCATTTCGACGGTGACGCAGTTTTTGCCTCCGGAACTGCGGCGTCTAGTTTTCCGTCTGACTAGTCGTAGGGTCTGACTAGTCGTAGTCTGACTAGTCTTTTCTTTTGACCTGAGGCTTGCAGATAGTTTCTGATAAGGACCCTACCCTCACCGCCTGGTCTGCTTCCGGCGGTTCTGAGATCCTTTCCCTATACCCCGCGGCGGGTCAATAAGCACCCTCTCATCCTTTATGTCCAAAAATTCCACGAATATCAACCATCAGCTGACTTCCGTGTGACCTACTTCGCGGCTTAAACTAGACAACCTTCTTGGCCCCTCAATCTCTCCCCCGACACACTCCGAAACCAATCAGCTTGCTCAATTTCCCTTCCATCTTTCCCTCTCCTTTCACCTGGGGTCCTACCCCTATATAAACCCTGCCTGCCAGGCGAGAGATTGCCCTGAGGAAAGCAAGTTCTCTTTGCTGAAACGTAGGCCACAATCGTGCTTTTACCTTGTTCGAAGTTTTTCTTCTCTTGTGTATATATATATATATATATATATATATATATATATATATATATATATATATAGTGAGTTCGAATAATTAGAACTTGTTGCAATGCCATTCCTTTCAATTCCGCGTAATGGTAAAAGTTAGCCCATTCCCACTCCCGGAACGGACAGGCAGCTCAATTCCATCCCTTTACTTCCTCAATGTAAAAACTGCCTGGGAAAAGAGAATTTATTACAATCAACATATCAGGGCGCAGGGACTAGTGGTAACAGCGCTGCCCTAAAACCAGAAAAAAAACAATCAGTTTCCAAGTGCTCCAGGCATTCAACACTCTGCACAACGAATGTCTGTGGGGATGAAACAAGCTACTGCAAAATCAATCAACCGAAAGTTCACAGGTGTCCACAAAGAGAGTTCAGAAACTAGCTGAAACTCAACACGGTACAATAGGTATGCTGAGGATGTTGTTCCTGACCACTATGAACCGCCTGGACCAGCGTAACAGAAAGGCTACTTCGCCTAGAGTTGCCAACTCGTGCTCCAAGTGACGCATAAGCATCGACCGTACACGCCACAGCAGTGGGCACATCACACGTTGCGGCCCAACGCGAAGGCTCGCGGCACCACGATTTCGCCACAATACAAAAACACCAGCACACATCAGGGAAGTTCACCAACACGTCATTTGAACGTGTACTCATTCGAAGTGTGAGACCGAACAACCTGATTAACACAGTCCAAAACGGAACCGTAAAAAGCTGATTCTCATGCCAATGGGTTTCACAAGAAGTTCCATTTCTGGTTCCGTTTACACGGTGGCGCGGAAATTTTACTTCTGATTACCGAGAGTATTTTTACGTTATCTGAATACAAAACCAAGCAACTTACAGGCTACTGTTCCCTTTAAGCGGCAATTCCGTTTATCGAGATTCTACTGTAGTTGTGAAGGCACACGTTGTCCGTGGAGCTAAATTTGCTCACAAGGTATCGAAATATTTTTTCACAGGCCAATTAGTGTAGGTCCATTCATTTTTCAGTTACCGATGCGGAGTATTAAAAATGGGCTGTTGCACAACGTGGGACAGTAGAAAATAGGTTAAAAAATGAGGATTCAGTGAATCTGGCGCAACGAATCAGTTTCATGCAGTTTCATACTTCAGATGAGGGATCAATATTCTGATAGCAAAGTACCAAAATGCCGAAAGCAGCCAGAAGAATAAAACAACAAATATCGGAGAACTGGTGCTCCAGAAAATACTAGTTTTGAACATGTGTTTTCTGGTCTGTAGCTTCAATGCGTGTTTCAAAACCCCTGTTCTTTTTCTCGTCCACTCAACTGCATACGTGAGAGCCAGTGCGAGCAATAAAACTTGTTTGTACAGTACGAATTCAGTGCTAACAAGAATGAAAAAAGGGTGTATTGGGGGTAAACAAACCCATGAAAAACACTGTTCAGAATTTGGTGCATGAACAAGCTTGCTTCTAAAATGCAACCCTAGACTATTAAAGTCGCCGGAAGGCACTTGCGATGGTACCGCGGTCGTCTGAAAATCGCCATTCCATTCCAATTCCATTCCGGGCAAAAGACGCTTAATTGCATTCCAATTCATTCCTCCAAGCATTGTTATCATTCCGTTCCCATTTTATTTTGGCATCTCGACAAGGGTGAATAAATCCGGAGTCACTCCAATTCCGGAGTGGTAACTCCGCAACATTGAACCGAAGTAGCGCAACACCCCAGTTTAAACGAACCCCATGTTTTTCACTCTATACGTGGCCTTGCATTAAAAAGTTGTCAACGCGGGTGAGTTTCGTTTAACATCTATGCCGCCACGCGGCCCAGCGTGAGCTCGCAGGCTGGTTTTCCGACTTCGCGTCGGTCGTAATTCCGACGGCGTCGGAATACAAAAACACCGGCGCGTCTGGTTTGCGTTAAGGAACTTTTCCTCCACCGTCACTGCTTACGCCGTAATCATTGTCATCGCTGCGAGAAAGGCCCAATGACCTGCATCTCCATGTAATCAGCCGATGCTTGAAAATAGACTCGAAACCGTCAATTACGGCCCGGATTATAGCTGAGGGGAAACTTGGGCGCGTTAGACGTCCGATCTGAACTCGCAGGTTTATTTATATTTGCAGCCGGTCATTAATTCGCGCTCAGCGGGCTAAACGCAAACTCGAGGTCATTGAGGCGTGGTTCGTGGTCCTGGTAATCGGCTCAACACGTTCACGCGCACTGGAGATTTTCAAATATTATCAAATCAAGTCATATCTTCAGTTTCCTTTCATTACAAAGGATGAACCAACCACAGAAAGCTCGTGTCTCAAGCAGTTTGACGAAGTTATTGACCCGGTACTGGCAGCAATGATGGGCACACAGATGAACGAAAAAGTGAGCTTATACCATATGTAGTACACTCAGCATACCTTCTTACTCGTGTAACCTGTTGAGCATAAACACGCGATAAACAAGGCACACAATTTGACTATAGTAGAAAAAAAGAATACACCCGCTATCAGCGTATTTGGGTAAGCCAGGAGATCCCCTCTTTCCAACATCGTCGGGTGTGTGGATACAACTTCGCCGGAACGTTTACCCTCGCCCGACTAAGACTTGAAGCACCATAGAGGCGACCTTTCGCTTCGTGGACGCGACGCAACTACGTGTAGTGCTGTGTCATGGGGTTACGCCACAATCATTGCTCCGGTCCTGCCATCGTAGCCAGGGTGTGAGGATTGTCTATGGAAAGCCGATGTGATTCGAAGGTAACTTCGACTCCCGGAGTCCTCGAGGTGTAGGTGGCTGCTGGAGGCTGTACCACGTGAGACGAGGAAGAGGGCTGCCGTGCGCCGGGAATAGAGCGGTCGTGAAGATCACTCTCACCTGGCACCGGCCTGCGGAGCGTATACCTCTCCGCCGGTGACGACGTTAGTTTCCTGTTCGGCTGCAGCGTCAGTCGTTGCGCTAATTATCAGTGAAAGGACAACACCCAACACCCATCGAGGACTGAAAGAGGCATGCCCTTCGAGCCCAGTACTGTTTATGCTTTACATGGTAGGGAAACGGGAAGAAAGTCAATCTGGGTTCAACTTAGCGCATACGTGGCCAGAAAAAGTAGTACAACAGCGCATTCCGGGAAGGTTGCACGCAGACGACATTGTTCTTTTAGCTGATGACCAGAACGATGTGCAACGTCTTATAAATATCAGTGTCCAGGAAGCCACATACTTCGGGCTAAGTTTTAGCACTGAAAATTCTGGAATAATGGTTTTTAATAGTAGCCCTCAAGCATGGAGTCAGTGAAGTAGATGTTGCGGAAGAATTTTGTATAAAAGACAGCGCTCCCCACAGCCCATCTATGATTCCCGGGCAGTTGACCGAGTGGCTTATTACCCCGAATTCTGTGACGATGAACGAGCCCTCTACCATCAATGAGCTATCTGCGGCATTAAAATCTGTTAATTTTGTCTTCTTCACCTGGGCCTGATGGAGTTAGCTATTCGGCTCTGAGACATCTCGGCAGCAAGGCTCTTAAGCAGTTGCTCAGTATGTATAACACATCGTGGCGGACAGGCTGTGTTGAGGCTAGCTGGAAATTGCTCGCCAAGTACCGGTTCTCAAGCCGGGAAAATGCCCCACAGATATAAACTCTTACCGACCAATTGCTCTAATAAGCTTCATTGGAAAGGTATTGGAAAAAAATGGTACTGCAGCGGCTTGTCTGGGAACTCTAAAACAGGAATGTCTACCCGCCAGAAATGTCAGGATTCAGGCGAGGAAGGAGCAGCATTGACTATGTGATCGCCCTGGTAACAGATGTTCGTGTACAAAAGGCTGCGAAAAGGTTCACCATTGCTGTCTTCCTGGATATAAAGTCAGCATTTGACAGTGTTGTCCACGAACCAATTCGAAGAAAGGTGTGGTTCGTAGGGCTGCGAGGCCGAATGCAAGCCTGGCTCATGATTACCTAAAGGATCGGTATGTCCACATGACAACTAAAGACGGTGGCACGACACGACATGCCATCTAGCAAGGTGTCCCACAAGGTGTGGTTCTGAGCCCGCCATTGATCGGTATATGCCTCATCCGCATCACAAAAGTATTAACTAAGGGAGTTCACATATCGTGGTATGCCGACGACATCTGCATCTGGGCTTCGGGCAAGAACCGCAGGAACATACGAGCAAAAGTGCAAACGGCTCTGTTCGGCATAGGAAAATACCTCAGCAGCTGCGGGCTGCTTCTATCTCCTGAGAAATGCGCTGCCATGGCATTCACCAAGCGCGACGTACCTTGATACTTACTGGAGACAACTGACGTACAGATAACCTATGTTTGCAATCACAAATTTCTAGACATTACAATTGACCGTGCGGTCTCCTGGGCTCCCCATATAAGGCGGCTAAAGGAGCGACTCCTTTCGTTCGTTCACGTTTTGCGGATGATGACAGGAAGCACCTGGGGCTGCTCAGTGTCAGAACTCTTGCGGCTCCAAAGCGCTCTTCGTAGGTCTCTGCACCACTAGCAATCACTAGCTTGTACCACTATCAATCAATCAACAAATCCATCCATCAATCAATCAATCAATCAATCAATCAATCAATCAATCAATCAATCAATCAATCAATCAATCAATCAATCAATCAATCAATCAATCAATCAATCAATCAATCAATCAATCAATCAATCAATCAGGAGAGCGGCGGCTGCCGGCTGCGGTGACGGTTTCAATGCGGTTTGAGTTATTTATTAGTGCACCAATGGCCGAAGTTAGCATCTTCGTAATTTATAATAATCTGCAGTGATACGTAAGGCGGAAACTCACAATATAGGCGTCATGGACTAACTAGTATTTCCGAAGTAGACACAGCGCTGCATTTGTCTTCCTTTTAGCGCACCGCATGCGACATTAGCATGCGGTGCATGCAGTGCAGTGCACTAAGATCCTTATAATCGACGCACTTCTAGAAGATAGCACAGGACGGTTATCGACGCTATTTTGCCAGTCTTCCTACCCACTTTCCTTGCTTGAGGCTTTGGAAGGGAGGCCACCGAATTGAATGGCCGGTCACTTAATTTGAGCTACTCTGGTGCAACATAAGGGAAACGTGGTGGGCTTCAGATATAAACGTAAGATACGGCATATAGAGAAAACGATATCGGTACGTTCTCGGCACGAAGAGCAAGGATTGCCGGTAAGTAACGAACTGGCTGGTCACCCACGATTTCTACAACCTGGCTCTGGGTGAGCCCGCTAACGAGTTGCGAAGTGCGCTGTCTCAAAATCATTATAAAACAACGCCACACACACACAGATGATCTTACCCGCATTCTTGCTCCACATCCTACCTCCACAGTCCTTAAAGGAGCCATGAAGACAAAATACAAGTTGGGTTTATTAGAAATACTGCTCAGTCCTGATAAAAATGATACCAATATCATCGCAATCTTCGAACAAATAACGGAGATATTAAAGAAAACATGTGAAGCAGTCGCGACCCCCTAGCCAATTTCCCGCAACTTTTGTATGACGTCACGGGACCTTGTTTGTGCGATTGGCGGCCGCCTAACTGACCTGTCGCGACGACACGACTGGATGTCTGTAATGGGGCCTCTAGTTCCATTTGACCGCATCACTTGAATGCTAACGTGCAGTTAACGCACTGAAAATTGTTTTATTGTTGGCCCGTATGACGTCATTCGTGCTCATAACACGTCACTGTGGCGCAAAATTTGAAAGTTTTTAAATACTTCTTGCTCTTTTTTGTTAAAAAAACGCCTTTTGGGGCTGTAATGGAGCTGAGTGAGATGCTGAATCTTAGTTCTTTCAAATTACACAAAGTTGTATTTTCTCTTCATGGCTCCTTTAAGAAACCCACTACCACGACAACCGCAACAATAATACCCATCATCGTCGTCGTCGTATACTCGTCATGTTTGCGTCCAGTGCAGGACAAAGGCCTCGAATAGGTCCACATACTTCGCAAAATTCAGACAAAAGCACGCGTCTTTCCGGCGCGTGTTTTCCTAACGCCCGAGCATGCACTTATTCCCTGCGTCTGCGTCAGCCTCGAACACTGCCCGTTCCTTCGTCCCACCAGCATATAATCTCCACACTACCCCACTCGTCTACTGTCCCCTGGTGCGCCTGACCGGAACCCACTTTACCGCAGAACCAATTGGCCCTGAAACGTCAGGCCACCGGCTCCCTGGACGCTTGATTTGTCTGCCGTGGTGGCTCAGTGGCTAAGGTGTTGTGCCTCTGAGCCCAAGGGAGCGGGTTCGACTGCCGGCCACCGCGGCCGATTTTTTGATGGAGGCGAGAAGTGAAAAGAGGCCCCTGTGTTCGATATTTCGGCGCACGTTAAGGATCCCCAGGTGGTTAAAACTAATCCGCAGCCCTTCACTACAGCGCGCCCCACCGCCTGTGTTGGGTCGGTGCGTTAAATCAATCAATCAATCAATCAATCAATCAATCAATCAATCAATCAATCAATCAATCAATCAATCAATCAATCAATCAATCAATCAATCGATCAATCGATCAATCGATCAATCAATCAATCAATCAATCAATTAATCAATCAATCAATCAATCAATCAACTTGTTTCCTAAATTATGCGTAAAACCACTACTTCTTCCTGCGATTACTCTTTTCGCGGACAACAAGCATGAACTCACCGTCTCTTTCCTGCAACTGGGCGGGCCCTCTTTAGTGCTCAACAGCCTCCTCAACACATTTCTGCTTACTTTCCTCTATAGCCGCCTGTGTCATTTCAACTATATATCCCTTAACCCTATTTCCGTACCTTGACATGGTGTGTATCCTTAATGCTTAATGCCTTTTCACATATTTCCAGTCAGTGAAACCTCATATTCTTAAAGGATGATAGTCATTCTGGGCTGCTTAAACGCGAAAATATTCGTCTGTCTGTCTGTCTGTCGATTCAACTGCCCGGCCAAAAAGAAGCTGAAAGTACTTTTGAACACGAAGTGTACCAAACCACTCCAAACTACAAAACTGCTAATATGGCGCATACGTGTCGAAAACCTCAGGCATATCTGAGGCGAAATATCATTACGTAACAGAAAGCACCACCGTGCGTCTAATTAACAACCCACGCTGGACATATTTTTCACGATAGCAAGTGAAAAAAAAAAACATGCGATAAAAACGGTGTCGAAAAAAGTGGAGATATACAACAAACACTATAGATGGTATTCACTGAATAGTTTAGCTGCCGATTTCTATGGGAACGGCCACAGACATGGCCGAAGCGCCGCCGACATGGCGCGGCTTGTGCCACTGCGGCCGCACGCCGAAACAAACAAACAACAAACACCGGCGTGCGTCGGCTGCTCTGTTTCAACCCGATTCTCAACGATGTTGTCAAGAGATGCGTTTTTAATCGCACTCACATTGGAGTCGATTGATTGATTGATTGTGGGGTTTAACGCGCCGACGCAACGCAGGCGATGAGGCGCGCCGTAGTGGAGGGCTCCGGATTAATTTTGACCACCTGGGGATCTTTATCGTGCGCCGAAATCTCGTACACACGGGCGTTTTTGCTTTTCGCCTCCATCAGAAAAGCGGCCGCCGCGGCCGGGAATCGAACCCGCGACCTCGTGCTCAGCAGCGCAACGCCTTAGCCACTGAGCCACCGCGGCGGGTACATTGGAGTCGAGGCACTACTTTGCGTTCGGTGGGGTGGGTCGGGTTTGGAACATCCAACACACGTCGTGTGCTTAGCACGGACAAGTACCGCAATCCCGCGGAGCCCGACGTAACCAGTGACGGCGCACTCACATGGTTGCCTGCATGCGTGCCTCGCCAGTGAATACAACCTATAACAGAACATGTCGGCTTCAGTCGCTCCAAGCACAACAGAAACAAAAAAGTACCAACAGATGGCGCACGAGCAGTGCGAACGCGGGAAAATTAAATTCATTTTAGTAAACCTCCACTGTATCTATCATGGGAGGAGCGTGGGAGGAGAGAAGGAGCGTGAGGGGTCAGAGAGGAACGAGTTTTTTTTTTACGTGGCAGCAGGAGTGGGAGAAGACTATCAACCTATGCATCCAAGCAAGCAGACACGAGGCCAAATTAGTAAACCGAAGTTTCTACCCTTTTTCAGTACTGCCCAGGCGTTCAAGACATTCGGTTCCGAAAACGGAAGCAACGATGAAAGAGCGGTGGGTGTTGGTGCTATACGTTCTCTGCGCAGCCGGTTGGGTCTCCCTTGGCCGCGTTTGCTGCGATGCACCGCCGCTGCGCAGGCGCGCTGCCGCGAATAGCAACGGTCTATTATTCACCGCTGAATGCCCACCGGTCGCACTCGAGAAACCACACTGTCTCTTTACACTGGCGATCGCGAAACTTTCCCGCTCTGCAAAAAGGGACGAAGCCGTAAACGAGCAACGCGTTGCTGGTCGGCGGAGCTTTGCCTCCTCGGTGAAGGAAGACTGAAGTTGGCAGGTGAACTAAGGTCCCTGGGACCTTAAGGTGAACAAGCGTTGGTAACGACGGCGCACAACCGCACAACCGCTTCCTCTCACTCCCAAAGGCATTACTTCGCGCTTTACTGCAGCACCGTGCCTCCAGCACGTGGGGCCACCAATGAACGGAGGGGCAAGTACGCCGTTGGGAAACCGAAACTATGTAAAGCTATGAAACCGAAACTATTCGAGAATGCAAAAAACGTCAAATCTTGGTTCAAATTTGAATTTTTACGCTCCAAATCCTGGCGCGCAGTAGTGAAGTAATACAGTCGAGCTCGCTTTGAACGAACACATGGGGAAACGGAAATAAGTTCGTTATATCTGTTTTTCGCTATAACTGAACCTAAAATATCCGCATAGAAACAGTAACTGCAAATGAAGATTTCTTCGTTATAGCCGGATTTCGTTAAAACCGGTGTCGGGCGCTTCGACGCACGAACTGGCGCGGGCCCTGGGGCGAGCAGCGCGGAAATGGAAAGCACGTGTTGCGCGACGCTTTCGAACGCCGCGAATTCCGACAGGGCCGCGCCTGCTCGCACCGGATGGCCTAACCGCCACCACATGGGATGGCCACCGACGAAGATGACGAGCTTTTCCTTCTTCCCCGGCCCTCAGCGGGAGGAGTAAGGGAAGATGAGACGGGGAGACGCGGTCCGGGCGCGGGAGAGCTCGGCCCACCGTCTTCGAGCTCCGCGCGAGTCATGTTTTTATTCGCCCGCCGGGCTGTGAATAAATGTATACAGTTTGTATCGGAAGCTGAGTTTGTCGGTTGAGGATACCCGGGGTGAGATCCTCAGCGCTACTGCGGCTTGGAGGAGAAGCCCCGGGGAAAAGAACATCGACGAAGATAACTACCGGGTTCGTATAAGTGGTCCATACTGTGCAGACTAATTTTGAACGCGTGCGGATCTTGAACGTGTGCCGAAATGTTGTACACATGTGTGTTTGTATCTTTGCATCTTTCGTCATAAAGCCAGCCGTATGGGCCTGCAGTGTGACTGACAAACCAGGACGCCTAGACCCACCTTCTTTGGCGCCATCTACCTGTTTGCTTTGGAACACCCCCTCTTTTCTCATGCTAATGGTCCTTTTCTGTGCGGCCTCAGTGGCCTAGTGGTAGAGTTGTGGATTTCCCCGATAACGGCCCGGGGTCGAGCCACAGCAGCTCCGATATTTTTCGTTAACAGAACAATATTTTTTGTTGCGACATGTTCTCTTAGGTCAATTATACGCCTTCTTGCCGAAAAAAAGTACAGTTTGGTATTTTTAGGCCGGTTTAGCCTACCAATACGTTTATTATAGTTCATATCACAAGCTAGCTGCAGCACTGTGGAGGCTACATTGTTATCAATAGAGAGCCCACTGAGGGCGCCTAATCCGCCGTGAAGGGGGTTCTGAAAGGACATTCCCTTCTCCCCTCTCGGCAAGTGGCACCGCAAGGCCCCGGCGCTTTTTGTCGCTTTCTTCGCGGTGAGTTAGGCGCCCTGAGGGGGACAACAATGTAGCCTCCACAGTGCTGCAGCTAGCTTGCGATATGAACTATAGTTTCTCAACTCTTCTAGTACGGCGCGAAAAAGAGGCGAAAGTGGGATGCGTTTAGGCGACCAGGTTTTTCAGTAACGCGGCAGCCAGTCGAACCCACCAGCTCGTGCTCGGTAGCACGATGCTTTAGCCTTTCACTCACCGTGGCCGGTGTGCGACGAGTGCAGTTAACACATCCCGGAAAGCATGGAATCCCCCACGGGCAAGGGACTGAACCCACGGAGAAAGTGCAAGCTTGTTGAAAAATTGGCGCACCTTGCACTAGTGGTGCAAGGCTAGCGACCCCTTTTCCTTCGTCACGTGGATTTCCGAACTTGCCGCTGAAAGTTCTGCATGACTAGCAGGCTCGGATCGCTTTGTTCGCAGGCTTTCACATCTCTCCCAAAGTGGACTGCTTTAACACTCGCTGGAACCCGCGGCAACCGGCTTCGCGAACTCGGCGTCTCTGCTGCCCACTTCAGGCGCGGCAACGCACGGGAACTGGCGAGTAGAACGGCACGCGAGAGATCACGCCACGAACGCTGGACACCGTGTCTCGAAGGTCGGGCTGGCCGACGCCGGGAGTTTCTAACGAGGCGCATGCTCACGTGCATTCTGTATTTTTCTTTGTATTTTCGGTGAGCTCCTCACGTGGCGCCAGCTTGGTAAACGCCGGCTGCTCCTCACGAGGCGAACGTTCACGTGCGCTCGGTGTTTTTCTTGGTATTTTTGCTCTGGTAAAGCTCGAAGGCGGAATTGAAACCTTAAAGGAGTACTGACACGAAATTTTGGTGTTACGTTTTTTTTCGCTGCTATGCGTGCCTACCAGTCCACTAATCATAGAATGACGCATTAGACGGTCGACCGAGCGCAGCGTAGACATTCATTTACGGCGTCGTTTATTCGTGCCAGTTTCGGTTTCGGCAAAACGAACGCCGAGCGGCCTCCAAGACTGGAGGTCTCACGTGACGTCACCATTCTTGCCATATCGCTGCCGCTCCGGAAGCGCGCGCGAGCGAGCGCACGCGCGCGCCCATACCGGCCGAGGTCGTCGCCGTCCCCACAGGCCCGGGCAGCATGACGTCAGTCCCAAAACCATGACGTGTACACACGCTAGAGCAGCGTGCGCCAACCACAGCCAGCGCGTCGGCTTCGTCACTAGAGCCCCGACGTCGGCAGTTTGGGGCAAGTGGCAGATGATGTCATGTCGGTCCGCTTAGGGCTTTCTCGTGCGGGCGAAGATTACAATGGATCTTAAATATGTTTTGCTGAACGGTTGCTGTTGAAACTTGCTGGGAGAAATCTCCTGATAAAAAGGAAGCGTTCTACATAGTTATCTCAGCTTTGAAATTTCGTGTCAGTACTCCTTTAAACCACTCCACGGTTAAAAAATGTATCCTTCAGACGGCTGCAGCACGGTGTCATGCAGGTAAGGACTACGCTTTGGCGAGCGATAAGAACAAATGGCGACACCCAGCCCCGACACGCCACGCGCCTTGTCACACTGTCTCCTAGCTGCTTTTTTTAGGGGCGAAGCTCCTTAAGTCATGGGTCTGTCCATCCCTTGTGTCTCGTGGTACGTGACCGCCGCATGCTTCGGAGATGTCGCAAAGTGGGCCGCGTTGCACGCGCAAGAACCGGCTGCAACCGGCAGCGCAAACTCGGCACCGGGAGCGCGAGCTTGTCTGTGTTCGCCAACGGAGGCGCGAGCGCACGTGTACTGCGAGGGGGAGATCACGCAAGAGATCACGCCACGAACGCAGGCAGTCGTTATCGGAGATCGAACGAGACGCAAGGACCTTTGCTCGTTTCCTCTCGTCTTGTTCGGGCACAAGTTCGCCCTAAATAAAAGTTATTTCTTTACCGTTGTGTCGTGCGGGGTAGTCCTCGATGGCGCGGGGTCTTTCACCAGGTCTGGGCCTGGGAGCATTGACTCTGAAAATAAAAGTTGATTTGTACAATGTACGCACACAGTCTTACGTCTTTCTTAATGATGTAATGGGCGAACTTTCACGGGAGAGTTACGGTTACCGATGATCTCCCCCTCTCGAGCTTCGCCCCACTTATCATCATTCATTCCGTGGATATGGCGTGATTTTTTTCGCCCTGTTGTAGTCCTTGAAGGCTATAGAAGGGTACGTGCTACTCGCGTCCAGGGAGGAAATAATTAATTCTATTGCAGAAAACAAGCGCGCCCACTTGAACAGGCACGTGGCGCGTCTAATAACGTTACCAACGCCGTTGACCCGCTTGACGCCGCTTGATACGCGGCATCGTTGCGGAACCGACGAGGCGTATTCGCTACTCTCCAAGGCGCCGGCGGCGGGGTGCCGGAGGAGTTTGGCTGCTGTGGCGCGAAGTCACCGCCACCCCCCTACCCTGAACCCAGTGTAAAATAAAGTGGCACTACTACTACTACTACGCCCTTCCGTCTGTTTTGGCCGTGGCCGCATTGCTGGCGGAGTAGGTATACAGGGAAATCCGGGGTACTGCAAGTTACAGCGTCAGCGAAGTTATTGGATAGCTGCAGCAGATAGGAAAACCAGTTCTGGTACGGTACACGGTAGGGGACCGTGGTGACTGCGCATGCGCGCAAACCAGCTTCGGAGTTGCTGCCCCGTACCGTACCAGAACCGGTTTTTCGCTCAGCTGAAAATCTGTAATGACACGAAAGCACTAAATGGACGATCGAGTGAGTAGCCCGTACCGGCGTTGCCTGTAGCAGCAAAGCGGCACTTAAATTTTCATTGGCTGCAACGCTACCTATAGCGCGCGCTTGATAAATGAAACACACCAACAAGGATCACTCCTATGTTTTTATTGGCTGTGACGCGTTACGCAGCACGTGTCTGAGACAAAAAAAAAAAAAAAAAAAACAAAGGAGAGGGGCGCGAGTTGCTAGGTAACGCCTGCACATGCGCAGAGTCACGCGAAAAAGCGGTGTTTGCGGCTCTGGCAGCATCGGCAGCTGTTCGACTTCCGCTTTCCCCGCGCGGATCTTAGCCGCGCTTGTTGTTCCCTCGCTCAATGGCGCAGCAGTCACCACCGAGCTGGGGCTCTCACCGCGACGCAGTTTGCTGCGGCGTTCAATTGGAGAGAGAGAGAGAGAGAGAGAGAGAGAGAGAGAGAGAGAGAGAGAGAGAGAGAGAGAGAGAGAGAGAGAGAGAGAGAGAGAGAGAGAGAGAGAGAGAGAGAGAGACTTTATTTGAGCTTTCGCAGGTGGGAGTGGTTCCCTAGTCCGGGAATCCATGAGGTGAGCAGAAAGCCTTCGCTTTGGATGCCAGGAGTTGCTGGACGTCCAGATGGCCGCTGGTCACCAGGTTCTCCCACAGCTCAGGGGTGAGAAGGCGGCATCAGAGAGGCGGAAGTTTGGGATTTCGCCCACAGTGTATTATGATATGAGGTAGAGTTCCGGGTTGCGAACAGAACCGGCATTCAGCAGACTACTGACTTGGAAACATACTATGCAGGCGAACTGGGTGAGGAAAGGTATTAGTTTGTAGACTGCGGAGCAGCGATTCTTCTTCCTTGGAGGGTGCAGAATGAGAGGGAGGAAAGTGTAGTCTATCGGACCGGTAATACTGTGTTATGTCATGCTATGTTACGAGCGGGATGGACGATGTGGTCTCCTCTGAAGCCTGGAGAGAGAGGGCGCAGGCTTGCTGATGAGCAAAGTTGTTGCCCGTCAGTGAGGAATGGCCAGATGATGCTGACTTTCGGCGGGTAACTTTAAAGGGAAGGTGAAGCGGTTTTAGAATTAAAAGAAAAGTTGACTAGCAGCAAGTACACATTGAATAGTTCATGTGTACGAAATATTTTCGCAATACATGCAATAGAAGCGGCGGAATGAGCAAACAAAAGTGGCCCGATGCCCCGCCCCCATCTCGCCGCGCGATGCCGGAAGACCGAAGAGCGCGGGCGAAAACCGGCTGAAAAACGTCATACCTGGACTTCCGGCCGGATCGGCCGCCTCGGCCATGCTCTTTTCGCCGTGTTTCCTTGTGAATGATACTTGTTATTGTTGTGGTTGATAGCACTCATTTGTACAATTTTCGTGTTCAAAAAGTATGCACGAACGCCAAACGAGGCATACGTTATCATGCCGTATTCGTAAGCAGAATAATGCCACGCCGGGATGCTTGATAACATACGGAAGCGACAGCCGAGGTGGCTGTGCTTGATGACAGAGAATATACTACACTATGTTAAGTACTTTGTAAACCACTCCAATGCGGGTTTTTTTTTTTTGTGCGACGGACGTGAATGTTCACATTAGATTCTAGATTTAGGAAGGATGGGGAATACTGCTGTACTTTGGCCGGCGATGTTTCATTCCATTCCAGAAACCAAGTCACATTTGTTCAGGAAATACTTGATTCGTTAAACGCGTCGGTTTTCTTTCCCTATGGGCTCAGGACAGTGTTCAAAAAAACAATTTTTTGCGAAACTAAAACAAGGGGCCAATCCTGATAGAAGTTCTCTCCCGGCTAAGAGGTAAACAGTATTCCTACAAAGTAAAATAACCAAGACAACCAGATTACTTATTTTGCAAGTATACATGTCACGATAAGGTGATGTTTGTCTGGAATTAAAAAAAAAACACCCCTCCGAACCCCCACCGTGCCATAATTTGTGTTGACAGCGGGGGCTAATTTTTTGCCCAAGATTCCGTGTGGCTGCATATTATAACCTGGCAAGCACTTGTTGTCACTGAACCTCAAGTGTGCTCCTGTTATAGTCGGTGATATATATAATGATGATACTAAAAAAATTAGGAGCGAAGAGTAAATATACAGCCTCTGTCCGACTAGTGCGGTAAATGCTTAAATCTAAAAATGCTGAAACAGGCCAACAATTCATTATCACAAACGTTTGGTGATTGTTACCTAAAGTAACGTAACTACCACGTAACTGCCTTGTCCGACTGGTCTGTTAATTATAACGAGGTGGCCGTAATATTGTAGCAGAATGCGCAACGCACAAGCGAAAATCAAGCCCTACTACAGCCAATAATGCTGAGAAGGCACTAGTATGCTGCAGTGTTTTCAGAATAAATAGACGCCACTCATCGAAGTGGAGCTAGCAATCGCGGAGGCGCCGTAGCGCCGCTGCCGAAATGGCGCGCGCGTGTGGGTCTGTGTACGGGGATGAGTAACGGGGCTGGGGTGGGCGACAACGAACAAAGGAAATGCGGAAGCAGAGTCTGCTTGTTGGTTTATGCGTGTAACGGCTAGATGTGTCTCGCATATTCGTTTACAGCGCATGAACGCTATTTTTTCGCGCAGTGCACGTACGTGCTTTTCGCTGGTAGATTGTTTATTAAACGCCCATTAATCTTCGGCATAAATGGTTTGTGTATAATAAAAAACAGTTAAGGCAGTACCTAATATTAACATATAAGGTACAAAATCCCCCTATGCTGGTTGCCTAATTCAAAAATATTTTGATGGAACCCCCTAGTCGACGTCAAAGCCACTGCTTCGGAGTTCTCTGTCGTGTAAAGCAAATTTAAGCTTCAAGATAAT
Source organism: Haemaphysalis longicornis (assembly GCF_048455015.1). NCBI lineage: Eukaryota > Metazoa > Arthropoda > Arachnida > Ixodida > Ixodidae > Haemaphysalis > Haemaphysalis longicornis. Next base: position 22,066,624 of record NW_027526225.1, on the reverse strand, counting down.
TGAACCAACAGCACGGGAAATTAAAAAAAAAACTTCCAGTCATGTGTGAAAATTAAACTGCAAGCTAAATTTCCGCAAAGGCAACCGTGCGATCGTTCGCAATGCTTCCGACAACCCGCACGGCCGAAGGGTGTCCTCCTTTGACGTCATGACGGCCGCAACCAATCAGGGGCGTCAAAAGACGAAAAGCGCGCGTCTTTCAAACGGGGCCGCGCTTTTTGCAAGATAAATGCCACTTGGACTCACGTACGATAAATTTCAATGTGATATTGGGAATCAGCGCGCAAGAAACTATATAACTGTTAATCTAACTCAATTTTTTTGGAAAGCGCTTCAGCTTCCCTTTAAGGTAGAATGGGCCACCCTCCAGGCTAAGAAGCTTCTGCAGGCAGTTTGAGAATCCGTGATAATGATTGTGTGCTTTGTGTGTATGAGGGATAACGCGATAGCTAACTCTTCGGCAACCCAGGTTGGCGATGTGTTGATTGATGCACAAGTGATCAGGGTGCCCTTTGTGGTGAATGTGGCGACTTTGTGTTAACCATTAGGGTAGGTGCTGGCATCCGCATAGGCGACATCTGTTCTTTTTCCATAAATGTTCTCACGCGGTTGGCTTCGGGCTTTTCGAACCCGGATGTGACTTCTCCAATGGCCATGGAGGGGCTCAGATGCAGTAGATTGGCGACATACGATATGGAGACTGTTTAAGAGGGCTAGTCCTGCATGTGTTTGTGTTAAACGGAGCCGCTGGCTTGGTATGTGGCCTTCTTTAAGCTCGGATACCGTATTGTGGAGGAAACGGGCCGTTGATGTGTTCATGGGTAGATTTATTACTTGTTTAAAAGCTTTGCGGATTAGCCGATCAATGGTTTCCGTGTCACTTTTGGACAGCTAGCGGCCTTCAGTTGGACATTAATATCTTCGCATTTGCAACCCATAAGATGTGTTTAGTTGTCTTCGCTGTTTTTTTATAGAAATTATCGATCGGAGGGCTTGAAATTGATTGATAAATGGACCGAATAGAACTGAGTTGATAAACTGTTATTCGCATGTCTGTTGTGCGCTTCGTGAGAACCGGTGAAGGATTCTGAAACACATTGCTGGCTGATAAGCAGCTTCAGCGACGCATTGAACGCGCCGGCTGATCGTGCAATGGCCACGTGTGCGAACGGCAATTTATTCAAATACAACTAGGATTACGTCCACTGCAATGTAAATAAGTGCAAAACTTACGCCAACCCATTTCGGGAAATACCCGCCGGAGTGGATCAGTGGCTTAAACGTTGTGCGGCTGAGTCCGAGGATGTGGGTTCGATCCCTGCAGCGGTGGCTGCTCTTTAGGTGAAGGAGAGAAATGAGAACTCCCGTGCGTCGAGTTTTTCCTCGCACTTTTAAAGATCCCAAGGTGTTCCGAATTAACGCGGAGCCCTCCAAGTGTAGCTTCGCCACGTTAAAATCCAAAATTTCAAACTTTTTGAAATTCTGGTAATCATGCGGGCTACGGACCCAGAAGCATCTCTTCCTCTACTTTGAACTCATCCCACTCGAGCCTCCCGCTCCAACCCGAAAAGCCCGCGGGTGTCTTTATCCCCCGCCCCGTTCTCCTTGAAAGTACAAAATACCGAGCGCATAAAATAACTGCATACCAGTGAAAGAAAAAAAAGGCAAATCACGTCAAAGTGACGACGACATTCACTCTGTGCATTTTGTAACGAATTAGTCACCACAGAGCATTTTTTTCTTCTACACGAAAAAGATACTTGAAAAAACAGGTTTAATCAATTGGCCCTCCCAGTGTCTGTTCCTGTAGTCTTATCATTCGTGGCGAAGGTGCTGGGTTTTAGCCGCGCAGATCTTTGCTCCGCCGTACACTTGTTCATTTCGGTATCTGGCCGTCTCCCGTGCTAGCACCGAGATGGCCATGCCGGGCTTCCCTCCAAAAGATCCCAGCCTTTATGATCACTGCTATCAGCGCCTCCCCGCCCACTGCCTCTCCTTCACCAACTTCTCTTCTTGTTTTATTAGATGCGACGCTGAGAGGAGCATCTCTTGCCGGCGGCCCTGTCCTTCCTGCGTCGTCGTTGTCCGCGCCCGCACAGCTGCGTCTCTCCTCCGTTCACCCCCTCTCCTCTCTCCGATAGCGAACACTCTCGCCCAACATCTGCGGGCGCGTGGCGCAGTGCACTCTCACTCCGCCGGTGGGCGGCGCTGCGCGCTGTGCGCATGGGCAGTACTCTCTCCGCGGTCTCCTCTCCTTCGGGTGCGCTGCGCATATAAACGGAGTGCCGTGCTCCGGCCGGTCTCTCAGTCGACGGTCGCCCGCGCTTGCGCTTGCGCCGCATTCCCTCGTGTGGAACCCAACGATGTGATTGAAACGCAATTCACGTTCACTACGCGTTTCACGCAATTCGCCTAATCGACCCAACGGAAACACCCAACGTAACCCCCTTCAGCGTCGCATCACACCAGGGTTCCCGCGAGGGGAGGTGGGCGTAATTTTTTTCTTTACATATTTTTCATGGTTTTGCTCTTTAATATTTTAAAAAAGTTTTCACTGATATTGGTTTCAACACTTTCTGGTGCTACATTTCATGCTCGGGTATTTTTTTTCTGTTTATATTTACACCGTGAACGCCTATTTTAAAAACACTTGTTAAATGTATTTCTTTAATTACTGAGTATATAGTTTCTCTCGGTGAGCGCCACTTTCCTGGCCAACACCCTGTGAGGGTATGAGCCTTATCTTCTGGCACCACCACCACCACCATTCACAGGGCTCGCCGGGTGCCAGGAAGAGAAAGAGAGAGGGAATAAATATTTTATTTGTAGAGCAGAGGTTGATGAATGGGCCTCGCCCCGTGGAATGCCTCCCTAGTCCGTGATGCCTTGACTTCGGCTGGCTGTCCTTGCTCGGGTCACCAGGCTGAGCTGGGTATTCGGGTCTGGGCTGGCCAGGGAAGCCCTCCACTGCTCGCAGGAAGCAAACGATTTAATCAGAAGGTTGTTACCAGACCCCTCTTCCCAACTGCAACCATATATGCCCCACACTTGCAAAATACGCAGGTCGTCTTTTCCACACCGAGTCAACCCCGGTACTGTGATGCAAAGAGGGTTTGGAAGTGTCCCACACAAATGCATAATGATTATCTTTCTCGTCGCTTCGGGCACCACTTATGCTCCTCTCCGCTTCCCGTCTGCGGCCCTTTTGACCCTAACGAGACCTGAAACAGTTGTACGAAACCTGTCAGAGTAGCGCACACCTGTGCGTATATTGGTACGGCCACACACATGTGCGGCCGCAGGTGAGGTTATAGCTTTAGCGCCAGCTGAATCGCTTTTAATTGACGAATTAAACGTTTCCCTAGAGATAAACAAGACGAAGATTCATTGGTGTATGCACTAAGTAAGTAATTACGTAAGCAAATAAGTAAGCGAGTAAGTAAGCAAGCAAGTAAATAAGAAAGCAAAAAATGGCAGCATCTCCACTCCATGGATGATGGCGAGGGTGCGGAGTACGGGGACTCGAAATGGCATCCAAGTTGCGCCCTGAGTGACATCCGATTTGCGCCCCGACTGTCATTCGATTTGAGCCGTGAGTTGCACCTTGATTATTCCCTAAATGAAACTGCAACTCACGGCTCAAATAGAATTTCGCTTGATGGTGGTGTGCGCACGGATGGACACGGACGGACATTGGGAGGTCCTAGGGTACTCCGAACCGTCACAGGCGAGGAAGTAAGCCATTTGACTCTCGGGTGGTTACTCGCGGTCGTAGCCCAATGCTGGGGTTTTGTCACGGTGGATGGATGTCAACGCCAGCGATATTTGGTAATGTAACTTGGGTGCACTCACTTTATGAGTGCATGCGAGTGAGAGTTGGGTGACGTGACCGCGGGTGGGGACATGTGTGGGATTGATTGGTTCATGTGGCCAATAAATGGCTCATATTAATTATTTTGAAAGGGGTCTTCGCTCTTTGTTTTTATTGTTACAGTTCCTTTAGGTACATATGTATATATATTTGCTGTGTTGCTGCCATTTCTTTATGAATCTGCCTCACTTCTACGCCTGTACCATCAACCTGCTGTGGAATTTCTGTACTTGCTCCCCCCTTATGTAATACCCCGCAAGGGGCCCTTAAGGGTATAAAGAATTATGATGATGATGATGATGATGATTATTATGATGATTAACCACTCCAGTAAAGTGCTTGGGAACTCCTCTGGAATACTATCGCGACAGTGAGCCCTACTGGCGGGGGCAGGTGCAAACACTGAAAGATAAAGCGGAAAAAGGGAAAGCAACTGGGCTTTCAGGGTTCGCGAGAACCACGACTTGCAATCTTTTCTTCGTGGCAAAGCTTTGGTTTGTTATGCAAGTGCTGCATTGTTCGCGGTTGAATGTCCAGAAGCTACATCGCGTATTTGCTGTTTTTGTGTGGGGGTCCAGGTGGGAGAGGAGCAGTTGGACGAATTTGTTTCGGCGAATCCGTGTCGGCGGATTAGGACTGACTCATCTGTTTTTACGGCAACTCGAAAAGCGATTTTTGTTTCTACGCAATGTACAGGACCCTTTTCTACGCACTGTTATGCAAGTTGGGTTAATGCGTGCTTTGCCAGAATTTGTGGTTTCTTCAAGTTGCGTGCCAGGTGGTGTTCATGGATATTTTAAAGTAATTGTTTTGTCATTCCGATTTTTAGCAACGCGTTTTTCAATGCAATATCTGGCCAATGTAACAAGAAAAAAATTCTATAAGGATGTATGCGGCGTAGTCTTCCTTGTGCCACTGTATAGAGCTCTGTACAGCAATGGTCCAGGACAAGATGTGTTAAAACGAATGAAGCGAATGAAAGTGCCACCTGGGGCAAAGTCTTTCTTTTTTAAATTGCACACTGGTACACTTTCAGACGCAACTTGGATGAAAGAAACGGGGCTTTCAGTGCCATGGGGAACCGACTGTCCTATCTGTTAACAACCCGAAACTGTGAAGCATGTCTTTGTTCGTTGTTGGGCCGCAGTGTTCCTTTGGGGTGTCCTCCAACGGTCACTCCAGAATGATTTTCCACTTAGCCCACACGACACGCGTTTTTTGTGCATTGAAAGAGAGGACGGTGTGCCATTTGACAGTGTCATATTGTTTGGCCTGCACAGCATTTGGCGTTCGCGCATGGCTTGGCTGCACTGTGATGTAGACGCGAGACCAACGAGACAGTATTTTAGGGAAAGTGTGTCACAGTTTGTTGAAGTTGAGAGAGCGAAGAACTCTCCACCGGAGTGGTTGTCAAAAATTGAACCCCTAACTACGCTTAGGGAATTTTAAATGACAACACCGGCCCTGAGTGGCATGGTGGCATTACTGTAATTTTTTTCTGTCATTGTACCTGGTACCTGGTGTTGCTGTCCGAGATTGACAATAAAGAAAAAAAAAAAACGGTCGTTGCCCAATGGGTAAGACGACTGACACTAACTCTGTCTGGTCTACCAGACACAGGCTCGAATCCTGCCGGCGCCTGTGTGATTTTTTGGCGATTGTTTGCGATTTTTTGGACGAACATTGTGCGGTCCTAAGGTACTCCGCACCTAACAAGCTATCAGGGTATATTTTCGTACCGCTACAAGCGTTCGCAATTCCATCGTTACCTTACGCTACACTGGCCACTTGCCCGAGGAAATTGTAATAATATCCCGTGTAGATTATAGTAAAACGTTACTAAATGGTTGCGGACGAAACCGGTATAACTGGCCGAATTTACCGGAGTTTTGTTTAACGACAGTTCTTGTTGCCCGGGTATCTCATTTGCAAAAAACAGAACGGCAGGAAACGACTGCAGCACCGCTTAGGCGGTGATTTCCATAAGCAAGTTTCGTTTAACGCCAGTTTAGTGCATTTTACTTCCGGCGCTTCAGAAGGCCGCGTCCCGGCTGGACTGTTGATCTCGATATCCCAACTCAGACAAACCCGATACTCCGTCACAAAATCCCACGTGCGAGCGCCTCGGCAACACCTGCTAGGTAAAAATGACGGGTGCAGCGCCATACACTTGGAGGCAAACTTTTGAGCTGCCAAATTTAAACGCGTTAGCGTGGGGAGGCGGAAATTAGGCGTGTCCAGCCTCTACGTAACATAGATAAGACGGTGGACGTAAAAAGTTGGGCTGCCACTGCCTTCTTAATACAACGGTGTTGGCTACGCCGTACCGGCCAACGTTGTGTGGTGCGGCTTCCGATTGGCAAGCTTCCCGTTTGGACAGTTGACCAGTTGGTGCGCTGGAGGCTGTACGACTGCGGATGGCGCGTGCAAGACGAGGAGGACGAGAAAATAGCGGGATCAATGCGCTCTCCTGCTCCCTAAAGGCCGCGTCAGATGACGACGCTTGCGGATGTTTGGAAGCCGTTCAGGTCAAACTTGTGCGGACGGTAAATGATCGCTCGGTCGTTCGACACGTGCGTCGCTTTGAACGACCGTTTAGCGGGGCCCCGACCGACCGCGAAATTGCCCCGTCAAGACGCATGCAAAGGTTAACTGGAGGTTAGATAGAAAGGTTAACGCCTATAATGACATGGAGGTGCGTGTTTTGTTGGCTTCTATACGTTCCTTCGGAGGCCGCGATCCATGAGCGATCCATGGTGATAGCAATTTCGTCCGCGCGCAAACACAGACTCACGGGACAGAAAAATATAAGGCGGCGTAGATTCCATCCTTGAGGAGTACCTCGCTTTGGAAAAGGCCCTACTACGCTGAAAATTGTGGATCAGCGGTAGTATAGGCTGTCTAAGCAAACACTTGTAACTGAGAGTAAGGTGCGCACGTTTTCAGATACGGCACTGATGGCGCTTGTCCTTTGGTAAATTACGTGATTCTATTCAAAGGGGGGTAGTTTATAAATACTAAATTTTAAAGCGAAGTGTTAGTGTCCTCGCTGATGCCGCTGTACGCCAATACGCCCTGCAGGAAAGCCAACTTTTTCTGACAATGATATGATGATGATCGTGGGTGAAGGGAAAGAAAAAAAACGCTTCCCGTGGACGGAATCGAACCTGCGTCCCTCGCGTTATGAAGCCGGTGTCTATCCGGCTTCTCCACTTCGACACTTTTTTTTAATACATGGGAATTTTAGAGAGAAGTCAGCCAAGACAACTGACACACAATATAAACACTAACAGGCAGCAATGGGTAAGCATGTCAGTCTAACAAAGGTCGGCACCAATTCAAAACTCAGGCAAGCAAACGCACGCATCCAAAAGATGCAGCCACTCTGGTGGATCACTCTGCGCAATATAAACGCTCCGTACCAACGCCGCCTGTTCCGAAAAATGCACTTGGTCGGCCTAGGGGGTTCAGCATGCCGATCAGTCATGCGGCACTTCCACGAGCTAAACAAACCTAGGAGCACAAAAACGTCATATGGCACCCGATTAACGTCCTCAAATGGCAAGAAGCGAATGGTGTATGGGGTGATGTCAATGTCCTCTTTTAGTGTCCGTTGCAAAGCGTCCCAGAAAAACACCGCGTCACGGCACAGCACAAAACGGTGGTCAATAGTTTCTGGTTGGTTACACACGCGGCAATTGTCTGACCAAGGGATCGACATTCCTTTGTCTCGCAGCCATGTTTTAACTGGAAGCGTTTGCGAATGAAGCTTAAAGAAAAACGTTTTGGCATTTGGCGGCACACACGTATACGCTTGACACGGTCTAAAACATTATTCGTATGGTCCCGCAAGTATGGCTGGCGATAAAGAGGCACGGGGAATAGATTAAGAATTAAAGTGTTCGTCATAGCCGTCCTTGAAAGACTAAACAGGTACTCCAAAGAAAACCGTGCAGTAAGGAAATGAAAAGTATCCACAACTTCTTTTAGAAGACACGGCCGAAGCGAACGCCAAGCAGCAGGTACCGATTCGCGCCGTACAGCCCAAACCCAAACGCTAGGCCTACGGAGTTCACACCCGGGAGTTGCTGCGGGTGTTCCAGAAAATTTTTGCGTACCACTCCAGAGTAGCGCATTCTCGCAGAGTGGGATTGGCCGAGCAAAGAATCCATTAAGAGAAAGGTTCGCGTTCAACCATCGTCGTCGTTGGACGGAAGGGTGCATGGTTTTTCTTCTAGACGTCGTCTTCACCTTTTTTTGTCGATTGTTACCCTTAAGCATCAGCTGAGCGTGAATCACCTTCCACGCCGCTGACGTCCAAGCGCTGCTTGTCTCGTCAGCCGGAGCGATTAGCTGTTCTTGGCGCGAAATTCAAACCAACAGGCAGAAGGGTGTGGTCTAACTTCCCAGTTATAACACGGGCGCGAATCATAACTGGGTCAGAGCGAGAAAGCTGCGTGAAGTCAGAACAAGAAGGGCGATACAGGTCTTCGCCTCACTTCACGTTCCCGCGCTCGCATAAGAAATCTTCCTCTTAGCGCCTGCCTTTATTCCGCTCGACGCGCTCGTTTCATTTCCTCAAGCCCAGTCCATGCATCGTTGTTGCGAGCCGCGAATGTTGTTCTGGTGAATGTGTCTAAGGAAGGAAGCACAGAGGTGCCACGGTTTCCTGAAATCTCGGAGGATTACGAAACGACACGGTCGGTGACGCGATTTGTAGATACGGGTCAAGGAAACAGTATTCGCTACGTCCGTCAGTCGCTGGCGAATCGTTCTATACCGGGCCTTCTTTTCGGGCGTACGCTGCTTAACGCGCAAAGGCGAATTCTCGATCCATATGTATGGCGAAGAAGTGTGAATAGTTGCAGTCAGTGGAACTGCATTCCTGAACCGCTTTTCCGCGGCTCCAATGCTGAGGCGGCAATGCGAACTCTTAACGTGCGCCGCATTTACATTAACGGCGCTGTTCGCAGAGACGGAACTGCTGTTCAGAAGCATTCACTTTTGACGAGTTGTTCGGTATCGTTTCAGGAAGAGTAATTACGCGTGTTTACACGGCGCAGCACAGCGCACAAAGCTACCATTTTTTTTCGCTTGCTTCAGCGCACCTTCCCGAACCTTAGGAATAAAACAAGAACGACAACAAAAGGAAGCAGCGCCTCCAGGTGTTACGAGGAGAAAACGAAAACAACAAAAAACAAAAAGGAAACAGCCGCGGAGCGTATACGGAGGAAGTGACACTTTATGGTTCTATTTCCGGTTTCCGCGTCGGCTTCCTTTTGTTATCTTCACATGTTAAACTGCCCGTGCTCCCGGTGTAAACGTTCCTTTCTTGGTGGTCCCCGCTCGCTTGGTGGAGCTTTTTTTTCTTTTTTTTGCAGAAGGGCAAAACAAGGCAACATGAATAAAAAATCATAGTTATTTCGATTTTTGAAGAAACAGGTTAGAACGTCGAATACGGTGACAGGTGATGAGGTTCTTTTCTCGCGGAGAAGTGGGAATGGGTGGGGGGATTGTATGAGCAAAGGGCAGTTCCTCTACTCTGAAAGAACGGGTCGTCGGGTGCAGCGAGGAACGGAATCAAAATTCCCCTTTACACTAAAGGACACGGAGCGTCGTTCTACCTCAATCTCGTAAGAACGTACGTTACCCCGCTCCTCACTAACGTCAGGCGCTGGGTGCCGTCACACTAGTGTCATTTTCAAACTGCACTGGCGCTACACTTGTGCAGCCAGTCTAGCCCCGTATGTATTGACCACAGAACACCAAGCCTGCACTCGGGGCGTCCAGTGTAAGGAGCTGTTCATGACGATGGCGATAACGGTGCGTCGTGACGTACACATCTAGGGACACATTGTTCCCTATACCGAACGATAAATTCCTTAAATTACGGAGTGACGACTGATCAAGTTGAGCGATTAAGACTGCAAAATATGTCTTTTTTACGCATCGCAGGTGGTAAAGTTTTGAACGAGAGTCGCGAAAGAGAAGTTGACCGTACTCTTTCGCAGTTGTTTAGGCATTCGTGACTAGTACCGCCGAAAGGACAGTTGGGGATGCGAATGGCGCAGCGTACATGCTGCCGTTTTAATCACAAGGAAAACCACGACATTGATCCATTTTTGCTTGAAATGCGGTGATTCAAGCGGGTAGTTGGACAAGTAAATTGAACCTTCGCTACACCGGTAGCTAGTTCAGAGGCTTGCACACTGCTGCCGAATTTCAAACACGACCTTGCGCTTAGAGTCTCTGTTAGAAGTTTCTATGCCACGATACCTTGTTGCTGGGATCGAAAAAAAAAAAAAAAAAAACTGGCTCGCAGTTATGAACCAGTCCGGGCACCCCAATAGCGTGGCCTCACTTCAGCTATCCCAAAGAGAATTTTGAAGCTGCGCATCGCACTCGCAACCAAAACTTGTGAGTCGTCAGAAATCGAATTATCGCCCATTCCCACATACAATTTGCCGGTATTGACCAACACCACCTAGTGTGTGATGTCTTGACGCGGTCCTTATTCGATGAACACAATAAAAAACGGCGAAGCTTGCACCAAGTCGCGCAGATCTTGAACCATAGTGAACCTGCATGCTTTTTTTCTACGTGAGCACTGAAGGACACATCTCCACGCATTTGTACAAGTTTGAAATTGTTTATTTACATGTCCCGTCGTCGCTTTGCACTGTGCTGCAGTAGTAATCGTCATACGCATCGATATCGTCGTGTTCCTCATGCCAAGCATTGCATGCGCGGCAGCCCTTGACGACAGCTGGGGCGCAGCGGTGGCGCGTACGTGCACGATGCGTGCGCGGCTCTTCTGGAGTCGTGTCGATGTCCCGTGGAGCAGGATCTGCGCCAGTTGTGGCGCTGTTGGTTGCTAGGCAACGCGAGGCGCTCCACGGTGTTTTCGCCAGTTTCTTTTTTTTCTTTTTCTTTTTTTTTTTTTGCTAAAGGGCCCCGGTGCTCGGCGGGGACGCTCGGCGGTCGCCGCGAGGCACGCGCACACGGTTTGATTTGATTTCGGGGGTTTGACGCGCCAACGTAACACAGGCGATGAGGCGTGCCGAGTGGAGGGCTCCAGATTAATTTTGACCACCTGCAGGAAATATTTCAGGTGCGCCGAAATCTCGAACACATGAGTGTTTTTGCTTGTCACCTCCATCCAAAAAGCGGCCGCCGCGGCCGGGAATCGAACCCACATCCTTGATCTCAGCTGCACAGCGCCGCAGCCACAGCCACGGGTTTGCGCTTGTGGTAGCGAGGAAGGAAGTGACACCTCTCAACCTGCGTGAACGCTTCTGCTCTGGGAGCAGGTGCACTGCGTGTGCATTTACGACTGCATGCACCCGTGGGGGATATGACAGTGGCCATCTGGTTATTGAACGACAAAGAAAAACAAAAAAAAAACAGAGGTTAACGCTTTTTTCTTTTCTAAAGCCAGCTATGCCTCACTGATTGCTTCCGGCGCACGGCAAAACGCACTACAGAAAAGCCTCAAGATAACGTTTCCAAGATAACGTTTCCAAAGCCTCAAGATAGTGCCTCAAGATAACGTTTCCCATGGTCGAAATTGAACCTGTTTCCTTCACTTTATGAAGCCGACGTCCATACGGTTGAGCCATTCCGACACGGTTGAAGCAGTTCGGATTTTGGACTTTGTACCTTCATTGATTCCTTTAGTGTATGTGGGAGTATGTTATGCAGCGTGAATGATTCCTTCAACGTTATGTGGGAGTATGTTATGCAGCGTGAGTGATTCCTTCAACGTTATGTGGTGGTATGTTATGTGTCGTGTTCTCTTTTACAGGTGTCTCGGGGAGGGGAGAGGTGGGGGGCGCTCCGCTTTCTTCTGAGCGATTCCTTGACTGTCGTCAGAGTTTGGGCTTAGTCTCGCAGGCAGTTTGCTCTTTGATCATTGACGCTGTGGTTTTAATTGCAGTGGTGTGCATTTGGCGCTCCACCACTTGATTTTCGCACGCAGGAAAGCTTCGCGTTTCAGCGATCGTCGTCGTCAGACGGAGGGGAACTTCACTTTTGATTTCACTTCATCCGCCGTTTCCTGGCTTAATTCTCAGCGAGCGTTTGATTGAGGAAAAGTAACCTACGCGACTTTGGAATGAAGAGGAAGTGGTTGGCAGCTCATCTATTTCCTGTGCGCGTGGCCTCAAGGCTGCGCCTTCGCACGAATCGTGCCCGAAGCAACAGAGATGACAGAAGAAAAATATATTTGTGGAGGACGTTTCTTGGAAGATGCGGAAGCAACGGTGTGCTGCGCGGTGTTTTCGAGATTCGTTCGCGATTTGACAGCGTGCATACGGCTGCAGAATCCGTCGCCGCCACAGTCTAAGTCGAAGGAGATGTAAACGTGGAACCAGTCGATGTCGGGGCAGAGAGGAGGAGGAGCGGGCGAAGTGCGAAGTTCGGCGTTGTACGTGCCTAAAGGGACAGACAGCCGATTTTTGAATAGTATAAGGTCTTTATCCCAAAATATAAGGGTTGTACTTAACACACCTCGAATTGCCGATAGCGCCCTAGAACGACGGAAAGCAGAATTTTGAGATGAGCCATCCTTACGTTGGCTGCCAAGACGAATGCTGGCAACAATGGCAGTCAGCCGTGCGGTAACATACTTTTAACTGTGCGTGAGTTGAAAAGAGGTATTTGAATACTCGTTCCCAGCTAAAACAACAAAAGATGCACTCTTTGTCGTTCCTTTATGAAGTTTTCGAATCACGCATTGAAGCAAAACGGAGCTGTGTGCGTTCGAACGGTAGTGACACGTTTAGACACCGCACGGCGCTACCTTTCAGACGTCAGAAACTTCAGTGCAAACAATTAGAAAGTATTTCCGCCAACTTATATAGAAATTCTTTTTGGTTACCAATCTACATAAAACGCTGGCTTTCATATGATCTAGAGGACATGTACTCCACAAAAATCGGTTGTCTGTCCCTCTAAGTCACGTGTCCTCAGGCCGGCCGTAGTCGTGTGTCCCCCACCCCCTGCCCTGGCCCAGCAGTTTGGCTGGTTCCCATAGCAAGGATGACGCCTTTGTGGGCGTTTTTCAAAGCGAAGCTTTCTTTGCTGCACTGATAGTGACCACCCAAATCGAAACGCATTGCAGGAAAGCCAACTTTCTCTGAAGGTGATGATGATCGTAGGTGTAGTAGGAGATGGTTGAAGACGAAGCTTTCTCTAGTCGAAAGCCAGTGTCTTCAAAGTCCAAATTCGAAGTCCAAAACCCAAAGCGTCGCACCCAAAACGCGCTGCAGCAAGGACAGCTTACACAATGGACAACTTACACAACTTACACAACAAAGAAAATGCTTCGCGTGGTCGGAATCGAACCTGTGTCACTCGGGTTATGAAGCCGACGTATATAGGATTACGCCATTACGACACGGTCAAAGCAGTTTGGATTTTGGACTTTGACTTCCACTCAGGTCGCACGGCAGAACGCTTCGCGTTTCAACCATCTTTCCCTTAACAAAGGGTCTCTGATTCTTTCTTTATTTTTTCCGTTTATTTGTGAGCGCGAATGAAACCGCAGGACGCATGAAGCCAATGGGAATTATTCCTGCCGCTGGACGGCGCTGCCTTTTTTTGCTATATGAACTACATATGCCTTCTCATAATATTCCGTCCACTAAGATGGCGGCCTATGGAGTGATGAGAGAAAAGGGACGGATATAGCTAGAGATAAGAAGAGAGGGAGAGAAACAACATTCATTTGCCCAACGGGGTTTTGAAGGGTATATGAAATGGGGGCCCTCCGCCCCCTTCCGACGGCGGCCAAGAGCCCTTGGGCTCTGCGGCGTCTTCGGCCTTTCGGACAACTCGAGTTTGAACGTCCAGGCCTGAGCTGCGTGGAACAGTCTTCAACTACTCCATGGATCTTAATTAATAAAGAATCACTTGAATGATTCTGCTTCTGGGGGCATGTCCAAATAATATGGCGTAGGTCTGCGCTACCCGGACGCACCCGGACCTAGCTTACGCTCGCTCTTACAAAGCCCGGGGCAATAGTGAGTGTACTTGACCGGATTGGAGAACGTATTTGTCTGTAAGATGCGCCATGCTACAGACTACAGCTTGTTGAGAGCCCTGTGAGTGGTGGGGGGAGGGGGGTGGTGGCCTTTAACCCGCCCAACGTGGTTAATTATGTTAATTATGTCCGTGTGGTTAACTGTTAATTGTGGTTAATTATGTTCCTGTACGAGATCACGCGGTCCCTCCGAAGTGCTCAGATGTTTCACCGGCGCGACTGGCTGGATCAGTCAAACGCCTAGCCGCATCGTGAGCGTTCTAGTTCCAGGGAACACAAGAATGCGCAGGCTCCCATGCGATGTGGACCTTCCTCCGGCGTTTGAAGCCGAGTGCTTAAGTGCTTTGGACGATACGAGTCCCATTGCAAAATTCTCAATTGCCGTTTTTGAATCGCTGACTATGAATTTAGCTTTTGAGAAAGCCATCGCATGGCAATGGCTGCCTTCTATGCCGTTTCCGAAGACTACGGCAACGGCAAGTCCACACGATTCTGGAGATTAAAATCAATGCGGATACACGCAGAGGGTGTGTGTGAGAGAGAGGGAGGGTTGTAGAGGGCGACAGAGAGAGAACATTGATAATTGACTGAGCGGTACAATCAACGGCAACAAATGTCTTAATCAGAGGGCCAAACCCTCTGATGCCGCAGGCCTCCCTCCCATAAATGTTATCTGGGGATGGCGAGGGCCGCAGCTCAAAATATAGTCACTACAGAAACAAAATATGTACAAAAAAAATCGTAGAAAAAAGTTGGAAAATTAGTCTTCACCTGCTTAAAGGGGTTGTGAAGACAAAATACAAGTTTGGTTCATTAGAAAGACTGCCTTTTCCCGATAACAATGATAGCAATTTTATTGCAAACTTGGAACAAATAATGGAGATAATAAAAAAAATATGTGAAGCAGTGGCGACTCCCTCGTCACTTTCGGTCACCTTATTATGAAGTCATAGATTCTTCTTTGAGCGATTGGAGGCCGTCGACCTAAACCATCGCTGAGACACGAGTGGACGATCGCAGTTGGGCCTTTATCTCAGTTTTACCGCACCACTTGAATTTAATGTGCAGTTAAAACACTGAAAATTATGCTCTGTGTGCTGGCCCATATTACGTCACTCCAGCCCACACCCCCTATCTGTAGCGCGAAATTCGAAAGTGTTCCAATACTTGCGTTTTTTTTTCGCTTAAAGACACGTAGTTCGTGGCTGCAGTGAGACTGAGTGAGGTATTGAAGCCTAGTTCTTTTAAATTAAAAGAAGTTGTATTAGGGGCGAAGCCCCTTAGGATCTGGCGCTGTCGGCGTCTCATGTCGTCGTCGTCTGTCGTCCCATGTAGTCACGGTACTAAAACACCGGGACACTTGTTTACGCCTCGCGCTGGAGCGCTTCGAAACGCGTACTAAAAAAACACCGGGACACTCGTTTACGCCTCGCGCTAGAACGCTTCGTGCTTGAAAGACACGAGACTTTTACAGCAAAGCTGTATACCTCTACTCCCCAACGTTTTCATCTCCGTTTGCAAAAACGCCAAGGCGCCAAGAATACACTTATACACTGAATGCTTTCCCCCTCCCCAGGTTTCACTTTAGTGGAGATTGCCCGGGATTTGTTTTTTGTCTTCATGACCCCTTTGGTCAATGAAAATTGAGTGCACCGCAGTAAAGTTCGGGTAAAATGTTGATGATATGCAAGATACATTTTAGGGGTGTACTTGAGGCCAAAATAGAGGCAGTCAGCACTTTTCAGTGCAGTTCAGGTTAAACAAAGTCTTAAGCCCAGCAAACGGCTCGTTCCTGGCAGCGTCCGTCTGACCTTCTAGCTCAGCCAAGGTCACGCCTCGTGTGGTTGCGCATTGAAAGTGGCTAATCTCTCGTTTGTTTAAGGGGATGGGTACAGAGAGGGGAATAAGGGAAAGAGTAAAAGAGCGTGCCATCAGAAAATGATACAAGGAGGTACTGGCTGCACCCACATTTACTGCATGTTCACGAAGTGAACATGCAGTGAACAGGCAGACAAAACACAAACGCTGCGCCGAGCAGCGTCTTTGTTCTGTCTCGCGGGGCAATTGCGTGCGCGTTCATTGCGCGCTCGCGGCACGAAAATCAAGCTCTCGCTGGAGAAACTTGGTTCAACCGCATTCAACCGCGGTAAACTTTTTTTTTGTAAAGAAAAAGAGAACCTTAACAAATAAACTTTCTACACAGTTTCAGTGCGCGCAAAAAAATGTCTCAGTTTCAACGATTTACGAAGCTTCCTAACTTGGGCTTGCAAAGTTTTTAAATATAAAGCTATCAGGGCTACCCTCTCGAATAGTAGAATTTTCGTGGAGTTTTTACGGGCATGCATAAATGCATGGTTCTTACTGTGATCCAATTTTAAACGTTCGCCAGTACACTGGGTTTGCTGCCTTTCGGCGACGCATATAACATTAAACCCATACGGGACACACTGTCGCTTTCTCTACCAGGGTCGAACTATGCATGATTTTGCAGCGTGCGTTGCGAGCTCCGCGCAGGAGAAATGCCCCTTTGCACAGCAAGACACTGCAGATTCCGGTATTTCCATGCTGCTATGAACACAGCCACCTTACTTAGCAAAATTAAGAAGAAGAAATGGACGTGGGCAGGACATGTAGTGCGAAGGCATTATAACCGTTGGTCATTAAGGGTAACAGAGTGGATCCCTAGAGAAGGCAAGCGTGGCAGGGGGCGGCAGAAAGTTAGATGGGCAGATGAGATCAAGAAGTTTGCGGGGATAAATTGGTCGCAGTTATAACAGGACCGGGGTAATTGGAGATTAATGCGAGAGGGCTTTGGCCTGCAGTGGGCGTAGATAGGCTGGTGATGATGATGACGACGATGATGGTGATGATGATGAACACAGTCATTTGTTCTTCTAAGAAGGTGGTGTTCATGCCGTTGTTCTAGGTTGGTCTGGTTGTACGAATCATGTATCTCGCACTGTTTTAACTTCTGGAATTATTAATTTAATTGAGCGCGTCAGGGGAGCTAAGGTAATACTTGGTAACTCTAGACGCCGGGGTCACTGATAATTTTAGCGCGCAGCGCTTTGGAACTGAGCGAACGAAGACAGCAAGAAAACGGCGGAGGAAAGTGTGGCGGAAGAGTAAGGGGGAGGGCAGTATTCTGAGCCCGCACGAGACGCTCCTCGGCGGCGACGCATGGCGAAAGTGTGAGGAGGAGGCGGTGAGACGGGCTGGGTGGCGGCCAAGCGCAGCGAGATGACGGCATAGCTGCCATAGCCGCCATGGTCATGTGCGGTCACTTCTCGAGACGCAGTTCGCTGTCCCTTCCTGAGACGCAGTTCGCGCCGCCGACGCATAAGCGTACCATCGCTGCCGTCGAGAGAACACACGAGTGAGTGCTGCATCAGTGCACTGCGGAACTCAGGAGTGACTGCTGAACAGCGAGGGAGGCAACCGGTGGGTGTGCTTCGCGTCCTCCTTGTTGCGTGGCTCATCCGAACCACGTGAACTTTGCGCGGGAGGTTCAACCATGATTTGCAACAACATGCTCGGCGGCGGCGACCCACTGCGAGATAGCGGCAGAGTAGCGCGCGCCGCCGTGCGTTCGCTGGTCGCGCGATCACTTCCTGCGACGCAGCAGATATGCGCCGTGACCGAGAGGACTGTAACCGCCAGCCATTTTAAATGCAGAGCATTTCTTTAACCCACGATGTCACCCGTTCTTGGCGTCCGTAGTTGTCCGCATCGCTCGCCTCGACATGCCCGGCTCAGACGTTTCGCTATCGGCGCGATCAACATTCGATAGCGCACCCAGGCACGCTTCAAGGACACTCTCTCCCCTCTCTCGGACTCAACGTGCGCCGAGGCTGCCAATTTTACTGCTGACGAGCGCTCTCTCGTCAGCAGTTGCCACAAGCGCAACAACATTAACGTAACGCAAACTACTTAACGTCGTGCGCCCCCGGAAATGCTCTGCATTTGATCGTGCCCCTCGCGAGGGGGATGTTTCACTGCGTCGCCATGCGAACAGTTTGCCACGCTTTAGTTTCAGTTCCGTATCTCCCCGCCGCGGCCGTGGAGAGAAGGCGGCCGGCCGCGACTCTCGCCACCGCGGCGCTGCGGTTGCGAGTTGCGCTAGGAAAGCGAGCGTCATAGCGGGGAGCGGAACGCGTTCCGCTCGGCATCTCCGGTCTTCGCCACTTCTGGCTGCGCACTGCAAAAGAAATTTTTGAGCTTAGGTTCATTTTCGAAATTCTCTAACGTAGCAAATACTCAATTATACTGGTTCAACTGATCGATGCAGCACTAAATGAGAATTAGATAAATTCACGTCAATATTCTGAAGGTTCATGAGCCATGTTCAATGTTTACGCTCCGGTACAAAAGAACAAAGAAAGACGGAAAGGAAGAAAGAAAGAAGGAAAGAGAGAAAGAACGGAAGAAAGAAAGAAAAAAGAAAGAAGAAAAGATAGGAGAAAAGAAAGGAAGTAGGAAAGAAAAAAGAAAAAAGAAAGAAAGAAAGAAGGAAAGAAAGAAAGAAGAAAAGACAGGAGAAAATAATAGGAAAGAGAAAAAAGAAAGAAGGAAAGAAAGAAAGAAGAAAAGAAAAGAAGGAAGAAAAAAGAAAGAAAGAAAGAAAGAAAAAGAAAGAAAGGAAGAAAGAAAGGAGCCGGGTAGAAAGAAAGAAAGCAAGCAAGCAAGCAAGCAAGAGAGAAGGAACCAAGAGCCGCCTGTCAGCCCGGCAACTTATGAGCTAGAAAATGAGTAGTTAAGAAGCGCCGTTCTTCGATGTACTGAGCGGCCTTGCCACTGGAGCATGAGGAAAAGGCCAAGCTCTAGGCTGTTCCATTTGAGGGGTCGACTCGTGATCGGAATACACGAATATTTCCTGTTAAACCCTATCGTAACGCGGTCGAGGTTATGCCCTCGTAAATAAACACCGTTAATGAACGGTTACAGGACACAGGGGTAGAAATAGGGGGTAATATTCTTATCTTGGCTACAGGCGATGCGCAAAGCTAGCGCAGATTTCTATCGATAGCTTTTTCTCTTCTTCAAAGGATCACAGAACTGCCATTTGTAATGGATCCCTCTTCTCTATGCCACATGTCTGTTCAGATAGTTAGTTGCCATGTTGTATTTCTTTTGCTTTATAGCTACAACAAACTGCTTTGGTACGAAGCCAAAAAGTCCGCAATAAAAATTGCTTGGAGCACTAAAGTCTGCTTATGTGGTTTTAAGGCGAAAGGAAGCCTGGCGGTTCTTGTAAACTCCGTGTCTGAAACAACGCATATTTATTTATTTATTTATTTATTTACTCTCAAGGCCGAAGCATTACAGACAGGAGCGGGTATACATCGAACAAAAATATCAAGAAATACAGCAGTTCAAAATTATATGCACACAATGGCAGTCTGAAAACCATAAAAAAGAAAAGACTGCGTGATGTGAAAAAGAGGCAGGGTGGTTGTTACAACGATGTTCAACATGGTTGCGTCTTTGAATGACGCACACACACACACACACACACACACACACACACACACACACACACACACACACACACACACACACACACACACACACACACACACACACACACACACAAAAGCTAACAAGAGAAAACACAGCGTAACTGAAATGGCGAATTTACGCGAAATGGTTAAAGAGGGAGTTTTTAAACAAAGTTAAGTCAGTGATAGCAGCGATAGGGGCTGGAAGGTGGTTCCACTCATTTGCAGTTTTCGGAATGAATGATTCAAAGTACAAATTCTTGCGGGCGCTAGGAACACCCACTTTAAACTCATGGTCGTTGCGTGAGGAAACGTACGATGGGGGCTGGAAGAGAATGTTGCTAAGAGACGGGATACAATGAAAAATCTTACGGAACAGGAAAAGGCGAGATATTTTACGCCGCAGTGAGAGAGTGGGTAAGTGAAGATTGGCTTTCATCGAGGTAACACTGGACGTACGATGGAAGTTTGACATGATAAAACGGGCAGAGCGATTTTGAATCGCCTCGATGCTGTCAGCTAGGCAATAAGTATGTGGATCCCAGACTGATGACGCGTACTCGAGTTTGGGTCGGACTAATGTTTGATAACGCAAAAGTTTAAGGTTAGTCGGAGCCAAAGAAAAGTTTCTGCGCAGATAACCTAAAGTGCGATTCGCGTTATTTGTTATGTAGTCGACATGTGTGTTCCAAGAGAGATTGTTAGAAATATACACCCCAACGTAGTTGTAGGACGAAACCAGATCGAGATTGCTTTGTGTGTAGTCGCACGGTACATTATGAGAAATACAACGGGGAATTCGCATAGCCTTGCATTTAGTAACGTTTAGCTTCATTAACCATGCGTCGCACCACGATGAAATGTGATCCAGGTCTGTCTGAAAGGCAAGATTATCTGCGTTAGTCCGGATTTCACGGTAAATTACACAGTCATCGGCAAATAGTTTGATAGATGATGAAATGTCATTAGGTAAGTCGTTGATGTAAATAAGAAACAGCAAGGGACCAAGCACTGAACCTTGCGGAACGCCGGACGTTACAGGGCTAGTCGGTGAACAGTGGTCGTTAGCAGTTACAAACTGGGTACGGTTAGATAAGAAACATTAAATCCACTTTAAGACGTTAGCATCGATATTTAGCGTGTTTAGTTTCAGAAGAAGTAACTTGTGGCAGACGGTATCAAATGCTTTTGAAAAATCTATGAAGATACAATGAACAGTAGATGAACGATCAGCGGCAGACAATAAATCGTTAGTGAAGGCCAGAAGCTGTGTCTCAAATGAATAAGATTTCCTAAACCCGTGTTGGTGAATGCTAAAGAAGGCGTTACTTTCAAGAAAACTCACGACGTGAGTGTAAATTACATGTTCGAGAAGTTTGCATGGTACACTGGTTAGTGAAATGGGGCGATAATTCCCGGGACTATGAGCGCTTCCTGATTTAAACAAGGGAACCACCTTCCCCACCTTCCAGTCCTCTGGGAGAACACCCTCTTCTAATGACTGATCGAAAAGTCTCGACAGTATAATTGAGGAATAAACGTCAGTGTTTTTCAAAAATTTGGAAGAAATACCACCGACGCCTGGTGACGACGAAATTTTTTAATTTTGGATCAACTTGCGTATGCCGGCCCACTCAACGTGCACAGAATTCATCACAATGAAGTCGCGAGCTTGAACGCCTGGAAGGACGGTCGGAGTAGTGCTCGTAGAGAACGAAGAAAATGCATGGTTAAGGGCGATACAAACGTGCTCACTGGAAATTACTTCGTCCGTGTCGGTGGTAAGTTCAATCTGTTTCTCATCGCCCCCGTTTACCACCTGCCAAAATTTGTGGGGATTGTTTTGCAGAATTTACCGTAGCGTTTGCTGAAAAAAGGACTCCTTTGCCGTGGATAAAACACGCCCGTATTCATCGGCTACATTTTTGTAAACCTCCCATCTTTCAAATGAATTAGAACGCTTGGCTCGGCGGTAAACACGCTTCTTTTTTGTTGGACAAGCGTTTCAATTTTGGCGTGAACCACGGTGATTCACTGTTACTTGCAATTTCGCGTAGTGGTATGTACTTGTTAACAAGTTCAGCAACTTTATTTTTAAACAGAATCCAGTTATCGTTGACAGATCTTTGGGGAAAGTCTTCTAGAAAAACACAGGTGAAATGTTCAAGTTCAGTGTTAATGGCTCCGTAATCAGCTCTACTGTAGTCCCTGAATCGCTTTTTACTTTTTTGTTTACGGGGCGATGCGCAGGGGAGGTTGAAAACGATTGCTTCGTGATCACTAAGGCCTGGCAAAACAGAAAGCGATTGCACGAGATCGGGGTGAGAAGTTAGAACTGAGTCTAAAGTTGAAGCACTTGAATGTGTGTGTAATGCGAGTGGGGCACATAACAAGCTGCGTTAAATTGAATTGCGCGCATGTGTTAAGGAAGCAGGCGCTTTCAGAGAAGCCAGAGCCAGGCGATAAATGGGAGCTGTTCCACGAAATATCAGGAAACTTAAAATCACCTAGGATTAGAATTGGTGTGGCGGGGAACCTCACGTGCAAGTTGCTTAAGACGTCATGAAAATCATTGGAAAAACCAGATGGCGCATTCGGAGGGCGATAACATGCACAAACAATGACATCTTTGTGATTTGTGCGGATTCGAACGCACACCAATTCAAGGGAACATACAATGGGAATTTTAAAAGACACGAATTCCTCTGAAACAGCGATCAAGACACCGCCACCAGAACGCAAGCCACGGTCACACCTAAAAAAGGAACATTTTTTTGTCGCACTGCAGGATCTCACGGTTTTCTACTTTTGACGACAGCCAGGTATCGGTCAAAACTACCACATCAGAGAGGCACGGGTTTACTAACGAAGACAAGGCATCACGCTTGTTCATAACACTTCTGATATTAGAAAGCAAAAAACAACAGTCAGGATTAGAGGCATTACAACTTGTGTTGGCATCTAGCTACAGTTGAGAAGATCGGCTGCTGATGACAGCATCAAAGCGATTAGGAGGATTTGAGGGGTCAACTGCGTTCGTTTCTATTTCGCACACGCGATCTGAAGATGCGCAGTAGGTGTATACTTCATTTCCAATAACCACTTTATTGTATTTAAAAGAAAATTTGTGACCAGTCGCCTTGGCGAAGTCGATTAGTTTTTTCCGGGGGGCGCGTGTAGCCTTGCAGAAATCTTCACTGATTGATATATCTGTGTCACGAAACTTAGACTTCTGATACAAAACACTATCTTTAGTTGTGAAAGAAGTGAAACGTGCTATCACGGGCCGAGTTTTATCCGGGGAAAACGTTCCTAGCCTGTGAGCACGCGCAATAGCCTCGTCAGGTAGCTGCAAGTTTAATGTAGAGGTAAGAATTGACCGGACCTTTTCTTCAGAATCGGCCCTTGTTTCTGACACGCTGAATCTTCAATTCCGTAGAAACTCAAGTTCTCACGGCGAGACCTATCCTCGAACTCATTCAGACGCGCTTGGAGCGAAGCGTGTTCACTTCGAACGGCGGTGGCTACCATTTTCTGCACATGAGGGCCGTCTTGAAATTCCTCAAACGAATCGACTCGTTTTTCTAGATCAGTTAACCGAGTTATCAAATCTAACACTTTGGACTCAAGTAACTTTAGGTTTTCTTCCACTTCGTCTATGGATTTAATGAGGGTGTCACGCCGTTGGTCAAGGTGTTTTGTTAAATCTTAAATAGCCAGAAGAACGTCACTGTTCTGTTTGCTAGGGTCTTGTTTCGGGGGACCAGGGTTGAGCTCAATGTCTTCGCTGACAAACAACATTTTAGTAACAAAAACACACTCTACAACGGTGCAGGTAAGAACACTCGGGCATGGGAACAGCAGCAGAAAAAGGTTGTTTGAGCGTTTTGAAAAAAGGGGTGGTGCGGGACCAACCTGAACAAAAAGACAAAGAGGGTTGTCAGCCGCCGGCATCACTGCTGCGACCCAATGCCCACTGAAGGGCGAAGGGTTCCGCCAGCCGGTTATTTGGTCCATCTGCCTTGATGACGATGTCACACTGGATTACGCGTAGTAGGGTTCCAATGTTGCGCAAGGTGGCCAACCATGATCGACGCAAGGTGACGAGTCAAACAAGGGACATGCGTAGATCTCAGGAGCCAGTCGCAGTCGATCCGCGCAGGCAGCAGGGCGCGTTCGAAGGATTGCAGCCAGCTGAACAAAAAGACAAAAGGGGTTGTCAGCCGCCGGCATCATTGCTGCGATCCAATGCCCACTCCTGTTTCTTTTCTGCGCCTGATTCTTTTCTTTCATTTCCTGCATTTTGGCAGGAATTTGGTCGACCGGTTTCTTTTCTGCTACACCTTGTGTGCGTCTATTCCTTCGCCTCCGTTTGCTTGTCTTACGTCGCGAATTACGCCAGCAAGCAGAATGGCACGCGCCACAACTGTCCGAGTATCGGGGTCCTGCGTGGCTCGTGTGACCTGTTCTACTCGCGTGCCATTACTCTCAGGTGTCACGCGGGACGCACTATTCTGCAACTTTGACGTTTTCAATTGATATTTTCGTGAACGTTGTGAACCCCTTCAAAGCTTCTGGTTCGTGGCCACTCGGCGGCCGCTTTTCTGATGGAGGCGAAAAGCAAAAACGCCCGTGTGTACGAGATTTCGGCGCACGATAAAGATCCCCAGGTGGTCAAAATTAATCCGGAGCCCTCCACTACGGCGCGCCTCATCGCCTGCGTTGCGTCGGCGCGTTAAACCCCCACAATCAATCAGATCAATCAATTTGTGGCCACTACCCAAGCGGGAATGCCGTGCAAAGATAAAAACAGCAACGATAACAACTTTTGTTCAGCCACCCCCAAAGTGCTGAGATAGCGCATTTGGCGCAGCACTGGGTTGCTACTGCTCAGACCCGGGGTCAAGTGCCATCGGATCACACATGCGTGTTTTATTTTAAAGACGATAGTCTTTCTTAAGCGACTTGAACGCAAAAATTTTGATCTGTCTGTCTGTCTGTCTCTGTGACTCGATTCAGCCACCCGGCAAAAGTGAAACAAACTGCGCGATGGTCTTATAAACCCACAGCCAAACCTAACGTCTAAAACTGGTGTCAATGTTCATACTTGTCAACATTGCTGAATAAGAACAAGACATTACGCAAATGTAAGGCAGAAAATCAATACATGAGTGATATTTGCGGCGTTCCTTTATAAAAAAAATCACGGATGCGTGTTTTTTGCGATAGCAAATGAAATACTACATCAACTGCAGAAAACCGTCGCCTGCTGTTTCCCGCGCTACCCGGCGGCATTTAAAAATCAAACGGCAACAGCAACGAAAGGTTCCACTAGATAGGATCCACGTTCCGCTTGGAACGCTCGTGGAGTAAGGCAACGGGGTTCTTAAACGTTGTAGTTGGGTGACTCGATTCACGCGCGCGTTCTCCGTACGGCAGCGCTGGCAACGAGGCAACTGACTTGGAACAGTGGAACGCGGTAAATTTAAATCGACTTGAGCAAACCTCTAGCGTGATATCTTGGGAGGAACGAGACGGGTGAGGAACAGCATGGGAGGTGAGCGGGAACGAGAAGGGAGGCCTTTACTTGGCAGGGCCGCCAGACGACTGTCGTCTTTCGTCGACGTTTGCAACAAAATGAGCAGATACGCGGCCGATTTGTTACTCTTTGCAGTGGCGGCAATTTTCTTCACCGGAAAACAACAACGACAACGGCGCTTTTTCGCAGAATAGGGCACTAAATGCTTTCGTCTTCAAAATGGGGGTTTATCTTACGAGAAATTCGGCTTAGGCGGGTTTTACAGCCCGTTTGAACCGTGCATAACGAACTGCAGGACGCACCACACTGCTCAGATGTATCCAATAGTTTGATATGGCCGCATCCGCAAGTAGCGAATCTTCATCGCGATGTTTTTACAGGCGGGATAATTTCTAGGTAGCGCGATAAATTACACCTAAAACTACGATGAAAAGGAATGACAGTTGCGCTTAGGGCACCATGGATGTCGCAGCTTTAACGGGCAAAAACATCCGATACAGCTCCGGTAAATGTCTTGATGGATAAGAAAAGACAAAGCGTCGTCCTGTCATTTTCTTCCGCTAGTGTCTTGTGTTTTTGCGCTGTTATTCGAAGATGTTCAACCAATACCAACTCGCACAATTGTTGATCCTTCCGAAGCATATCAACCCAGCTTTATGCTATCGCTGTCACAAAATTAACTCGGTTCGTTCCGACGCCCCTGCTATTTCATAATTTATCCAAGAAAAAAATAAAGGGTGGGGTGTAAAGGTTGGTAACGGTGGGTGCTGTGAATGTAGGTGAGATAGTACACCAGCAAGTGCACCGACAAGTAGGGCGGGTGGGGGGGATGCTTGGGCTCGGCGCGAAATCACATTGTCACTTGACGAAAAGAAGCAGCGTGTTCGTTTTCTCGGCCCAAGTCTAAAGATATAAACCATGTCCGCAATATGCTCTTCCTCGTATCGAATTTCAAGGAAGGTGGCTTTGAGACGACCACCACGCAGGCTTCCATATCTCTCCGCTGGTGCGTTGCAGAAGAGCTCACCACTGAAACGGAAGGGAACGGGGCGTTTTGGCAACGGTCGCTGGCGCTCGGAGTTCGGCATATGAGGTGTCGACGTGTGATTAGCTGTAATTGATATTGAAGATAAGCTTCATTCGCCTCTTTTATTGACTTTTGACTTTTCCGTCTGGCACGATTCGGTGCTGCCATGAACGAATTGAACGTGCAGCATCTGCATGAAACGATCTTGTATGGCGGAAACACGGCGTAAAAGATATGAGTGCCGTCACGCGCGCCGCGACAAGCGTGGGGGAGTGCCAGCAGATGAATAAAAAAAACGTCATGTTGGGCACTAACGGCATGTACTAGCGGCCGCGTACTAATTGGCGTGTACTAACGGCGTGTACTAATTGTACGGACGACAGCTTCACTACATGCAATGCAAAACTCTTCCAGGGGCCAGGAAAGGATAATGTCCCTTCGTAGCGTGTACCGAAAAGCACGTAGCGGTTCGCTTATGCCACAGAGGCCTAAGCCGGACGTATGAGTTGTGTCAGTTTCTAAAATGTCCGTTTCGCGTCCGTTTCGATTATGACGTAGTCGCGCCAGCGAGGCCTGTGACCATGACATTTCCAGAAACTGACGCCCCGCCTTGCTAGCACGCGTCACATCTGGGTCGTCTGCTTTCAGGCAATCACGGCTTGCTCAAAATGGACACTTTGAAGTGCGCATGAAAATGAGAATTCCGGCCCTGTTCAAGCATTTTATATATAAAAAAATGGCTCAAATCCACGCCGTGAAGGTGGTTGGGAAACGAAGCTTTAAACGACACCCACAACAATTGCCCATTCGACGTCAATTGAATTCACAACAGCGTAGGCCACGGCCGGGCTAAAGCGGTGGACGCCGCCGCCGTAGCCCGGCCGTGCGTCGGCGTAAAGAAAACGCAGGGGAGCGTCTTTCGAAGGGTGAGGCAGCGGAACCTAGCCATCCTGATGTGCTAGCTCGGGGCTACACCACCGCGCGGCACAAGCGTAGACACCGAAACCATCCTGCATATGAACTTAGTGATTCCCATTTATCTCTATTTAAACTAGTTAGTTTAGTAAGTTCGAGAATAGCAAGAAAGCGGAGAGAACTTTTATAATCGCTATTTATCAGCACTAGTTTCTCCTTCCGCCTTTTGTAGTACCTCTGAAAACACATCTGAATTCATATTCATCAATTTAGAGAACGGAGTCCCATTCGTGGCAAGCAGTGCGCAAAAGATAACGTTTCTCTGGTGGCCAGATGTCTGTATGTGATCTCTACATTTTGTTTTCCCGCCCTGCAAACCAATCCTTAACGTATCTTTATCGTACGACCAGTTAATTCCGTCGGGTCCGGGTTACCCAGGAGGTGCTGTCGAACAAGTTAATCGAGCCATGCGAACGAAGCGCGCAATGTACGCGAAGCTGCGCCAAAACAGGCCCAAAAACAACCGTCACTGAAGCAGACGACAAAGCCGTACCGCCGACGCGCCTGCCGGTGAGCATGCTCATCCGCCCCCCGCCGCCGCCTCCCCAAGTTGCGTTGGGAGTTTATTGTCCCTCACTCTACGAAAGAACCGTTGGCTGGTAGAGGTAGAAACCTTTGCTTTAAAGTCTCTCAAGCAGGAAACCATACACACTGCATGTATCACTTCACAACTCTATCACACCACTCACTACACACAGTTTACTATACAGATCTCCACAGTTCACAAGTACACACACAACTAGAACCACTATTACACCGAGAGATGACTGTAGATCCAAACCTCGACAGTTCCCGACAAAACTTCACCATCAATACAACAATCAATAGGATAGAATAGACAACTCTATTTGCTTGTTTACCGCATGGAAAACCGAGTGGACCACCGCTGGATGTGTGTGTGAAAAGAGAATTCATTGTAAAACTTGTGACTCGATTCAGCTACCCGGCTGAAGTGAAAGAGAAACTGCGCCGTAGTCTTATATACCCACAGCCGGATCTAAGCGTCTAAGTCCGGTGTTAATGTTCATACTTGTCAACACTGTTGAACAAGAACAAGGCATTATGCAAATATAAGACAACAAAAAATAATACATAAGTGATATTTGCAGTGTTCCTTTATAAAAAATTCACGGATGCTTGGTTTTTGTGAAATGAAATACTACACCACTGCAGAAAAAAAATTCACTCCGCCGTCGCCTGCTGTCGCCCGCGCCACTATAGCTTCTGGCGGCATTTTAAGAAATTAAGCGGCAACAGCAACGGAAGGTTCCACTAGATACGGTCCGCGTTTCGCTTGGAACACCCGTGGAGTAGGTCAACGTGGTTCTATAAACCTTAGAGTGGGGTGCCTCGATTCACGCGCGTCTCCGCCGTACGGCAGCGCTGGCATCGTGGCACCCGACTTGGAGCAGTGGAACGGGGTAAATTTCAATTGACTCGAGCAAACCTCTAGTGTGTTATCTTGGGAGGAACGAGACGGCAGAGGAACAGCAGGAGAGGTGAGCGGGAAAGAGAAGGGAGGCATTCACTTGCCAGGGGCGCCAATCGACTATCGTCTTTCGTCGACATTTGCAACGAAAGGAGCAGATACGCGGCCAATGTTTTAGAGTGGGTACCGGTTGGAGGTGTTAAACCCAAAAAAATGTGACGTTAGGCCTAACGTCCTAAACCTCAAAATGGGAAGTTAGGCCTAACGTCTTGTGGTTAACAGCCTTACGGCCGCTGAGCGACGCCATTCTTCTCGTGACACAATCTTTGGTTTTCCTAACCGCTGCGACCTTGTCGAAAAGGAGCGATCGGATAGAGGCCGGCTTCATAACGCGATGGACTAAGGTTCGATTGCGACCACGAGAAGCGTTTTGTTCTTTCACTTCACCCATGATAATTCATCATCATCGTCGGAGAAAGTTTTCCTGAAGGGCGTATTGGCGCGCAACGCCTTCAGCGAGGGCACTAGAGCTTCGCTTGAAAACAACGTCCAAGTATTTACTCCAGAGTGACATTCAAGTGTTGGGGGTTTACCGCATCGAACGAAAGCTTGGGCTGTGAGGCGCGCTGTAGTGGAATGGCTCCGGGTTTGTGTTGACAGCCAGGGGATCTTTAATAACGTGCGCCGTAATCTAGAACACACGGGCGTTCTCGCTTTTCGCCTCCACCAGAAAAGCAGCCGCCGCAGCCGGGAATCGAACCCGCGTCCTTGGGCTCAGCAACACAACGCCTTAACCTCTGAGCCACTGCGGCGGGTATTTATTCGGCAGTCAATTTCCCCACGAGTGAGCTATACGGCGTGCCTCGCGGGAGTCGTATAGCCGTGTCGGGGTGATGCCTAAATTTGGTTTCGGTTCCTATACCCTCATCATGCCATGCCCTTCCGACTCATTCAACGTCTCGAATCGTCATTTAATTCCGCATGCTGGGTTTTCTCGCCGTAGTTTCCTCGCGCCGGTAATGGCCCCCGCAGACACCCTTCGGCCATTAACCGAAGGCAACCTTCGCGCAATTCGCGGAAATATTTGCCTATACAGCTTTAAACGTCTTCCCCCTCGGTAGGCACTCAGCATATGCGTTCGGTTTTGAAGCGCCAACGCGTGATAAAGGATTAGCAGCACCTTTTCGACGATAATTGTCAGAGGCCACGTGCGCCGGAACAAACACATCGGTCAAGGAATTTACAAGCGCCCCCAAGCATTTCCTCCAAGGAATTAAAGGTAACCTTCCCATCTACGAATGACGGCTTCGGCGCTGTACCGTTAATGCGCTCTCATCTTACCAGTTATTTGTTTTCAGTGGCGCAGTTGGGGAAATCGACGCGGGCGCGACTGCCGGCGTTTCTATTCGACGCTTTCGTCTGATGCTGCCGAGAGATTGCGTCAAAGGCGGCGACGGTAGCCGAGGTGGTGCTGCGCGAGCGATACAAACACACCTCGCTCGCCCGCCTTACGAGGATCGAAGACGACTCGCTGTGTGTTGGCAGGTTTGTTTGCGCGCAAAGAAGGTTCGGAGGGCAATTACCAGCTGCTTCTCGTCGCGTCTTCTGGCCGTCGATCTACAGGGGACACGCATTACGGTCGATTAACTCATGCGCGAGGATTCTGCGCCTGGTGTACCGAAGATGTGACGGGTGCAGAATGCGTTTTCCGCGAGCGAAGCAGTTGCGATAAAGCTCTCTCGTTTTCCCCGATATTAGGAGGTGTATATTCTTAATGGAACAAATGGCGTCCAGTCCTTCCGCGTAGAGCGCCTTCCGCGTAGAGTTTCCGTTTTAACTTCCAGTTTCGTATACCTCGAGTCCGGCTCTTGCCATCTTTTTTTCTTTTTTTACATCTTTAGTTTCAATTAAAATTTCCATGTCTTGGGTTAGTTTTTGGTGTTTTACATGGTTTTTTCTGTTCGTTAGGTTATGTTAAGTTAGTTTACGTTACGGTACGTTAATAGAGAGCGAAGCAGTGCCAGACGCGGCAATTTTGTTACAAAACGCCGGTGGACGTCGCTGTAGTGGAGTGCTTATAGGATCGTCGGACGGCACTCTAGACACACTCCTGAAGAAAATAAGATAAGAATACTACTCAGATGAAGTGACTGCATTGGCAATGCGTAGGTAAAATGAGGAGACGGCGTAAAGCGGAAGATAATGGCACGAAAAATATTTCTGTTTCAGTTTCGTTTCTCGAAAAATGGGAGGAAAGTGTCCATGTTAAAAAAAAAAAAACATTCAAAGCGATCCCGCAGTGTGTTGCGACGTTCCACACGAGCGTTAGCGCTTTTGCAGCGACGCCGTTTCGGCGAAGTTCAGCTGCCCACGTGCGCGCATTCCAAAGTGTCATAGCACACTTTAATGCGACAACATTAAACTGCACGTTGAGTTATGAAGCCGGCGTTTGAAGCAGCAAAAACGGCTCCTGAACCTCCCATCATCTGCGACGCGTTGGATATGGTATTTGCTACGGTGCATTAACCAACGCTTTCCAGGATTTTCCTAAACTCATAACGTTACGCTTCGAGATCTAACGACGTTTACAGGCACGCGCAGCTTGAAGCACACTGAGTTTGACGCTGCTGTACGCGTCGTTAGGCTCAGCATTAGCACTAGCTAACGTTAAAAGAACAGTCAACCCCTTTCTGTAAAGTTCTAGCTCACATGAACACCAGCGCCGTATATATTGGCGTAGCTACAAAAAAATGTCTAAGCAAACTGGTGCGAACAATATTAATTTGGCACTAGATTTTTTGAAGTTTCGAAGTCGCCGCCTTGTAGTATCCAAACGTGACACTACCGTACGTATACAAACAGCTGCGTCTTTGTAGCGTGAGCTACACTGGCCGAGGTTGAGCAGCTTCGCGTGGCTCGTGGAGAGCCGTGCTGCGCATGCGCGAGGAGCAGTGACGTCTCGCGGCGCACAGCTGGCGCACCGGAACCGCCGCCGCCGCGACTAAATTGGATTGAATTGGATCGGATTGGACTGGACTGAATTGGACTGGATTGGATTGAAAATCGTTCCAGCAGCAGTAAGCATGATAATCAGCTAATCCTAGACAGCCATGAAAGCCAAGAATAACCAGCTGAACCTTAGCTCACGCTACGAATATCCTTGCATAGTCGAGCTAAGCCACTACTAATTTTAGTGTTTGATAATCCGGGATTCTAAAACCGCATTAAGGAATAGGAAAGGCTACGTTTTATTTTTCTTTTAGCTCTCGACATTTTCAAACACCTCTCTTAAGCGTACGTTGCCGAACGACTTATTCTCAGCGTTGCCAGCAGTGGCGTAGCCAGAAATATCTTCCACGGTGCGCTATACAGTCAAACCCGTTTATAACGAACTGCAATATGCACCGCGATTAGTTCGATATATCAAATAGTTCGATATAGCCGAACCCGCCTATAACGAACTCATTGTTACGAGTTCGCAATCCGTGGGAGCCCCTCGCCCCCTCCCAACTCCGCCATCCGCGTATGCAGAAACGACACAATACAGTAGCCATTACCATACCAAAACAATGCATTTATTGCAAGTAATAAAGCTACTTTCCGCCTTAACCGCCCACGTTGCAAAAAAAACGGTGATTTTTGTTTTAACTTTGGTTTTGCCGGCTTCAACTAGCATAGCATTCTCTACACGAAACATTATTTGCACCAGTTCGAGTCCGCGTCCTCAAGAATCTAAGAAGCATTGGCGGAGCACATCGACTGCCGAAAGCGCTTTATTATAAGCGTCGGACGGATTTCACTCGCTACATCATCGGAGACGGTGGCGAGCTCATCCCACCGTTCACCGATGCTGCTGTCTTGGTCCGGACTCGCTGACTGGGCGGGTTCCGTCGCGAGTCCCGCGCACCGGAAACAGTTACTGAAAGTATTGGGCGTCACGTCGCTTCATGCGAGGCGCAATGTCTCAGTCGCGGCTCTTGCTCTGTGGTCGCGGCCAATCCACATCTCAATCGACGCTCGAGATAATGCATTTCGGCGGCCATTCTAGGCGCGCAGAGTTCGATATATCGGATGTGAACTTCGTTATTAGGAATATGTTTCCCATGTATTTCCGTAACTGAATTATTTTTGTTCGATATCTAGCATAATTCGCTCTATCCGGGTTCGTTATAGCCGGATTTGACTGTACCTCGCCGGCAAAAAAAAAAAAGAAACGAAAGGACAGATAACCTGCATGCAAACATCACTTCATTTTCATTTTCTTATCTGATCTTCTTATTCTGTTTTTTACATATAAATATACCGATGCTGAGGGTGAGCAGCGTGGTGAATAAAAGACTGAAATGCGTTGAGGACACAGGGGGAAAGTCACAGCGCCGGTTGGTGTTCTGACACCGAAACAACCCCCGTGGCTACGCCCTTGGTTGCTACCATTCATTTTGGCAGCATGCTTACGATTGGTAGGTCTAAAAATTCCCCTTTTCAGGCGTTCTAGGCGCCTACCCTGCAAAAATGATTTACACCCTTTCTGCCTATAACAAACACCCTTGCACCCTTTCAAAACAAAAATATACCCTTTCACAGGGTGTAATTAACGATAAAACACTCTCCAAAAGCTGCATTCTAGTGCTTTTGCTGGGGTTTAAGGGTGTATTTACGACAACTCTTTCTCTCTCCTTCTTTCTATATCCCCATTTTTTCTCACCTATCCCGTTTCATTCCCCTTCTACCCTTCCCCCGGACTGGGTTTTACGCTGGTGAACTCCAAATGAGTTCAAAATATCACCAGTCCACTTATTTTCCACTTTCTGTATCAATAAATCACTCACTCACTCACTACTTACGACAAAATACCTTTAAGGGTGTTCGGGTGTTCTTCGCCTTTTTGCTAGGGTGCACGGGTGTTAATTATAGAGAGGGCTTTACACCCTTAGTGGTGTAGATTATTTTACAGTGCACAGTGTTACACGCCTGAAGGGCAGCACGTATCAGCCTCACTCAGCGGCGACACAATCACCCGCCAGCCAGGCCGCTCACGGCGGCAGTATGCGTAACCGCTATGTAGTCGAAGCGTCCACATCGTCGCCGGCCGCAACCTCGGCAGTTGCGAAAGGTGGGGTCTGTCCTCGCGAGTACAACGCAAGTACCCTGCACTGTAAAATGATTTAAACCCTTGCAGGTATATTTAACCGTCTAGAACTAACACAGTTACATCCCAGCAAAAAAACAAAAAAAAACAAAAACAAAACAAAAACAAAACAAATTAAAACACCCTTAACGGTGTTTCGTCGTTTATAGTAACCTTACACCCTAGCAAAAAATCAAGAATACACCCCTTCAAAGGGTGTTCCATTGTTAATTACACCTTCGTAAGGGTGTTACACTGTAAAATGATTTACACCCCCAAAGGTGTATATCACTGTCTATAACTAACACCCTTACACCTGAGAAAAAAGACAAAGAAAAACACCCTGAAGGGTATTTTGCCGCTTATAACACCCTTACAGTCTAGCAAAAATCCAAGAATGCACCTTTTTAAAGTGCGTTTTTTCGTAATTACACCCTGTTGATGGGTGTGTTTTTTTGTATTTTCATAGGGTGTGAGGGTGTTAGTTATAAACAAAAAAGGGTGTAAATCAATTTACAGTGTGCAGAAAAAGCCAAAGCATTACTTGCAGTGCTAAGCCCGGAGGGGCACTCAGCAAATTCTGTTAGACAGTAATTCCTTCGTATCACAACTTATAAGAAGTGTCTAGGTGCCCTGAAAGTATATTTTTTCTTGAATGAAAAGATTTGAGAAGGCAGTGGAAGGTTTCCTTGAGCCGTATTGTTTGCGGAGGAAGGGGGGGGGGGAATTCCGTGTGAGTCCTAATTCTTTCGTCGGAATTTGACTTGCAGTAGAATTACTTTTACTAAAATAAAGGCACTGCGCTACTGATCATGAGGACGGAAGTTCGGTTCCCGTGTGCGGCGGCTGGTTTTTTCTTTATTTTTTTCGTGGAGTCGAGAAACAAAAACGCACCTGTGTCGGTATTTTGGTGCACGTAAAATAGCTTCAGGTGGTCGAAATTGCTCCGTATCCTTCCACACTGTAAACGCAAACTAGCCGGAAATGGAGTTTTAATCAAGTAATGTGCCCTGAAAAGTACTTATAGCAAAAAATGTACTCCCTAAGCATGGTCTAAAAAAGTGGACGAACCTCCATGGTAGTACCGCTGCCCATCCGTGTAGCAAAAGGGAGGATTTAGAACGACTTAACACCATTTGTGAGATGGCGTTCGGTTCCTTGTATACAACCACGTCCACAATAAACTCCCCATCTGGGGTAATCATCTCAAGCGGGCGGTCGCCATGTTAGTCTTGTGTTGTTTCCGTGTGTCAGCACTTCAACCGGGGACTAATGCTAATTAGAACGAGAAAGCAGGACGCGACGGTTGCATGCAGCTACAAAACCGATACCGTACGTATACCCGTATAGATGCTTCAGCCAGCGCGATCACAAGCAGACAGCGCGGCCGTGTTGTTTCAATGTGTTTATTTTGGCGGTAGGTGTTGTCAAACTCTGCTGCTAACAAAGAGACAGTTCTCGCCATTGCAAACAATTGCAATGTTCATCTGCTTCGCTTGCGTGCGCATATATAGACAATTTAAATTCTCGTGCCAGCGCGCCAACCCACCCGACTGCAGCGACTCAACTTGCCCTGGCGGCACGACTTGCTGCCCGGATGTAAACAACCTCCGTGCTATTATATTCTAGGGACCATAGTGCTATCCATGCAGCGCGGCCGGTGACTTGGTGCGGCCGGAGCTTCAAGCGCCTCGCCTTGGGCCATCATTTTCTCTTATTTGAGAAGGACTAGTAGTGCCATTTGGTGGAAAGATTTTTATGTGACCCTGTCACACGACGAACGGCCGCTAACAACATTTGGATACGGCGACAGCTGTGGACAGCTCGCTGGTAAGTGGTCTGTCATCAGTCGATGCGTTTGTCAAACGTTTGGATAGGGTTAACTGCGAAGTACCCGTGCCCCACACAGCACGTACACGCACGGGCAAAGAAAAAAGCGCACACTCGTTTTATTGTACTTGTTTGTGGCTTTTGGGGTACGCATTCGCATTCTTTTGTAGGCCGGTTTGTAACAGGGCATTCGAGATGAAATCGTTTGTAGCGCGCGGCGTCGTTTCAAAGCAACGTGACGGTTACTCAGGTAGCCGAATCGCCTCCGACAGCGGTGCATCGTCGGGCCCGGTCGGTGAATATTGTGGGACTCTGTCTCTCATATGCATCGAACTGCTCGTGTTCTTTGTAGTTAACTGATCTACTTTGTAATATCTATTTGTTAACGCTCCTGATGGCTTGCCTGTCCAAATATAAGTCTTTGTGTTGTTTTCGTTCAAGGCTCTGACTCATTCTTAGCGCTCTGGTCGGCGAAAGCCGCAGATCAGACGGCCACCCCCTTCGAAAACTGTGCCCTGTAGATTCGGTGGGGTTGTTTGCTCGCTTGAGTCGACTCTTCACATCTAACAGCGTACCCTATTAAGGAAACGGTGACATGCGTAAAAGATGCTATGAGCCTATCGAACGATTAAATGCATATAGTGTGGACCACGACGGCGACGTGGTTCGAAACCGAAATGTTTTTATTCCCTTTCGGATGATAATGAGGGGTCTGTATACAATCGGGGCCCGTCAGTCGCCAGCTAAGGCCACGTAATTAAAAACACAAATTCATGCCCTTATGGAAGAGAACCGAGTTTGCCGTAGCATGACACAACTCTGCCAGGCATAAAAAAGGATATCATTTTTTTAGAAGAACAATGCACACACTCTTCTTTTGTTGGTAATAACTTTGTCATAATCAATAGTAAGACCATACACAAAAATTACTCGATTCATCTGCCATTCGATTTTGACACGGAGCTTGCAGCTGCAAAAAGTGCACTGTGGTTTTGCGTGACGGAAACTTCTACAATCACGGTAAATTAACTAAGGCAGGTGTGTGTGGCATGCAGCGTTGGTAAGTTTGCGAGAATAGCGTTTCCATTTCAGCTGTTTTTTTTGTTGCCATGCAATCACAAGTAATTTGGTGCCATGAACGAGGTTTACGTTAGCTAACAAGGTTGTAGTAACGGTTGCGGCTACAAATCACCTTATGCACCAATCATGCTTGTCAGCTCGGTGACACAGAATATTAAGGTGTCAGAATACGGATGACTGAGTAGCCTAGTTTATTACTACTGTAAAAAAATAAAGTGTTTTCTGACCCAGTGAAGGACTTTCCTGTATGACTATAGCTGTGTTATGACAGATGACCATACTTGATGAGACAAGCCTTAACAAATTAGCTTTGGATGTAACACCAGGAGGGAAATAGGTGGAGGTATCTGCAAGTATAACTGAAACAGTGGGTGCCTGTCCGGCATGAATTCATTATTTGCTGACACGATTTTCTTCTGCAGATCCTGATACATGATCTAGTTCTTAAGGCAAGATAGGCTGTGCTGTACAAGGCAAGGCTGCATTCGGAAACCAAGTTGGCCTCTCCAGCAGAAGTGAGTATTGCCACGGCTTGCAACTGCCGTCCAGCTCGCAAAAGCTGCACTTTTTCTATGAAAGTGAGCCACCATGGTAGGGGAGAGGCAGTGTAAAGGTTTCCATATTTAACTGTGTGCCCACTCACTTGAATAGATGCAAGCTGGCATCTTAAAGCAAGAAACAGCAGTTAACAAAATCATGCAATACCAAAGTGTTTTTCAGTCAAAAACAAAAACTAATCTATCAACCTACAGAGACTTGCATTTTATCTTCACTGTCATTTAAAGTTGTGCTCGAGTATATTGTGCGGAAGTAATATCTTTTTTATTGCTGCAAAAGCCAGGACGGTTAATGTACTGGCACTTGGTTTTATGAAGCATTTGCATTCCTAATTTAGGTACTGGAATTCGCAGAGAACCTGGCCTTACAATTTTATTACTGTACCGAATTATTAAGTTCATTTAACCATAGTGTCTGTTTTGAATTTTACGTGTGGGGCATTTTTTTTCTTTTTTGCTTTTTCAGGCAGATGTTCCTCTGACTCCCTGCCTGCATTCCGTGAACGGGGAAGTTAGCCTCCACATCGATGGCCAGCGTGTCTTGACTGCATGATCTTCACTGGGAGGACTGTGTAGTCTGTTTGCATCGTTCTGGGTTTTCAACATTCAATATCCCAAGAAGGCACACAGAGCTCTAACGTTTGTGGAACATGCCTTTTTGTACCTTGCCTGCACCAAACCACGTGTGAAGGATTTAGAACTAATTAACTTTTATCGCATCAATATCGCTCACTAATATTTGTTTTGTTTTCAATCCTGTAATCATTGGATAGTAGTCAAAAAGAATTCCGTATTATATTTCTGACTTTTTTCTTTTTTTACTGAAAAGGGGATATTTGATGGGTCATTTTGTATGCTGATAATACAGCTATCTTTCAGTGAAGCAATAATATTAACAAACTAATTTAACTTGAAAGAATTATCTAAATAATATTGGCAACTGGTGCGAAATGAATCAACTAAAAATTATCCGAAAAACACGAATTTCATGGCTTTTTGTTCTCACTCTAAAGACGCTGTCGCGATACCACCCATTCTGTTCTATATCATTGCAATTAACCAGTCAGACTCGCTCACTTTTCTTGGCGCATTTGTGTCTTTATCAAAACGCACTGGTATTTTCCGCGGCATATTTTTCGTTCTTTATATTACTCATTTATCCATAGCCATCTCACTGCAGTCTGTGTCCTACATCATTTATCTCTTGTGCCTTTACCACCTACAAAATGCTTGTTACCTTTCAATATCAAATCGTTGCATAGCTCTCGCTCATTTCACCACAAATTAAAAAATTGTTTTGTTGTTGTAAACCACTGGAAGCATTTTTTCTTCACTTTGTGTACTTAGTACTGATGCGTACTGATAAGTTCTGATAAATACTGACGCGTTCTCGATCCTCTAGAATTATATAATGATTTCACTTACCATGCGGGTGTGTTTGTGCCTATCTGTTTTTCAAGTATTTCCAGTTGTATTATTATTGTTTCTACAATTTGTTCAAATAGCAGACAGCTCTCGCTTATTTCACCACCTACTGAATTTTTGTTGTTGTAAACCACTGCAGCCATTTTTTTCACTGTGTACTGAGCGCTGATGCGTACTGATAAGTACTGACGCGTTCTCGATCCGCTAGTATTCTATAATGATTTCACTTACCATGCGGTTGTGTTTGTGCCTATCTTTGTTTTTCGCGTATTTCCAGTTCTTGTAGTAATATTGTTTCTACGGTTTGTTCTACTAGCATCGTATTGCTGTCTTGAATTCCTAACTGGCGTGTTATTTAGCAATGTACTATTTGTGATTTCTAATATGAGGTCGCCATAAGTATTTATTTGGGAA
Organism: Haemaphysalis longicornis; assembly: GCF_048455015.1. Classification (NCBI taxonomy): domain Eukaryota; kingdom Metazoa; phylum Arthropoda; class Arachnida; order Ixodida; family Ixodidae; genus Haemaphysalis; species Haemaphysalis longicornis. Next base: position 22,027,809 of record NW_027526225.1, on the reverse strand, counting down.
CCTCCTTGTGTACACCATGTACCATGTAAACTTGTCTGCGAAAGTTCGTTTGAAATAAACCTGAAATCGAGAAAAACCGTGTGAAATCAGTGCTCCCGCAGGGAACTAGAAATTCTCCCTTGTGGCCTTGAAAACCTCCTTTCGGAAGGCCTACAAATCTCCCCAAGCTTTCGTCAAACTTCATTCAAAAGAAGTAAATGCTTCCCTTGAACCTCCTAAAAACGCCCCTAAACTAACATAAGTACTTCCAAAGGGAGCCATAATAGGCTCCTATTCAACCGCCTAAAAATTCCATAAACATCACTTAAAGGGACACTGAAGTGATATGTAAACATTGCGGGATTACTAGCGCAAATTGTAGTCCGGAGTCCCCAGGCCATGTTTCGACCACTCTAGGCGCGTTTACGCGATTTTATTTAGTAGAAAAACTAATTCGAAAACGCTGTCCTCCTCTCTTTACGCTCGCCCATTTTCTGTGGCGTTTTCGTGTGACGTCAGGAGGGGATGAGCTGGCAATTGGCTGCGCCACGGCTGCGCTACTGCACGGCTCCCCGGCCGACAGAGTCAGTCGGCCCAGCGTTTCGTCCGCCGGCCGCCGGCGGGTCGTCGCAATCAAGGAGGTTAAAAAAAAATTGCTTGGTCGCAATTCGTTCGCTTAGTTGAAACGAAGCCAGGACACGTTTGTGAATGGAAGAATGTGCCTTTCTTTACTTGGTTTGTTTGTACACTGTATCTAGCTCCAAGTCAAGGTCGCTTCACACAAGCGCTGCACATGCGACGCTTCGCTGACTGGTACGCCAGTGGGAAAATATAAGGCCTCTTGAAGGCGGGAGAAGAGTCAGCGAAGTCAATATAGGTACTAAGCAAATAAAATCAACTGATATTTTTACCGTACAGCGTAAAACTAGGGCGCGGGAAGCACTTTTTTGCGCTGGGCGAACAAGCACAGCGGTCAGCAGCACGACTACGCATCTGCGAACGCTTTTCCGTCTACGAAATGCAATTGCTAGACGTGAGCTACTGTGGAAACTCGGGCGACGCTTAGTGCACGATCGCAGTACAACAAATAGTCACCTAAGCGGCTTGAAATGCCAAAATTAAATAAAAGTGTAAACCGGTTGTACAATATATCCCCTATATTAGCAAGGTATTCGCGTTCCGCTCCGTGGCCTAGCGGTCTGGCGCGCTGGGATTTCACCGCAAATGTTTTGCGAGTCACGGGTTCGAATCCCGCGGGTACGTGCTTTTTTTTTTTGTAAGTTAACTTTTTTGTTTTCCGCCGATGTTTTCTATATTGAGTTCACCTTTTTTTTGGCCGCAACGTTCATGGCTACACGAACTAGTTCACAAAACGCGCGCAGGCTGGCACTGGTGCGCTAGCGAGTTCTCGTTGGCGTGCTGTTGCCATAAGCACCGACTGCTTGCAGGCAGTGGGCACAGGCCAGAATGAACAGACCCTTGGCCTGGTGCGAACACGCTTTTTACGATACAGGCATGAGGGAGGCAAGCTCCAAATATGGGGGAAAAGCGCATGACATTTGGGCGTCTGCGGGTACGCGGAGGGCGTTCATGCACTGCGTAGGTCTCGACTAGTGAATGCTACGACTACAAGCCATCCTGGGAGGCTTATCTTGTGCATTTTACAGCCGACAACATGGCAGAAGCGCGGTACGATGATTACTGAGATATTGAGAATGCCCATCCAACAAAGCCATTGGTTATGTTTTACAGAACCGAAACCGAAACCGAAACTTGTGTGATTGCTAACCTTGGGCATCGTCCAATCACGGCGCCCCTCCTCTCAACGTCACAGCCTTAGTTGGTGCGGCCGCCGCAAACCGCGCATGGTAGTTTTTCTTCTTTCGCGCTTTGTAAAATAATTACCGATTTGTCAACCGGATAAACGATGAAAAGTGTGCTAATTTGAGCCAGTCTACACAGTGCAAGCAAAAACGGGAGCTTGACAAATTCACTTCAGTGTCCCTTTAAAAACGCCCTTCATGAAGTAAAGAATACGCCATTTTGACCTCCTTAAATTCTCCCGAACATTTCTTAACACTCCCTAAATACCTACTTTCTATAACCTAAAAACGCCCTGTTTTGAGGAGGTAAACAAAACCTCCCTGTTTCATGAAGTAAAAAAACTCCTACAAGGAGGACCACTAGAGGACAGGCGAAAAAGAACCTCTAGGGAGTATATGGGAGGAAAAAAAGTTAGGAGTGTACGGTGCGTCTCATACGTAGCCCAGGCGCAGCGTATACTGACGCGTAAAACCCCTCATTTGACTCGGAGTAAATTACTCGCACGTCTCTCACAACCTTCCTCTCGGTATTATAGCCTTTCGTGACAAACCTACATAAACAGCTCTCCCATGCCCAGTACAAAAGGTACGTTTCTCCATAGCAGTTTTCCGCGAATGCAGAGAACGGGGCGCAGTGAACCGCTAAACTGACTCGGCCTAGTTAATCGAGTAAATTACCCAGGTGCACATATACTCCAGCATGCAAATTATATGTTTCGACGGCTGTGCTGCCGTGACTTTCCTTGGAAACTCGACCCCTCCGCCCTTTTATATATTTAGTTACGTGACTAGGTCGGTTTATTATCGTCGCCTCTCTCCCGTCGCTGCGATGTTTTCCACGCCGACGTTATAATACGTAAAGGTTCAGCACCGCGGTTCATGCGACTGCACCGAGACAACAGCTTAAGCGGCTGTCATAGCGTCATCTTTTTGTTGCAACATTAACGGAAATGGAACAACCATGGCAACAAAGAAATCGCTCTATTCGCCGTTCTCGCTTTATTCGAAGTTTTTAACGCTCCAGGTGCGGTGCAGGGGAGCAAATATCTCCCGCGTTTAACACCGAATCGTTCTTATGCACTATTAAATTATTTGAACCCTTTTGGTTTTTAAGTAACACACTTGCACCCTACCAAAAACGAAGAAAAACACCCTTTGGAAGGGTGTAATTAACCATAAAACACCTTTAAAGAGGGTGTGGTATTGTGTTTCTGCTACTCTGCAAAATGATTTACACCCTTTTGGTCTTTAACACCCCTAAACTGTACCGAAAAGCAATAAAAATGCCCTTCGAAAGGGTGTAACTAACAAGAAACGCCCTCTAAAAGGGTGTTTTATTGTGTTTTTGCCAAAAGTGTGAGGGTGTTATAAAAGACTAAACACCCTGAAAGGGTTTTTTTTTCTGTAGTGTAAGGGTGTTAGTCTTAGGTACACCTTATGCTGTGAAATGATTTACACCGCTAAAAGTTTCAATGATTTCACAGTATAGGGTGCATGTTAAAAACGACAAAACACCCTGGGAGGGTGTTTTCCTGTTTTTGTTTTCGTTAGTGCAAAGGTGCTAGTTATGCGATAGTTGCGACAGGTACGGCTGAGTTTTCGCTTTGGGAAGGCGATCATATGGCGTTTTAGGTTTTTCGCTAGCCTTTGATTTGTCGCCCAGATGGTACGAGATAACTATCACCGGAATTAAAACCGTATACAGCCGTCGGTGAAATCTTGCGCTAAGCAAATAGCTGTACTAAACGGGCCTGTTAGCACGTTGGGTTAGCGCTGCATCTGCGTGACTTATAGCGAGGTAATATAATGATAATAGAAATCGACAGTTGGAAAGCGAACACGGACAGTAGAAAAACAAAACGCTACAGAAATAGAACCAGCGTAACGGGCGCGTGGTGTGTGTGTGTGTGGGGGGGGGGTGGATATTACAGCCTTAGATGACTGCTAGGCTGGGCGCATATGTAGGGTGTCTAACAGATAAAAACTTACACGCAGAACGGCTGTCACCCACCCACCCACCAAAAGGGCAAGTTAAAAAAGAACATGCAGGCACAGCTAGCCATGCCCGGCTTTTCAGAACTCGAAATACTGATTGGATGATCAAAATGTGGCCACCGCCGATTTTGGCTGCACAACGCAGTTGACAGGAAGCTTTGACCGGTGGCACATCGGAGACGATACGCCACGTTTTATGCGAGTGCCCACGCTACTCGCTTGCAAGGAAGAAGCTGTCATCAGCACTGAGGAACTTAGACTCTCGGAGGCCATTTCCGGAGGAGAAGATTCGTGACACTGGCCTTCTCAGTCACCCGCTCAGAAGGCGATTAAGGAACTATTACGTTCTCCACGGGCGACGAACTTGAACACTAGGCTATAGACTGAGAGCATCCAGTGTCAATCACTGTCAGTGCCTCAGTGCTGGGCATACGTGTGTGGCCCAACTTTTCCTGTTTTTTTCCTCTCTCTTTTTTGCCCATTTCCCCTTTCCCACGTGCAGGATAGCAAACTAGGCTCTAGCCAGGTTAACTTTCCTGCCTTTCTTCTACATTCTTCCTTCCTTCCTTCCTTGACCGGTGGCTGGCCGTAGCAGACAGGTGTCAAGCGAGTACAGAAGATGCTACACAAGCTCACCATGGCTGTGCTCTACAAGCGTTTATTTACATAAGTTTGTGGCAATACAGGGATGTCTGAAGGGGAATCAAAGACATCAAGGAAATATCATAGAAGAAATCATACGCCCGTTTCTTCGCTGATAGGTGACGACAATCGAGGTCATTGTGCAGGTGGGCTTACTCTTTGTGAACGCGACCGTGCCTCCGGCTTCGTCAGATACGCCGACAGATTTTCGAAAATCCGAAGGATGGCGCCAGCGCGGAGCGGAGCTTGGGCTTCTCGCGGTGGAGATACAAAAATCGACCGCTTATGACCCCATCGGCTTGAAAAACATCCGTGAACTCGAAAGGTTCCTCGTACACGCGCACCTGCTGCGACTCGAAACTGAAAGCGTTCGTCTCACTTTCACATGCCCCACTGTTCGCGGTCGCTAGGGAAGCAGAACGCCGAAGCATTTCCTAGGTACTTCGATAACCAGACCGGCAACCAGGCTGGCAGCTCATCCGACACATCGGAGTTTACATGGTTTGCCCTTCGCTATGAGTGAGCAGAGGCATATCGCGCAGCAAACACCACAGCAAGATGGCGACCCAACTCACTGCCAATGCAGCCGCAGCTGCCCAAGCCGCCGGATGATGATGATGATGAGGATTATTAGTGCCTCTCCCTTTGAATCGGGGCGTCGGTTGTCAGCAACCGATTTGCCTGTTTTATTTTCCTTACTCTCCCCACTCCTAGCTAACCTAATAGATTTGCCTCCCCCCATCTCCCCCTTACCCATGTTTTAAACTCTTATCGCTCCCACCCCCTTTTTTTTCTCCCCCCGCTGTTCTAAATAGCCATCCGTATGATTACTCCGCCTCCATACCCATCCCTTCCCTACTTTTCATCCACCACCATTCCAGTCGCTCTTCGTCCCCTGCATGACCTCGAAGTTGAGGTTCCCGCTTGCCCCAAATCCCAAAGCATCCGCCAACGTCGTTTCCCCCTCACCCCGCGGTGGTCGTATCTCTGTGCAGCCCCTGACAATATGGTCTATAGTTCCCCGATAACTGCCGTAGCATGAACATGTTTCATCCTGCTGCCTGTATATGCCCGGGTTCTCAGGCACCCCGCCCGTGCTTCCAAGAGCAACGCAGCTGCCTCTCGTATTATCATAAAAACCCTCCTTACTAATTTCTAGTTTCCCTGTCCTATAAGTTTCCAGAGTTTTTTTTGCTTCCATTCTCTGTGCCCACTTTGTCGTCTCTGCTGTCTTTACCTGCTCTTTAACTGTTGTGTAAACCCCACTTTCCCCTACCGAATTTCCGCACCGCTTGGTCAGCTCTCTGGTACTCCGTCTCCACCGCGTGTCCATGCCCCTCATATATAGGTACCTAAGCACCCTCGCGGCCCATTTTTCGCCTTCATCGGGAGCGCAGCGCCGCAGCACGGGAGATTTGGTCCACATATGAAGCTCTCCCGCAGCGTTGCGCAGAAGTTCCGTGACCAGAAAAACATTGCAGGACACTGCTTATACGCAGTGATTTACACCCTTAACGGTGGAAGTCATTTCATAGTGTACGGTGCAATTGTCAGGTAAGGTGCTTTTCTGCCAGTTTACGGAGAATTTTGGACCACAATCAGGAAGATGTCTCCGCAGCTTATTTGAAAGCAAATATAAAAAAAAAGAGACGAAGAATTTATCCGGGCAGATATATCTGCTGACGGGATTTGAATGCGAAAGCATCATATCTTCTCTTGTAGCGCTGTTGAGCCATGAAGGGCGCAGGCACGTTGTGTGTTTCATTTATCCTCTTGGAACCCATTGTCCAATTTAAGGTGCATTGAAATCCCTCTTCCTGGTGGTGTCCGTTACCTGGCGGTCGAAGTTGCGGAAGTAATACCCCTGGATATCATAATGTTGTGTTGGGCCTCCAGAGTACAGCGACATAGACACTCGGCCGTCAAGGGGACACTCCGGTTCAATATATTAAAGCGACAGCTTTCCTAGTGGTGCCGTTGGCGTCCTGTCAAAAAGCTAATACATTTCCCCATAGACCGGTCGGACGACCGAAAAGCTCTGATAAGATCTCTGAACACACGGCGTGTGCGTGAAACCGGACTTACATTCTGTAGAAACGGTTGCCTGAAAATCGAGAAAAGGGAACGGTTCCAGATAAGACAATGCACGCATGGATCATAAAGAAAGCGTACATCAACCACGTATCCGTATGCTTTTGGATCGTTCGTAGGCGTGTTTATTAGTGCGTGAAAAAGCGTCGCATGGGTCCGTTCTTAGACGTTCGCGATTTGGGTCTTTGAAGGTGTGGATATCGATTGAACGAACTTTCAGCGAAGGTTTTAACGCACTTTTGACGCAGTTTTCTTTAGGGAGGGATGGCGAATATTTTTTTAAGAGTGGCCTGGCGAGGAAAGTGTGAGATCCGCGCCCCTTTCAAGGTACCACGCATCATCGTGCCCAACCAGCCCCGATCAAGACTGACCGATCGCCACCTCCTCTTCCCACCTTCCCTTCTCCCAACGACGACCATGTGGCTTCCACAATCTCAACCAATGTTACTCAGTTCAATTCAATACTAGGAGAGAAAACACATAAATGCGTAGCGCCATGGCTCTCGAGCCGCACCGCGCCTACCTGTGTTCGAATAAAACCTTCGTGATAAATCCTCTATAAATAAAAAGTAATAAAGCCTTTGAAAACGACAACGTCAGCGCTTGTGGGGTTAGCGACATCTTCACGGTTCGGAAGGATGCGCGTGTACCCTGCGCGAATTTTTGCTGGCTGATGCGCAATCCTTGAAATACAGAGAAAACTGGATCCACTCAACGTGGAAGCCGTCGGAAGTGAGGATCGGTGATTCGCCAGAGTTTCCCTTGTGTTATTGTTGTGGGTACCTTGTGTTTATCTGCCTGACGAAGCTGGGGATTTTCCTCTCTTCGTTGACGCTTGGCTTCTGATTCCCGTTGCCGCACAGATGAATCGGCCCTCCAGCGTCGCTGCCTTTCGCGAGAAAGCACCCGCTGTCGCTCGATCCGTGTCAGCTGTTCGTCGTTCATGGCGGGAAGGACCAGCTCTTCGTTCGCAGTATCTATGCCGAGAGGCTGGGGTGCCCTCTTTTGACTAGTTTCGGTATCAGCTTGGGTGCGTGACGCCCAACGACATTGGATGGCGCGTGTCTCGGGTTCGAACCGTAGCATTGCAGCAGCTTTTTTAACAGCGAAGCTGTTGCTGCTGACGTAACGTTCCAATAAATCTCGTGTCATCGTTACTCCCGGCCTTTACCAAGGACGTTTGCACGCGTTTTACAAGGAGCGCCTGGCATCGTCCAGGCAAAAAATACCAAGAAAACAGTTCACGCGAGTCCACACGTCAGGGGGGGGGGGGGGGGGGGAGCCCAAGACAGCTCGCGCTACAGACGCCCAGTTCGCGAAGCCCGTGGCCGCCTGTTCTAGAGCTTGCTTGCACGTTCCACTTTGGAAAAAATGTGGAAGGCTGCGGACGAAACTATTCGGGCCCGCCAGTCATGCATGAGGAAGACGACTATATAGATGGATATGGCGATGACTACTACTAGCACAGTTTGAAGCAACGACCAAACATCTAAGTAAACAATTTCATACCTATTACATTGCGTTGTGGTGTGTCCTTCAGTGCTTAGATAAAAAGAAATCCCCCGGCATCGCTGCGGTTCACGCCTTGCCCTATTTAATTCAGGCTTCGCGAATTTTCTATTAGATAACGGCGCGCTGCACGTGGATTTATCAAAACCATCCGATGTGGACAACGCGGGTTTTTCGTCTCATGAGGCGTGCAGTGACTTTTCATTACAACAAAGCGTGCCCAGCGCATACGGCTGTCGCATGACTTGGTAATCCGACGGCATCGGCGCATGCAAACAAGAGGGACGAGGGAGGCGGCAGGGTGCTCACACCGACGCTTCAGGAAACGCGGCAGGAATGGCGATGGGCGTCGCCGCCTATTCACAGCGCCGCGCAACATCGCCCTTCGTCGCGCCCGGCTACATATCCTCCCAGTGCAAGTCTCCGATGCGTCGAATTGCGCGTTTTCTTGCTCGTTTTTACGCGCGGTGACATCACGACCCTGCACGCGAACGTTGCCTGCGGCTAGCCTGGTAATGCCTGGGTTCCTACGGAAGCGCCCGTCCTTAGCAAACAACACCGCCGAAAACACCGCGAAAGCCTGGAGAGACTCCGAAGAGACACGCGCACCTTTGGGGACGCCGTGCGCCGTGTCCTTACGTCAGCGGCTAACGGCAAAAATATTAGCCTCGTCCTTTTAACTTGACATTCCTCTCATCATTATCATAATCACAAATCGCCATCATCATCGTCGTCAGCATCATCGTAATCGTAGACGCCGCCGCCATAATCGTCACCACAGTCGACATCGTCATCACCATTATCATCATCGACGACGTCGTCGTCATCCTTTTCTGTCCGCTGCAGGATGGATGCCTCTCTCGATTGATTGCAGGGTTTACCGCGCCGACGCGACGCAGGCGATGAAGCGCGCCGTAGGGGAGGGCTCCGGAATAATTTGACCACCTGGGGGTCTTTAACGCGCGCCGAAATCTGTAACACACGGGCGTTTTTGCTTTTCGCCTCCACCAGAAAAGCGGCCGCCGCCGCCGGGAATCGAACCCACGTCCTCGTGCTCAGCAGCACAACGCCTTAGCCGCTGACAAAGCCACCGCGGCGGGTTTAGTGCTACGCTTATTCCCCATGCTGTCCGAACGCATTATTTACCACCAAATTTCCTTATCTAATCCCACCATAACGTAATCAGTCTTATCAATCGTCTGCTCCCGCCTCTCGGTTCCTGCTCGTGTTCCGATGTTCAGTTCTCCGCTTCACTCCCGCCCCACTCCTGTTCTTCCTCTTATTTTCAGCTAAGATGTCTTCCACTCGAGTAGGCATCCTATAGTCCAAGACACTGGTATGCTATCTTTAGCGATAATGCTATCACCCTTAAGTAGCGCTTGAGACAGGACGAAGAAGAAACACACACGACGGCGCTAACAAAGTATCTTCGTCCTGTCTCAAGCGCCCATTAACGACGTATCAGTACCAACCAGCCCAACCGTCGATTTCACGGTTACTGCTATCATTCAGTTTTACGTTGCCCGTTGGGCCGTCTTAAAGGGGGCCTGAGATGGATTTCAAAGTGTTTTTGTTTGTGTCAGAAATCTACTCTATAGTTCTTGTAGAAACAAGTCCAAAAATAGTAAGCATATTCGCTCACGCTAACAAAAGTTATTACCCCGACGAGACAGAACTATTTGTTGGCTCGGCGGCTTGCGATGACGACATAGTCCGACCTCGTCCGAGGCGAAGCACTCATTTCGTGGTTGGCCGCCGGAATGTACGCGATATTTGACGGCGGCGGTTTGGTTTAGAGCGTCGTCGTTACCATGGTTACTTCAGTGAGTGGGTCGCACATGAGATGACGACATCCTTTTTTTTTTTTAAGCTACGTTTTCAGTCTTTACGGACTTTGAGCAGGAGATACTGATGATTGCGGAAGTCGACCGTGCATGCGCGAAAGTTTCCGTTAACGGTAACTTATTTTTACCGTCGCTACATAGCGATACAGAGGCTAGAATTTCTACCGACTGTAGTAGCGAGCCCCCTGCGCCGGCGAAATGTACGCTCGCGTTTTGATTAGATTACCGGAAAGTTCCGAGTGAACGCCCTTCCCGAAACATCGCCCACCCCCTTTTACGGGTGAAATATTCAATTTACTGAAAGACGCGCGCCCACCCCGTAAAATCCATGGCTCTAGCGCCGATCAGTGAACAAAACAAACCCGAATCATCTCTTCATGTGTAGATGCGGTCACTTATTCGTCCTTTCCGCGCTTGACCCGAAATTTCGCCCATCTCGTATTTTTCACTTGATATCACGTACTTAAATTTGGGTGGGCGTTCTTCCGGAACTTTACAGCACAGCAAATGCGCTGTGCTCTGCGCTTCATGCAAGCAATCTTAGTTCATGTTGTTTACTACATTCTTGCTAAATGATGATCAGGAGCACGATAAATGACAATTTTTTTTAGAATGAGCGAGCAAAATTTCCGCCCCTACTCCAGCTTCCCACGCTTCCAATGGTTCAGATGCCTTTATGAACTAGCATAGCTCTTTTATGCTTTCAAAATCGTCTTGGGCAAGGTAATATAGGTAACTGCGGAATCATTACAATATATCTTAAGCGCTAACCACATGGAGCGATTTTTCCAGCGACGCGACGAGCGACGCGACTAGGATCCGCAGTCGCCGAACCGAAGTCGCTCGCCGAGGCAACCACATGACAGCGACGGCTCGAGCGACTGAGCATGCGACTGAGGATGGCGATTTCAATGTTTCCGCACTGCGCATAGTAACGCGCTTGGTACGCTGGATGTTGGCAAACATTTTTTTTGTTCATTTGTCATAAAAAGCATGACTAAAAAGTATTACGCCTTTCTACCTTGCTTTTTGCACTTCATCGCATCTCTAAAACTGGTTTGGGTTAGCGATAGCGCACGCTTTTCCTTCTGCGCCTCGTTTCTCGGCTCCAACATGAACGCCGTGAAGAATTCGCTTTCTTTACGTCGTTTTTCCCACACGGGTCTCACCCAGTGTGAGCGGGAGCCTTCTTGCTTCTGCTTCAGCGTGTACACAAGCTTTGCCACGCAAAGCTTTCTTTGCCGCTGCACCGCAAACGTCGTCTGCGTGGATTTGCAAAATCTTCCCCCCGTTCTCTTTCAAAACCGGAGGTTGCGTGCTTATGTAGGGGCTCTCCTATTGGCTAGTCGCTGAGGCCACTTCCGGGCGGCAAGCGACTGTTTCTGGCGACCCAGAACCGAGCGATTCGATGAGCGACTTGGTGCGCGGCGAAAAGTAGTTCGTCGCTAGTCGCGTCGCGCCCCAAGTCGCTCGCAAAATCGCTCCATGTGGTTGGGGCTTTACTCATTTTATATCGAAATATTTAGCGGTGGCGTGAATTCTGGTTAATGCAATACTTGGTCCTAATTATCCCCACTAGATGGCGGCGTCAACGTCATGTTTTCGATTTTTTAAGCTCTACAGTAGAAGTATACGGCTCTTAAAAAGAAAAATTATTGTATTGTGAGAGTTCAATCTACGACGTCTAAGATTCAAGCCATTTCAAGCGTAAGCGAACAGTTCTGGGCAACAAACGTTTGTGTCACTTGCTTTGCGACAAATTCGCCAGATGTCGCTACTCGGCAGAGCCGGTAAGCCGGAATGCAGAAACCGCAGAGTGCAATCCTTTCGTTTTCAGCGGCAAACGGCTACTCTTGCTTCATTTAACACGGTAAACGGTAAAGCGCGCTAAGGACACTAGGCAACAGGTTCATTCAGAAGGCCGGTGCAGCAAACCACACTTTCTGCGATCATGACTTGATGGGAAGCAATGAAATGAAACTCTGGCAGTTGTCGTTACGGGATGAGCATGCTCTTGCCCTTGTCGCGACCGCCGCAGAGAATCAGCTGCGACAGCGTTTGGGCTTGAACTGATTTATTCAGCCCGCGTGAGCGCACTTCAGCGTGCGCCTCGTGATCAACAGTGCCCGGCGTCGTCCAAGCGCTGCGTGCGGAGCTGCTCCTTCTTCGTCGGCGCGGCGCTCCCTTGGCGCGCCGTTCGTTACCACCTCTGAAACAACGTCGAGGCTACGCTCGAAACACAGATGGTGCAAAGAATCATTTCGGGTACAGCGTCCAAGAAAGCAAATGCAAAGAAAACTGATGATACTCTAACACCAGACACGGAGCGCTGAGCGATCACGCTGGCTGCAAGCGTCGTTGCTCCTGCGCTCACTGTATCCTTCCGCCGAGAACGGAGGAGCGTCAAGCCCGGTTTGGCCCGGTGTGTAAGTGCTTTACACTCCGGTATAAAACAAATATGTGTGACTGTGTAAAAGCACCCACACACAAAAGATGTTTTTTGTATACCTTTCTGGTGTTTTTACGCTCGTAAAAAATTGATTAAATCAAGAGCGCACAAACACGTCACGATTAGTTCAAGAAATAGCCGTTGCGCTCCGATACCATCGACCCCCCCAAAAACCCCATCTCAGGGGCCCTTTAAGCTTTCCTTCGAGGTACTTGGTAAGTCCTCAAGTTCATTGGCCGGAAGTCATCACCGGAAATGTACGCATTGGTTGCGTACATTTCCGCTTAGTGATACCTCGAAGTTTCTGCCTTATATAAGATAATTCTACGCCTGATTCTGCTCTCGAGGTTCGGATCGGAACTGACAACTTTTCCAAGATAGTTTAGTCATCCACGTTTTTAGGAGGTATTTCACTGCTTAGGCTAAATATCGCACTCTCTGCGCATGCGCGCTGAACATTACTTTGGGCTTATTCATATTGTTACAGCTGTTATTCATATTGTCATTGTTACGTTACAATATTTATCTCTAACCTTACGACTAAGTTTTCTGAGAGGTGAATCCTTCGCAGGTCTGCTCCCGCATCACTGATCATAGGCAGTCATCCGCAAATTTCAAGTATTCTCCAGTTCTCCACTGAAATATTCTCAAGCTCTTCGTATTCCTAATATCTAAGGCTATGTTCAGACTACCGACGCAAAAGACATATCGTTATTTATGGACGTAAAAAAAAAAAAAACGGCGTGTCACGCAATTCGGTTGGCTGATACGTGAAATGACGCCATTCTTTAGAGTTGTTACGACAGTTGCGGCAACAGGGTGAACCCGGTCTAACCCTAAAGCTCACGTACTATTCATTTACTTTAAGGAATGCCTCTAATAGTTTCGATGAGATGGTGTTAACTTGTCTGATCCCTTCCGAACAAGGAAGCGTTAAAGGGACACTGAAGTGAATTTGTCAAGCTCCCGTTTTTGCTTGCACTGCGTAGACTGGCTCAAATTAGCACACTTTTCATCGTTTATCCGGTTGACGAATCGGTAATTATTTTACAAAGCGCGAAAGAAGAAAAACTACCATGCGTGGTTTGCGGCGGCCGCACCAACTAAGGCTGTGACGTTGAGAGGAGGGGCGCCGTGATTGGACGATGCCCAAGGTTAGCAATCAAACACGTTTCGGTTTCGGTTCTGTAAAACATAACCAATGGCGTTGTTGGATGGGCATTCTCAATATCTCAGTAACCATCGTACCGCGCTTCTGCCATGTTGTTGGCTGTAAAATGCACAAGATAAGCCTCCCAGGACGGCTTGTAGTCGTAGCATTCACTAGCCGAGACCTACGCAGTGCATGAACGCCCTCCGCGTACCCGCAGACACCCAAATGTCATGCGCTTTTCCCCCATATTTGGAGCTTGCCTCCCTCATGCCTGTATCGTAAAAAGCGTGTTCGCACCAGGCCAAGGGTCTGTTCATTCTGGCCTGTGCCCACTGCCTGCAAGCAGTCGGTGCTTATGGCAACAGCATGCCAACGAGAACTCGCTAGCGCGCCAGTGCCAGCCTGCGCGTGTTTTGTGAACTAGTCCGTGTAGCCATGAACGTTGCGGCCCAAAAAAAAAGGTGAACTCAAGATAGAAAACATCGGCGGAAAACAAAAAAGTTAACGTACAAAAAAAAAAAGCACGCACCCGCGGGGATTCGAACTCGTGACTTGCAAAACACTTGCGGTTGCACACCTGGCGCCTCAGACCACTGAGCCACGGAGCGGGATGCGGCAGTGGTGGTAATATAGGGTATATATTGTACAACCAGTTTACACTTTTATTTAGTTTTGGCATTTCAAGCAGCTTAGGTGACTACTTGTTGTACTCCGATCGTGCAGTAAGCGTCGCCCGAGTTTCCACAGTAGCTCACGTCTAGCAATTGCATTTCGTAGACGGAAAAGCGTTCGCAGATGCGTAGTCGTGCTGCTGACCGCTGTGCTTCTTCGCCCAGCGCAAAAAAGTGCTTCCCGCGCCCTAGTTTTACGCTGTACGGTAAAAATATCAGTTGATTTTATTTCCTTAGTACCTATATTGACTTCGCTGACATTTCTGCCGCCTTCAAGAGGCCTTATATCTTCCTACTGGCGTACCAGTCAGTCAAGCGTCGCATGTGCGCTTGTGCAGCGCTTGCGTGAAGCGACCTTGACTTGGAGCTAGATACAGTGTACAAACAAACCAAGTAAAGAAAGGCACATTCTTCCATTCACAAACGTGCCCTGGCTTCGTTTCAACTAAGCGAACGAATTGCGACCAAGCAATTTTTTTTAACCTCTTTGATTGCGACGACCCGCCGGCGGCCGGCGGACGAAACGCTGGCCCGACTGACTCTGTCTGAAGGCCGGGGAGCCGTGCAGTACCGCAGCCAATTGCCAGCTCATCCCCTCCTGACGTCACACGAAACCGCCACAGAAAATGGGCGAGCGTAAAGAGAGGAGGACAGCATTTTCGAATTAGTTTTTCTACTAAATAAAATCGCGTAAACGAGCCTAGAGTGGTCGAAACATGGCCTGGGGACTCCGGACTACAATTTGCGCTAGTAATCCCGCAATGTTTACATATCACTTCAGTGTCCCTTTAATTATTGGGATGAAGTGTTATCGTGCCCGAACAGTCATGGACAAATGACGTGCGAACACGAAAATATGAATCAGAACACGCAAAATTGAAAAAAAAGACGCTGTTCGGGGAGATAAAATATTGTCGCGCTATTGGTTTATTTGGGACGCCACATTTCCGAACTTTGCTTCTGTAATTAAGCCACGCGTCAATTAGACTTGGATGAAAACAAATCGCGCTATTTGTCTGCCCTGATTCATATTGTTACGTGGCGGCAGGACGAAAGGGCTGGGGACACGGTGTCTTCTTCGGTCTGTTCTCGGCTCGTATCGGCTGGTCTTCATTGGCTGCACACGAGCTGGGGACACGGGGCGGAGGACGTGGTCGAATGCAAATCACAGTGGGCTGGGGCTGCCCGACATGGCCGATGGTCCCTCGACGATTTCGCCCCAGGCCGAGACGATGCGATGCGGAGGCCAGGATGGTGATGATCCCGCAGTGTCACGTGTTACGTGGCGGCAGGACACAGATGAGAGGAACGATGGGATGGGGTGAAGCGATCTATTCACATAATGTACATAGCGGCCATGACACCGACCTCGCGCAAGATGCGCGCAGGAACGTCGTCGTCGTCGTGGTCGCCCTTCAGTCAAGGCGCTGCGAGGCATTGCCCACCTTAGTTCCGTAATATTATTTTTGTGATCACGTTTAACTTTTCCTGGATTGAATTTTCCTCGTAGACGTCATCCAGGAGCATTACACGTGCGTCACCCCTACTCCCTGTTCCTTCAGTGACCTCGGTTTCCACCGAATCAACTGCTTTTTGGTAATCTATGAATGCCACGCAAAGAGAATTATTACTCTTCGAGGATTTCTATATTAACAGGTTGATATATGAAACGGAGGTGATCCATTGCAAAGTAAATCATGTCCCAGCAAAGGTTAAGCGCATTTCTCAGTGCCGCTACTACGCCTATGGTCACGCCGAAAGTAGGACTAATTAGTCCATCAAAGTTGTATTGGGACGGATGCGTTTGGAGTACAAACGGGAAGCACTAAGGCGTTTGTTCGCAGCGTGTGTGAGCGGTGTGGCTGATTGCTCCCGCGCAGTGACGTCCTTTGGTGCCAATATTACTCTGTAGCTGGGGTGATCTTGGTTTAGCAGCACAAAATAAGACAGAACAACAATTTTAGAGTAATAAAATCAGTTAGTTGAATTTTAGTGAATAAATTTGAACATTTTCAAAACGTCCGTCTGCCCGAAGGTTATTCAGCGCGAAAATAAAAGGGTTTCGCCGAATAGGCTCTTTCCTTATGTTAAGTGGTGTCGGATCGCTTTTTGGGAGGACTGGTTGGACCTGGGTCCTGTCGTAGATGTAAAATCGACGCAAGAACTTCTGGCGGCCCACTGCCTCCGTGTTAGGGCGGACCTCTGGGAGCACTACGGACCAGCCGTCTCCTAAGGAAGAGACTCTGGCAAGAAGGCCCGGACTAGGGCTGTTTAGAGAATAAAGTTCTCTCTCTCTCTCTCTCTCTCTCTCTCTCTCTCTCTCTCTCTCTCTCTCTCTCTCTCTATCTCTCTCTCGGCTTGCTTGCTGTAAAAGTTATAGGAGCGCTTCAACCTGTGCTTCATTCTTACATACCAAAATCTGCCCCAGAGCAAACTTCCACAGCGAGATTTCCAGAGCGAGGAGCAAGAGACCTAGCTTCGTTCCATAGTGAAATCCATTCGCAATATGCCGTTACTTTCCTTAGAAATGATCGCTTAGAATGGTAATAGAAATTGGTCGGTGCGGGTACACTTTGCAGAGCAGAACGAAATCGACGGATTAGTCCTTGCATGTGTCGGGAGAAGCAGGCGATGTTCGATTCGTGTTTCTCGGGGAGCAGTCAGCCGTAGCAAGTCGGTACGCAGCGCCGAATGTAACGCACCGTTGATCGCGGCAGTCCTTGGCGCATTCACCCTGCTTTCATTGCGGCCGCCGAGGCGTGGTAATCGCCTGCTTGGTCGCGGTTCCTTGGGTGCGTTCAGTTCATAACGGCGGAAGAGTACGCCCGGTCCGTCCGACTGACGTCATCCATTGAAGTCCACCCCTGGGTGTCGCTGTAGTCATTGCGAATGCGGAAAAACCCGATGTCGTTTAGTGTTCAAGCTTTTGTGGAAGAGCGATTGCAAAGAGTCCGGATGCATTGAATTATTGGGTGAGTAATCGACGGTGGGCCTCGGCGAGAAATTGCGCCGTCGCTCCGTGGACGCAGAGTGACTGAAGAATAGAAAACCACAGAGCGCGTGCGGAGAGGGGAGACGTCAAGCCTAGCCGCGAGGCGGCAGTGGCATAAAGGCTGCAGTGGCGCTGCGTTCGCACCACTGTCTCTGCCCAACGCGCCTGTCGTCGGGCCTCTCGTAGCGCCCCGTCGCCATTCGTACGCGCTGTTAAAAGGAGTGTGTAGCGAGTGCAGGGCCAAGTAGACGAAAAAAAATTGACGCATCTATCATGACGAGTGGGCGAAGCAGTGGGGATCGTTCTTACCGTATATCACCTGTGAGAGTGCTTACTGCTACTAAAATGATTTCCAATTCAATCAAATCCGATACAATTCAATTGATTCTAATCCAATACATTTCAATACAATCCAATCCGATCCAATCCAAATCCGATCCAATCCAATCTAATGCTTCTCGCGCATGCGCAGCACGGCTCTCCAGACGCAAGAACACTATCTCTCTCCCTCTCTCTCTCCCTAACCTCTTGTGAACCTTTTATTTTGTTCTTGTTGACCTTTTGTGAACGTTTTGTTCACAGACGTTTCGATTTACAAGGTGCTGGGCGTCTCTCTCTCTCTCTCTCTCTCTCTCTCTCTCTCTCTCTCTCTCTCTATATATATATATATATATATATATATATATATATATATATATATATATATATATATATATATATATATATATATATATATATATATATATATATATATATATATATATATAACCTCTTGTTAACCTTTTTCGAACCTTTTATTCACAGATGTTCCGATTTACACGGTGCTGTGCGTCTCCCCCCTGTCTCTCCCTCTCTCTCTAACCTCTTGTGAACCTTTTATGTTGTTCTTGTTGACCTTTTGTGAACCTTTTGTTCACAAATGTTTCGATTTACACGGTGCTGTGCGCCCCTCTCTCTCTCTCTCTCTCTCTCTCTCTCTCTCTCTCTCTCTCTCTCTCTCTCTCTCTCTCTAACTTTTTGTGAATTTTTTTATTTTGTTCTTGTTAACCTTTTGTGAACCTTTTGTTCACAGACGTTTCGATTTACCCGGTGCTGTGCGTCTCTCTCTCTCTCTCTCTCTAACCTGTTGTGAACCTTTTATTTTGTTCTTGTTAACCTTTTGTGAACCTTTTGTTCACAGATGTTTCGATTTACACGGTGCTGTGCGTCTCTCTCTCTCTCCCCTCTCTCTCTAACCTTTTGTGAATGTTTTATTTTGTTCTTGTTAACCTTTTGTGAACCTTTTGTTGACAGATGTTTCGATTTACACGGTGCTGTGCCGTGAGCACAACCGCCGGGCAAGCCTGGGCCTTTGTTTCGCCCCCAAAAGAGGGTGGAGTGGGAATAGCGGCCACGAAATGACGATACTAATGGTCTACAAAACGAGTGACGGCAGCCAACGCCGCTTCTAGACCAAGCAAATCTGAACACTGCGACAGTTAGAACGCGAATCACGGTTTGCGCAGCGCGCAAGAAACGCTGTGTTCCACGCTTCTAAAACAGGAGCAAGGCGTGCGTGCAAGGCCGAGCCTCAACCAATGAACCTACCAATGAATCTTCCAAAATATTTAATTTCAAAAACACGGGGTGTGTAGCATGGTTGTTGCATTCGAAAAGTACCCACGATGACGTTTTGTCTTAGAACGATGATTTTGAGGGAACTATTTTCGTAGCTTCCGTTTACGATTCCGCTGTTTTCTTCGTTAAGAAAACGAACTGCTCAGCACATTTAACTACCTTCCTCTGAAACTGGTTTGATATGTTCTATTCGTGTACCACGATGTGCTGACGTAAATATAGCGAGAAAAATATGCTTCCAAAGATTTACGCTCGGGATCTTCGCGCTGGCGAGAGGATGACGCAGACAGCGGTATACCATTGCGATGAAGTCGTTTCGCCGTTGTCGCCACGTAAGAAAGCCCCAAGTCCTCCGGAGACTCAAGAGCCCCCAACTGACCGATCTTTATAACATTTGGCGGTGCAATGAGCGTGGAAATTTATTTATTTATTTACAGGTTACTGCTAGCCTGGATGCCAGGCTTTGAGCAGGTGTGGGTGATACAACACAGAGAAAAAACGGGGTAACATACATGCATAAAAATACACTTGTATGGGTACAACACTTTGAACCGAAAAAAAAACTGTACATGTACAATAAGTAGTATAACAACTACGGAAGAAGAATACACCACGCGGAATAAACAGGGCACGAAGAAATGGTGAGACATCAGGGCATTGCACAACATCGGCAGGTAACAGATTCTACTCATGGAACGTACGGGGAAAAAAGAAATTCTTAAAGACATTTGTTTCACACGAAAATTCAGCGACCTTTTCATCGGGCGATCGGATCGTGACGGAAATGTGACGTGCCTGAATTTTATTGGCATTACGTGCTTATCTTTTCTTTTTTCAGAGAAGCAGAACCTCCCGGGCCATTCGAGAAATGTGAGTTGACATCTTTATGTTGTTAGGATATCGACGCAATGTTACCAATACTTGCTACGCTTCGCATCCTCCTGATGTCTGCCCAACTCCAAGATCCCCCCCATTCCTTCACGGCGTTTCGGCAACGGAAGAAAGGTAGTTGTCTTGTTTGAAGAGGCAATGTCGTTACATCCAGCCGACGTTGAGGAGCGGTGCGAGGAGAGGAAAGGGCCAAAAAATTAGCAGTGGCTTAGCTCGGCTCAGCCAGGATATGCATAGCGTGAGCTAAAGTTCAGCTGCTCATTCTTAGCTTTCCTTGTTGTCTGGGATTAGCTTGATTATCATGCTTACTGCTGCTTCAATTACACACACACGGTGTACGAATTATGTGACATATGCATATTTATCAAGCGCCTCTGGCGTAGCGTCACCAATCGCCCAAGAGCTAAGCTAGTTCCATAGGCGCACGCCGGTGTTGCTGCGACGCACGAGCCATCGGTATCACACCCGGCCACCGCTCGCGTGATCATCAAGTGGACCGGGCCGCCACGTGCGGGACGGAGGTCGGCGAAGACGCTGGGCGTGTGGGGTGTGTGAGAGACGCCGGGCTGCGAGCAACGTTCTGTCACTGCTCCTCGCGCATGCGCAGCACGGCTCTCCACGAGCCACGCCAAAGTGCTCAACCTCTGCCAGTGTAGCTCACGCTACAAAAAAGCAACTGCCCGAATCACACAGGAGCGGAATTCTCACGATAGGCAATGACGCTTTGAACTGTGCCCCACTATCGTGGGAAGCTGAATGCAAAGTTGCATCGCAATGTCGATCCTGTCTTCCTCCTACGGCGGGAATGAAAAAAAAAAAAAAAAAGAGCCCATGACGCTTTTCTTCACGTCTCGGAAGCTGGACGTCATAAGCACCACGATCCCTCTTCTGGCGTCACATAGAGGCGGGGAGGCAGACGCAAACGCACGACACATTCCTTTGATAGGTAGCTCAGTAATACCCCACGCGCTGACAGGAACATATTGACTCGTGAAACATATAATCGCTTCCTAATATCAAAACTTCTGCGTGTGCTCAAAACCGCTGAGACCCGGCGATCTTCAATGCCCGATCAGTATCGCTGCCACCTGCTTCTTTGTATCGCAGTGCGTCGGTCTAGTTTCAGCCTATGTTGTACACACTTCGAAACGGCGCAGTTTACGGTCACGCTTAGCACAGAGTCTATTACGCCGTTTGCGCCCTACTGAAACGTTCCGTATATACGGAATTACGAGAATACGGCGTTCATAGATTATGCCGCCCCCAAGCACACCGAAAGTAGATGTTAGTATAAAAAACAGGGAATCACATTTGTGTGCGCAATAAAAACGTTTGGAACAGGTTTCGGGTTTTTATCTTCAATAATAAGCAAAATGACGCTCCGCATGTTTTCCGTATAATCCGTATATACGGAATTCATACGGACAATGATTTCGTGGTTGTAGTAAACTTACAGACATAAAATCGGTGTCAAATTCTTGGATAAGTATGCACTATTTCGTTCACATGTGTTTCTCAAAAATATTCCGTGTTTTGTTGCGGCTTTGCGTCATTCTAGGAAAGTACTCCGTATTCCCATATTTTCGTATATACGGAACTTTTCAGGAGTGGGACACCATTTATTTCGACGCAATAGCGGAATACGCAACATTTTGTTGCGGCCGACATTGCCCAAGCAATGGGACAGTTAAATTTCTATCTGCCGTCATTCAGAATTAAAAATGTAGTCAATTACGACCAATGACACCATTGTCGTACGGGGTAGAGTTTGCACAATGTTTAGAGTGTCTGCCAACCAAACTTGTTAAAGTTGATGCTTGGGTGAGTTGGTGCTCCATAATCTTGAATTCACAGCGCAAACACGAAACGAAGACGTTAGGGAGGGCACGACACACAGGCGCTGCCTGTGTGTCGTGCCCTCCAAATCGTTTTCGTTTCGTGCTTGCGCTGTGAATTCAAGACAACCAAACTTATAACTTGTACGGAACATGACGAATCGACACTCCTGTTGACTGCCAACCACTCGTAATCTATGATCAAGTTAATAACCACAACACCGTGGCCCGCTCAAGAGCGCTTGTCAGCTCAGGAAAAAAACAGCCTGTTCTTTTTTTTTTTTTTTTTGTTATGAAACGCATCCTTCGGTGTTCAAGGATCGGTCTTAATTTTCCCTCCAAACCTACTGGCTCCTCAACGAGCTTGCCAGCTCTCGTGTTGTCGTTTCCCGGGAATTCCGAGAATCGGACGTATCGCACTTGGCAGGCGGCGTACCCGTCTCGCTTCCGAGCTCCGCCGCGGATCGGTACCGCGCACGCGAAGCGCGCCAAGGCGTGATGCGTGACGCTGCGCCGTGCGTGATTGCGCGGGGAGAAAAGGTGCGCCCGAACAACTCACTTATTTCGCGCCCCGGACGGACTCGCGCCGCGACAGTACGGACAGGAAAGGCTTTTGTGACCGCAAATAGGCAGCCGGTCGCTGTGGCCGCGGGGTGAACACCAAGCACAAAGATAGTCATTGTTCCGGTCCATACTGCGCGCCTTTGGGACTATTTTGAAGGCCGGCTGTTATTTTCCTCGTCCGGAGAGCTCGGTGGTATCGAAACGGCTGACTGTTCGCTTTCGTGTTCCGCCTTCAGGTTGGTCCGACCAGGTGCTCCGTTTTTGTTGGGAAATGTGATTAAAGATTTGGTGTGACAACTACAAAGGTAGAGAATGAAATTTACGGGTAACGAGTTCATTTACGTGGAGGTGGGTTTGTTTGGCCTGGAACGGCTTAGACATTCCCCCTCTGTCTGTCTGTCTGACCGTCCGGACGAATCCATCCATCCACCCATCCATCCGTCCGTAAATTCTTTCTCTTAATGTCTACCCCCGTATGTTTATTTTTTTCTTTCTCGCTTTCTTCTTTTCTTTCTCGCTTTCTTCCTTTCTTTATCCCTTCCTTCCTTCCTTCCTTCCTTCCTTCCTTCCTTCCTTTCTTTCTTTCTTGCTTTCTTTTCTTCTTTCCTTCTTTCTTTTCTTCTTTCCTTCTTTCTTTCATTCTTTTCCTCTTTCCTTCTTTCTTTTTTTCATTATTTCCCTCTCCTTCTTTCTTTCTTTCCTTCTTTCCTTCTTTCTTTCTTACTTTCTTTCTTTCTTTCTTTTCTTCTTTCTTTCTTCCTTTCTTTCTTTCCTTCTTTCTTTCTTCCTTTCTTTCTTTCCTTCTTTCTTTCTTTCTTTCTTTCTTTCTTTGAAATGTACAACGCAAAGTCGTCTTACAAATGTACAAAGAAACACTACTGCAGTAGTTTATAGCTTTACCACTTTACAGCAAGCAACTCTGTTCTCTTCCGCATGGAAATAAGTCGTGTGAGATGCTTCGCACCTGCCGTACACCAGTTTCCTCTGTGCACCGTTCCTGGCATGATAGTTACGAACAACTCAGGCGAGGCGGCGAACCATTCTAACCGCCGAATTACCCTCGAAAGCTTCTCAAAATACCGAAGCCAGTTCGCAATCGCTTCGCTGGCTCGTGAAACGGAAGGGGAATCAGGCTCCCGGACGAGAGAAAAGTGGTGGAGCCTGCGTGTCAAATCTCTTTTGTCGGATCGCGTCAGCCGTCATAATTTTGACCCGTCTGTTTCTACCCGCCTACCTTTCAGGGCTACGTAGAATTTGCCAACAGCCGCCGCATAGTAATAGCCGAACTGCTTAGGTCCAGCCGTTTCCGACCGTCGCACCAAAAAACTTTGAAGCCGTAAAAAAAAAAAAAAAGTGGTTAGGGATGTCTTCGGAATAGAACCCCCATCTTTACGCCATGAAACCGGCAGCCTAACCACTGGGCCACCACAAAAGCACTACCACGGCTACGGGATTAGCTGCCCCGGGGAACAATATTCCCTGCAGCCAATTGGTAAGAAGGGAAAAAAAAATCTTCCCGTGGTTGAAATCGAACCTGGGTTGCTTGCGTTGTAAAACCGGCGTTTATCCGATTCAGCTATGGCCGCATTCCGGAAGCGCAGCATTTCCTTTGGGTTCGTAGCGCGGGCGTTGGCTTTGGACTTGGCCGCGGGTTCTGCGTACTAATGCGGTCCACTCCGGGATAGATGTGAAAGCCTGCTGACTTTTTAAAACGATCCGGGCCTGCCGGTCATGAGAAATTCCAGCGGCGAGTTCAGAAATAAATGTGACATGCAACAGCGCGGGTCTCCGACAAAGGGAGAGGGGCCGCAACCTCTGCTGTTTCTCCAGCCTTGCACCACGAGTGCAAGCGGCGCCATTTTTTTCTTGACCCCACCCCCAAAACAGTATTCCAAATCCTGTCTCTTCAAGTTTGTCCAACCCTAATTCCGCTACAGTTATAAGGTCGTTACATGCAGTACCGCGGCTGCTTCTGGAGGCGCACACGCGCGGGCAGCATAAGCCGAACAGCCGTGAACTGCTGCGACCGAACCTTTTCCTTCTCAGGCAAGCCGCTATGGCTGCACACAACCTGTTTCCGGCGCTCTCCCTTACTCTGCACGCGCCCGCACAGTAGTGTATCGCGTTGTTGTTGTTTCCGCTTTACTCTGCCTCGCGTTCCATTCGTGGTGATTTCCGCCGCAATCCTCCCACACTCGCGGTTGCGTAATCGCCCAGGCCTTGACCCCGTATGCCTGCCGATGCATCCGCCTTTGTCTGTGGATTCTCATTAGCCAGGTTAGGCGACACACCCTACAGGTAAGGACGACTCCAATGCAACGCACCATGTTTCACAGGTGTGTGATGAATCCGGTGCCGCAAGGGGACGTCTCTGCCTGCACAGCGGTGATTCCCGCCGTGCGCATGCTCCTCGTCCTGGGGTGGAAACCGAGCGCACGGCGGCGTACGCCTGACTTAGTAGTCGGTACGCGAACACGCCCGAGCATTGACCGAGTCCGCCGTTGACATCGCGCGCCCTCTATGAGGCGAGGGGACAGAAAACAAGGGTAATTAAGGTCGCCCGAGCGTCCGGGTGAGTCACGGGAATCGACGAATACGCCAGGGAAACTCGAAATTTCGGTTTGTTGCTGGCCGCCTGCAGGGCGGCGCGGGAGATAAGGCGTTGCGCTACTCATTCTTGCCTCTGGGGCGCTGTTTTTGCTGTTTTGTTTTTCGCTTAGAGGAGAAAAACATAAACGCTCGTGTTGCCAAACGTTGGGCGCTGTTGTGCCAGAGCGCCTGGCCCAAAGGCGTTGCACGAGGCGACGCGCCGACAGCGAGGCTGAGTCACGCCTCTCCCTTTGTCGCTGCGGCGCGGCCGACTCCTGCATCTCGAAACGCTGCGGCGCGGCTGAATCCCTCAGGGGAGAACGACCCAAACAAGGGCATGTCGCTACGCCCGGAGGCGAGGTCACGGAGACGGCGGCGGCATCGCTCTCCCTTTCCCCATTGGCGGCGCAGCTGACTCACCGCTTCGCTACAATTCGTCGGAATTCAAACTTCAGGCAGCGAGAGCCCTGATTGGAGCATTTCGAACTTCTTGGGGCCACAACGAACTTCCCGGGCTATAAAAGAAGCGCGGAGGCTCTCATCGTCGGCATTCCTCGGCGGCTTCTCTCCGGCACCAGTCTCTTCGGAAGCACCGAGTGAAAGGGTGCTGTCGCCTTTGTGCGGATGATGTAACTTTTGCTTACCCTGTACATACTGTATATAAATGTTACTTTAAGTTTTCGACGGCTCGAGAACTTCTTCGCTCTGCTCTGCGCCGCGTCGATAGCGGACGGAGCAAGGCAACGTCGCTACACCTCTGACTGCGCTCGGATGGCCAGTCCCAACAGCGGTGACAGCGGCGGGATGGCTGATTCCCACCATCGGTGACGAGCTGGATGCGAGTCACAACCTTGGCGACCGCCCTGGGATAGTCTTTCCCAACCTCGGAGGAAACGGTGGGATAGTCATTTCCCAACAGTGGTGGCAGCGGTGGGATCGTAACTTCCCAACAGTGGATGGCAGCTGCGGGATCGACCGGCAACGGCTACTACCTGGTGTGGTAAGCGCTCGACGTTTTCTCTCAGTTCACCAGACTTCTCTAGCACAGGTTATGGTAGTTTAGAGAAGGGCTGGGTGAAGCACTGTGTATAGCTTTGAGTGTTTCATGCCTAGAGAGTGTGTTGAAACCAGAGCTAGTGCCGAGAGGTAAACAAAGGAGCGTAGAGAATTACTTGCGCGTGCCTTACTAGTAGTTCGATAGTACAGGAACGGCAAGGGAATTCTAAAGCGGGTAAGCAGCAAGAGGCCAGTGCAAACGATGGAGGACCTTAAAGTGAAGGAACTCATCGAAATTTGCGAGGAGCTGGGCCTTGACTTAGGCCGTGCGAAACGGAAGCATGCGATCCTTGAGATCATGCGGAAGGAGAACGTAACGGCTGAGGAAGTCAATGAGGCCAGGGCTGATATCAAAGAGCGCCGGGAGCGCGAGGAGGCCGAAGAAGAAGAGCGCCGCGAGCGCGAGGAAGCGGAAAGGCAGGAACGGAGGGAGGAAGCTGAAAGGCAGAAACGGGAAGCCGAAAGGCAGCTCGAGTTGAGGAGGCTAGAGTCGGAGTTCCGTCAGGGTTCGCCGGCGCCTAGCGTGACTTGTCCAACAGTTCAGGCGAGCGGTCCGAGAAGTCAGGACCAACGGCCGCCGTTCGTTGTTGAGAGGTCAGAGCCGAAAGACGGAGCGTCGCATGGCAAACGCGAAGCGACCGCACTCGTATTCTTGGACAGAGAAGCGAGCCAGGAAAGCGAGAACGGCGCGGAGGCAGAGAAGCCGCTTCGAAATAAAGATTTCGAAACGCGCGCAGAGTCCGCGAGCAGTGGCCAGTGCAAGGCACTTACGAGTTCGCAAGCGGGGAAGCTCTCGGAGAATGTTGACTCTTCCCTAGCGAGCGAGACGCGAAAGGACGCCGAGCAGCTTAGCCCGAACTGCGAGCCGACGGAAAACTGTCGCGGTAGGTTAGTCGAACCGCCAGCGGCTGAGGCGGTTTGCGTGAAACCCTTCGGTGGAGAAACGGAGCCGGGCGACACGGAGAGTACGTTGTCACCGTTTTCCGATCAGCCGTTACGCGAAGACGAGCTCAAGGTCGAAGCGCTGCCGACAGAGAAATCCGGTGAGCTCGTCGCGAGTGACGTTGACAGAGACCGTACCGCCGTCACGGAGAGCAAAGGGGTGCCTAAGCGAGATAAAGCACTTGCTGAGACGACCGACAGAGGGCCGTACGGGTCCGCTGATCGCGTTCATGTGTCGGTCTCAGGTTCAACGATCTCGGCAGAACGCTCAGAATCAGAGGAGGCCTCAGAGACGGCTTCCAACAGGATCGCGCACAGTGCGCGAGATAGCGAGGTTTCTCGGGAAACCTTGGACGGCGAGGCTAGCCAGACGAAGCCGCTAGAGCCCCCGGAAACAGAAGGGGTTCCTTCGGGTGTGAGCTCTAACGCGGGCGATGTTGTGGCTAAGCCTGCGAGCAGGACACGAGAGACGAGCGAGCAACGAAGGCCGAGCGGCGAGCGGACCGAAAGCTCTGGCAGTAGCTTAATCGAGCCGCCGTCGGCCGAAGCGGGTTGCGCCATCCCCATCGGCGGGGAAACCCAGGTGACCGCGCGTTGCGAGGCGAACTCTCCGTTGTCCCCAGTTCTCGATGGCTTGCTTGAAAGCAAGGTGGGGCACTTTCACCCGCATTCCAAGCCAGTGGAACGAAGGCGCTCAGGGCGAAAGCGGGAGTTGAGAGCTTTCTGCTATGAGCGGAAACGCGGTTGCGAGGCGTGCGTGCCGGCCGCTATGTTGGCCTTGAAGTCAGCTCCGCGCGCGATAACGGGCGTCAGCTTTGCGAGGCTTGTACATGACCGGGGAAAGAGAACGCGTTTCGAATGACGAAACTAGCCTGTGGGGAAGAGCTAGTTGTAACGCTGCGTTCTTCGTTTCCCCGTTCGGACAGTCCGTCCCGTCATGTTCAGCTTCGGCCTCAAACGCGCGCCGTGTGGCCTTTTGAGTCGAAACTAAAGGATCGGGTGTTTTGTGGCCTGTCGTAGTGCGCGCTCCATTACCTCGACGATGGCGCCAGCTTTTCTAGCACATGGTAAGGAGCATGTAGATCACTTACGAGTCGTGCTGAGCAGGCTCAAAGCAGGCCTATCAGTCAAACAGTCAAAAGTGTCACATAGGATACGCCGAAGTGACGTATCTAGCGCAGGTGGCGGTGGTAGCGCGGCCGACGAAGACCGTCAGTCGTAAAGTGGCCGCAGTCGTAAGCTATCGCCGACCAACGACTAAGTCTGAGATAAGGACTTTTTCGGGTTTGACTGGATATGGCTAGACTTAGGGGAGAAATCACTCCACACTTGCTAACCCGTTACTGACGCTCTCAGAACGACGGAGCCAGTGGGGGTGAAATCGGACACAAAGTAGGAGGACGCGCTTTAAGCGCTGAAACGAGCTTTGAGCGAGGAGCCAGTTGTAACGGTCCCCGACTTTTCGAAAGGTTCGTTATTCAGTGTGATCGAGCGATCGTGGCATGGAAGTTGCACTATGCCAAGAGGATGCGAACGGCCGGGAACCGCCAGTTTGTACTTAAGTCGCAAGTTCACTTGCCGGGAAGAGGCTTACAGTAATTCTGGAAAGGAATGTGGCTGCATCGTGTGGGCCGTGCAGAAGTATGCGTGCTATATAGCCGGTAACGCTAACGCAGACGCCCTAAGCCGGGCGTTCTAAGTAGGGCAGCCTTCGTCCTCCCCGTGTCTTTCGTTTCGCCTCTTCGTGAGTAGCTTTTATCGTAGCAGGTAGATGGGAGCAAAATTATTGCCCTCATTTGCTGCCTCAGTTGATTATTTCCGCACCGCGTGATTTCAAGTAATCAACCTTAGTTATCATTTAATGTCGTGTGTTACGTTTGACACTTAGTGTGAGTTCTTCTTTTAAGAGTTTTACGTCCCGCATGGGTCTCTTGGTGTAGAGGGTCCAAATTGGGATAGACACTTAGCTAGGGCAGTTTGTCACGTTTTGAGTCTGGTGTTCTGACAGAGGACAGAGGGTGCTTGCTTGCGCTGGGTGTTGCCTGTTGTCGGTCGGTTCTTTGCAAGCTCCAGAACGATGAGCAACCGGTTCTGAGGACAGACCGAAGGAGCCGGACGAAGCTGGTGGAGACACCTGGGCAGCACGGCGAGGTACCTGTGATCTGGACCTGGCGGGCGGTACCCGTTCATGGAGAGGAACTTGGTGGAGCCGCCCTTTTCCTCGGGCACTGAAGGTGTACCTGGATGAGCCTGGCGAACGAGCGCGCCCAGCATCCGAGCCACGTGGAGGCAGCTCGTCTTCACGGCGCATTGTCTGGCGGCGGGGGTGCTGTTGTGCCAGAGCGCCTGGCCCAAAGGCGTTGCACGAGGCGACGCGCCGACAGCGAGGCTGAGTCACGCCTCTCCCTTTGTCGCTGCGGCGCGGCCGACTCCTGCATCTCGAAACGCTGCGGCGCGGCTGAATCCCTCAGGGGAGAACGACCCAAACAAGGGCATGTCGCTACGCCCGGAGGCGAGGTCACGGAGACGGCGGCGGCATCGCTCTCCCTTTCCCCATTGGCGGCGCAGCTGACTCACCGCTTCGCTACAATTCGTCGGAATTCAAACTTCAGGCAGCGAGAGCCCTGATTGGAGCATTTCGAACTTCTTGGGGCCACAACGAACTTCCCGGGCTATAAAAGAAGCGCGGAGGCTCTCATCGTCGGCATTCCTCGGCGGCTTCTCTCCGGCACCAGTCTCTTCGGAAGCACCGAGTGAAAGGGTGCTGTCGCCTTTGTGCGGATGATGTAACTTTTGCTTACCCTGTACATACTGTATATAAATGTTACTTTAAGTTTTCGACGGCTCGAGAACTTCTTCGCTCTGCTCTGCGCCGCGTCGATAGCGGACGGAGCAAGGCAACGTCGCTACACCTCTGACTGCGCTCGGATGGCCAGTCCCAACAGCGGTGACAGCGGCGGGATGGCTGATTCCCACCATCGGTGACGAGCTGGATGCGAGTCACAACCTTGGCGACCGCCCTGGGATAGTCTTTCCCAACCTCGGAGGAAACGGTGGGATAGTCATTTCCCAACAGCGCATGTTGCGTAAAGAACGGCCTAAATTAACCTGTAGCCAATGTCTGCGGCGTGCTTTACAAGAATGGTTGGTAGCAGAAGGAAAACTCCGATGGGGAGCGATTGGCTCCCCCCTCCTACCACAATGTCCTTAACCAGCGTTTCTAATCCTAGTCCTGAGAATGCTCCAACATGTTCGTTTCCTCGTTATTTGGGCAGCAACTTTTTAGGACCAGTTACACAGCAGTCCTGGTATTGATACAAAGTTCTCCTGCGAAGTTTGTATCTAAGATTAAAGTTGTATGTAAACTACATATATATTCTTAAAATGGTCCTAGTAGGTTTTCTAAAACTGACTACGTTGTCCCATATTATTGAGCATGGCAATCACGAAGACGCAATTCACACCCAATACATACGATGGATAATTTACTTGTAGTCCATCCACGACCCTGCTTCGCAACATTCACCGAGACACCTCGCAAGAAAGCCGAAAGAGAAGAGTTGTTATACCGTATAACATTCACGCGGTCAGCACAGGTTTAAAAAGATAGTCGGGTGCTCGGGAGAAAACTTTGAGGGTTCTGCAAAAGAGCAACCAACGAAGGCGGAAGTAATCACGCGAAGCCCTTGCGAGGGTTGCGAAGCCCTCCTGTCCTGTGGTCGATCCAACCCAGTGAAGACTGAAACGGGCAATGTTGCCAGGTCTTGCAAGGGCAGACCAGGGTTTCGAGTTTGTAGGTTAACAAAAGATACAAAGACCAGCGGATGGCCGAGATTGCCCAAGATTTTGTCATCCACGGAGGAGCTTCGTGTATGAGCACACCATCAGTTGACGTTCTGGAGAAATAAATTGCTATCTGTCTGCATCCATCTAACTGTCTGCATTAGCGGTTGCATTTTATTTTTAGTGGGACTGATTTTCCTTTGGCGAAATCAACAAAAGCAGGATTCCGTTTTCAATGTAGCGAGACTTGGAAATGCTTTGCATAATCTCCGCACTAAAGCACCATCGCGTTCGCGCAAAGATAATTAGGGGCCACTCAGATAAAAAAAAAGAAAACAAGTCGACGTTGTAGGGAAAAAAAAAATTCTCCAACGACAAGTATTCCAACCAAGTACAATACAGGGAAGCCCATTTCATCTGTATGCGATGGGCGCAGAACACGTTGGTCACGCTGTAGGAAGACTTCTTCACATCTGGCACTAATTGTTCAAGAACGGAACAATACAGTGACTTTCTATTTCACGCGCAGTCTCGGCAGCACGCAGGGACAGTTTTAAGCGGGAAGTTGCCACAACGACGGTGACACGCGCGAGTTGCAATGAAATTCGCGTTTAAGATGGAAATACACTACAGAATAAGCCAGTATACGCGGGTGCCGTTTTTCTGTATCTTTTTCTCTGTATACGGTATGAGTAGCCAACTTGGCGCACGTGCTGTGAATCATCTCCTTCTCTTGTTGCGTCAGTTTGGCTTGTGAATACTGAGCTTATTTGTGCAGAGCGGGATGCAAAAAAGGGAAAGTGAAGGGAGGTACACGTGAAGCTCGTAATTCCCGCATTGTGGAGAAAACCAGGTGCTCTGTAAAAAAAAAATGCGCGCCAATCCACCCAGTCACAGTGGTTGGAAAGAGAAGCTGTAAACGACACCCACAACGAGTATCTTTGCGACGTCACTTGAATCCACACACGTGGCTCTACAAAGAGTGAAACCATAGACAAGTGAAATGCACTTGACCACACCCTTTATTACTTCAAAGGGATATTCTTTGCTAAGGTGAAATCACTGCATGATTCGTAAACGGTGGTTGATTGAGTTGCATTGTTAAAGCACGTGAGTGGAAACTCTTTTTTTTATATAAAATTAAAGGAAGCTCAAACCTGGTGTTAGACGATCGCACTTCTCTGTCTCTGCCACCGCCGACGGAGGCGACGAGATTGCCGGTAGAGATGGGGAAGTGAGATGCCATGCGTTAGTGTGAGCTTCATTTAGTTTGTAGTAACCCATAGCGCATGCGCGCACACGGCCACTACACGTGCCGCGGGCGGAGCGCACACCGGCACAAGAGGTCGCGTGACGCTATCACGTGGCATTCAGCAAGAACGCAGGGGGTAAACCCGCAGGAGTGCCCGACGGGTACACCATCTGTCTCTCCCGTCTCCGCCTGCGGTCTTAGCTCAGTTGATAAGACTCTCGCTCCGTTTCTCTATTCGTTCCAGGGTCGATTACTCGCGGTGCCAATAATTTATTTTATTTGTACGTGGGAGTTTTATGTTGACACCAACGGTCGCGACAGAACCCTTGCGGGGTAGAGGTAAAAAGCTTCGCTTTAAAAAACTCAGAAACCTTCCAGTGGGAATTGTAGAACAAATGCGTAGCTGCTGTGCTCTGCAGCGTTCCCTTTAAAGTTCGCTTTACTACTATACACGAATGCATCGCTGGAAAACAAATTGGTCACCATCCCGCCCTGCGAAAGTGCCAGCAAAGTTGTTGTAAACCACAACAAATGGCGATGGAGGAGGGTATGAAATGTTTCTAATCGTCTCGGCGGGCTTGTCGCTCGCGCTCGGCCAGTGTCACTAGATAAGCGCACAGAATATCGGCCCTCTTTTCTCTTATTGTTCGGTGTCGCCGCCATGCCCATTGGTCAGTTCGCATTACGTAACATTTGTTTACTCTGCGACGGTTCATGGGCGCCGACATTTTGTTGTTTATATGCGTTTTAGTCGGCCAACTGTGGTACGCTTAGCTTGTCCTCTCTGCTCTGCGGCTGCACGCCGCTGATGCCATTCTGAACGCGAGTCAAACATACCGCATGCGACAGCATTTCAGCAGGAGAGATGTGTCCAAGGGTGCTGCTTTGCTGCATCTTCGATAGTGTTGTTAACAAACGATCCGGTCGAAGTTAACGGCGAGGCCGTAGATGCGGCAATCTAGCAACATTGATAAACGCCAAAATGGTCGCCGTTGCTGACTTGCGTGCCTCAGGGGTGGTAATCTAAACCTTATCTACTGACACTACGGTCGGTTTCTCTGGCGACAAATGCTGGGAGGACCCAGCATATGACGCATGCGCTCTTTTGACAGTAGCCTGACTAGCATTTGACCAGAATTTGACCCCAGCTTGACGGATGCGCTCGGCGTCTTGGGCAACAACTGCTCTATTTAGTGACACTAGTCCTGTCTAGCTTTCAAAGATAATCTGCAGACGTTATCTTTACCCGGGACAAATGGTGGGGGGCGGGTCCCATTGTTCACAGGTGCCTCATCATCCATAATGCGGTTTCGGTGTTTGTTTTGTGGTTTCCTCAAACAAATTTTGAGCTCTATGCGGTATGCCTGATTAGCCTTACGCATGCGCTCGGTGTCTTAAGCCTTGGCCCCTTGGCGTTATTGTCCACGGAGATGAAATCGTTGGGGTGTAGAGGCATACAGCTTTATTGTAAAACATCTTTCCCCTAGTAAAAGAAGCAGTTTTAAAAGTGCCGGGAAGACAATACACAAGTTTGGTTCTTTAGAAAGAGTGTTTTATCTAGACATCAATGATACCAATTCTATCGCAAATTTCGAAGAAGTACAGCAAAGCATGTTGCTGGGCTAGTTGGTTCATATTCATACTTAAAACTGCGCATTCG
Organism: Haemaphysalis longicornis; assembly: GCF_048455015.1. Lineage (NCBI taxonomy): Eukaryota > Metazoa > Arthropoda > Arachnida > Ixodida > Ixodidae > Haemaphysalis > Haemaphysalis longicornis. The sequence goes on along the minus strand of NW_027526225.1, from coordinate 21,994,472 downwards.
GAAGGACAAGGAAAAGAAGACACAGGACGGGCGCAGACTCGCGACTAGTTTATTGAAAAAAAGGAGCATGCTAATATACCCACACCAGCACATGCGCACACATGTCACCACCTTTATCACATGATATAACGGTTTGGAAATTCATATTCATTTCCATACAAAGATATGGATAGTTCACTTACACACTGGTCACCATGCTTTCGAATGAAAAAAGCCTCGATTAATTCCCTTGCCACCTGTTCTCTGCTTTTGCTCAGCACCTTTGCCTGAGTCAAAACTGGCTCGCAGGGCTTGCTTTCCCAATCCATGCAATGGTGCGGAAGGTGGGATCCAGTTTTATTACGCATATTCAGCTGGTGTTTTCTTAAACGGTCGTTAAGACAGCGGCCCGTTTGTCCAATGTACACTCGCCCGCATGTGAGCGGGATCATGTACACCACGCCGATTGCGCACTTCACGTATGGCGTCGCATGTCGTTTTAGGCAAGCTGGTGTCTGTTCCATTCCTTTCAGGATCTTGGGGCACAGGCTAGCCAACTTGTTAGGCGAAAAAAAAAAAAAAAACGATCGGCACTTTGTGCCTGTTAGCCCCATTTTTGAGGTTGTGTGCCACTCGATGGATGTATGGAACCACAACCGGTTTCTTGCGCCTAAGGCCGTCTGTCGTTTAAGGTGTGTTCCCTTTCAACTTCTGAAGCAAGGACTCGGCCACCGCTATCACAACCATTAAGGGAAACCCAGCAGCAATCAATCGGAAAACGTGAGCATCGGAACTCCTGAATCTTGTGATGGCAAGATTTTGTTAGTGCTCCTTGAAAGCGAGAATAAGCAACTGCCCTTTTTACTGTCTTCGAGTGCGCAGACAGGTAAGGCAACAACCCTTTTCGCACCTTCGGTTTATAAACCCAACACACATGGTCTGATAAAAGCGTGATGTTAATGTCTAAAAACTGAAAGCATGCAGTCATGGTTAGGCAACTCATGCGTGATAGACAGGCCTTTCCCCAATCGTCGGAACTTGTCTAAAATCTGGTTAACAGCGTCAGGGTAAGTTAAAACAGGTAAAACCTTAAAAAAAATAAAAAAATCATCAACATATCTAAAAACTTTAACTGTCGGTAATGAAGAAGTAACGAAGTAAGTAAGAAGTAATGAAGATTTTAAAGGAAAAATGTTGAGCAGTGGCGACTCCTCAGGCACTCTCCGGCGATTTCTCAATGATGTCACAGAATCTTGTTTGTGCGATTGCCGGCAGCCGGCCTAAGCCGCCGTTAAAGTCACGTTTGTACTTCGACGTAGCGTAGGGGCGCGCGCGCCAACAAGACGTCGGTTACGCTACGTCGGCGAATGCGGGGACTCCTATAGTCCAACTTATATCATATAAGGGCCGACGCGTTCGGCAGAGCTTGGCGCACTTCGGCGGCATGGCGTCGACGAAGGACATGTGTCCATTCCGCGTGCAGCGCGGAATAGACACATGTCCTTCCCGACGCGCTTCCCGACGTTCTCGACGAGCGCCGCGCGTCGGGAACGTCGGCCCCTTTTCCCGGAATGCACCTCCCCAGACCGCCCGGGCTGCGCGCGCGCGCGCCATCCCGCTCGCCCGCGGCCGCTCGACGACCGTTTCGTGAATTTTACAACCTTCAGCGCACTAGTCGAAAAACATTCTGCGCATGCGCCAGCCGGAGGGTGAGCTGGCAACCATTTGGCTGCCAGCGCACCCAAATTTGCCTGCGTATAGCTACGCTGTGGTAACATAAAGCTTTGTGCGCCGGCCGTGTTGGGGTGTACAGGGGTAGGAATTGCCGCTAGCGCAGCCTAGCCGACGTGACATCGCCGACCGCGCCAACGCGCGCAAGTCCGCCGAAAATGTCGGAGTATAAACGCGCTTTAATAAACATGACGGGGAACTTGTAGGAGGGTCTATAGCTTTGTGTGGTAGTATCATTCGAAGCTAACGCAATTTAAATACGACGAATGCTTAATCGGCACCGTGGTTATCCGGGCAAAGCAGTCTTTTAGATGCGGAGCATTTTATAGTCTGGGCATGTCCCGCGTCGGCGTCCGCACTCACACTGCGCATGCGCAACTCTCCTCCTTCCCTCTCTCCCACAGCTGCGTGATACTCCCGCCACTTCTTCTCTCGTACCAGCTGCGTGCACTTCGCTTTCGCTTCTACCGCGTTCTCGCTTCTGCTTTCGCGGCGCATGCTCGGTGCTTGCGCATCTCTCCTCCTCTCGTCTCCTCTCCTTCAGCCTTGAATGTAAATCGGGTAGCGCGCTGCGCCTGGTGTTGGCTGCGCGCGTTCAGTTCAGCGCTTGCTGCGGTTGACTTCACTTCACTCCGTTCTTCCGATGAAGTGTGATGGAACCAACAGTCCCATCAGTTAGTGGGTTGGCGGAAGTAAGCGTCAGCACCACCCCACAAACTAACAGCAACGCTACGTCCACTGATGACAAAGCTGCGCAGCGAAGGGCGTGCGACGCTGAGCGCGAACGCTTGAAGCGAGCGGCGGACCCTGAGCTTCGTCGGCGCGAATGCTCGGCGCTTGCGCATCCCTCCTCCTCTCGTTTCCTCTCCTTCAACCTTGAATGTAAATCGGGTAGTGCGCGGCGCGCGTTCAGTTCAGCGCTTGCTGCGGTTGACTCCACTTCACTCCGTTCTTCCGATGAAGTTTTACGAACACAACGGAACCCCGAGATGCTCCGCATCTACTCAACATTCCCTTCGGGAAGATGGGGCTAATTTTTTTAATGAAGCAAATTTGTATTTCGTATGCATGGCCCCTTTAAAGTTTTCACTAATGCTGTCCTGTGCAAAGCAGAGTTCCCCGTACGGGTAGGTCATAGTGTGGGACGAAACGAATAGCAGGAGCTAGCCCGGTCTTGCCCCTGTTTTGTGCCCGAGGGATTAAGTCCGGCAGCTTGCTGGCGAAGTGTGCTCGCAAAAATGCTTTGCGCAGCGTGTACGTACGGACCTTTGGTGAAAAAAAAAAAAAAAAAAAAAGACAGGCGGCTGAGTGCGGTCCCCTTTAGGGCACGTCCATCCCCCACCCCAAATTTCAGTACCCACGCCTCGGTTTTGACACCGGCTTGCTTAAGAAAGCTACAGGTGACGTCGTGCTAAAGAACGTATCGAAGTTCCGCCCATTGTGAAATCTGGGGAAACAGCGGCGCTTTGGGTTGTCTTTACGAAAATTGCATTTAGCTGCGGCTTCCCTCTTGTGGGTAATGCCACAGTTTTGGTATGGCTAATTTTCATATGGTTTGGTCGCGGATATTTTGGGCAAGACAATGGTTACAGCCGTTTTTTGTAACCACACTCCCTTCTATGATGGCCTTGTATTCCCGTCAGACTAATTTTGCAACGTGTACAACTTGACTGTTAACTAATTACGGCAAATAAATGAAACTACGCATAATGGTATAGTCGCCTTAGCGAGTAATTGTCACATCATTTGTTTCGGAATACTTTTGATAATACAAGAGTAGGATCCGTAGCCTGCAATCATACACCGTTCAGCGTGCAACACACGATGTGGAAAAGCCAGCTTAAAAAACCAAGCTTACACTGACTTCCTTCACATCGGCTTCACCGCTAAACACAAACGCAATGCTGGGAAGACCTTTTAGAGGACGTATAAACCGCTTCATATCACAACCGTTCTGTATCAAAATATGAAGGCCCTAGGACCTATTCAAAATTCTTCTCATGACTTTTTTCTGTACCGGTAACCGGCTTTTGAGCGGCGGAGATACCTGCTCTACGGAGGCCAGCCCTGGAACAGCTCTGGTGTTGATATACGTTGACAAGTTCATAGGTTGACAAGTTCATATAGGTTGACAAGTTCATAGCTGAGGAGCACTGGGACAATTTGATAGGTCTAGACCATACGAAGGCGTACGATGAGCTCGCTTCAAAATTGCAGCACATATATAAGTCAAGCCAAAGAACGGTAACGATTAAACAAAGAAAGAAAGACAAACCATGGTTAACTCAAGAAATAATGGAGTTAAGTTACCTGAAGGAACGTTTGTACCGCAGAAGTAAAGCTAACCCAGCTGATGAAATTTTAAAACATGAATCGAGGCAAATGAGAAATAAACTTACCGCCAAAATAAGGCTGGCCAAGAACAATTACTATAAAAATAAACTAAATAGCTGCCGGAAGGATATAAGAAAATCATGGCAATTAGTAAACTCGTTAACGGGCAGAAAGCCAAAAGATGGCATAGACGAGGTTATTACGATCAACTTCCCTGAAAGACAAGCTGAGGAATTAGCAAATGACTTCAACAATTGCTTTGCGGACGTCGCCAGAAAATTAAGAAGTCAAAGTGTCATAAAACAGTCACAGATATACAGTCCGAAAAGTAACATGCGTTCAGCGTATCTACCTGATATAACCGAGCAAGAAATATGGGAGATAATTAGAACATTCCCTATTAACAGAATGCCAGGTTACGACGGAATCCGAATTAGAGACCTGGTTGTGCACTTTGAAAAGCTGAAAGCATTGCTTATGTACATTTTTTCAAAAATACTAGAAACAGGAAAAATTCCGAGAGGAATGAAGATCTCATTGATTAGACCTGTCTTCAAACAGGGCAAAAAAGACCAATGCGAAAATTATAGGCCCATTGCTATATTGTCCTGCGTAGCCTGTATTCTGGAGAAAGCCATTTACAGGTGGATGATCTCTTTTTGCGAGGAGTTTCAGCTTCTGTCGGATGCACAACATGGCTTTCGTACTGGGAGAAGTACCATTACATTATTAGAGGATTTTGCAGATGGTGTAAACGAAGCAATTGATAGTGACAACATAGCCCTTGGATTATTTATAGACCTTAAAAAAGGATTCGATACCATTGACCACAGTATTATCATTAACAAATTATCATTGATCGGATTTCGCGGCATATATACAAATTTGTTTAAAGATTACTTTGAAGACCGTTATCAACTTGTTAGAATCAACACTACTGATAGTAACCGCTTACATCTCCGATATGGCGTGCCTCAGGGCTCTATTCTGGGACCATTACTTTTTAACGTGTACGTTAACGATATCTCAGACGTTAAGCTGCATTCTAAGATCTATCAGTACGCTGACGATACAGTCCTTGTATTAGCGGGGAAAAACGTATCCGAGGGAGTGGCATTGTTGCAAGAAGATATTAATAAACTAATAGCCTGGTTTGAAGATAATCACATCTATATTAACAAAGACAAAACCCAGCTTATTTGTTTTCACAGTCCGCATAGAAAAGTTGAACTCCATGCCCCTTTGTATTTACATAATAATCTATGTAGAAATTGCAAATGTGCTTGTGTGAATTTTTCGACAAAAGTAAAGTACCTGGGCCTAATATTCGATGAAACGTTTTCATGGACCAGCCATATCGAACACCTCGCAACTCGACTAAGACAGGTTTGTGCATCAATATATAAAATTAGATCGGTTTGTGACGGGAAATTGCGTAAAATTATATACAAAACATTAGGGGAATCGATATTGCGGTACGGTGTCTCAATATATGGGTTAGCTTCTCCGTATAAACTAAGTGTATTGAACAAAATACTCCGCAGGATTACCAAAAATATAGCATATGGCACAAGCGAATTCTCGGATGATACAACGAAGCTTATGGCAGCACACTCAGTTTTCAGCGTGCAGCAGCTATTTTTGTCTCTAACACTTACAAAAAACCTTTTCTCGAATGACTTTAAAATAAAGAATGTGAAAATCCGAAACCTTCGCAAAACTGAACTGTATAAAATTCTAAAAGTGTACACCAACTGTGGCAAAAGGACTAGAGCATTTTATTTGCCATTTTACTTTCATAAATTGCCGAATGACGCTCAAGTAGTCTCTATGAAAGACGCTCGAACGTTAATCCATGCCTGGATTTCCGAGAATATTGCCTAAATAAACGCGACTGCAGAAGAAAATATCGAATCTGTGTTTGTGTGTGCGCGCGTATATATATGTATATATGTGTGTACATTTGCGTATGTATATGAGTATATATATATATATATACACATATATATATATATATATATATATATATATATATATATATATATATATATATATATATATATATGAGAAGGTCTATTTCATGTGCTCTATTATCACTTTGAGGCTTCTGTGGGCTCAGCTACGCATATAGTGCAAGATGTGGAATTCTACCCTACGGTTGATGTTTTTGCAATAGACGGGTGTTGTTATTGCATGGTACCTGTCTCCCTCTGAATATATATATGTGTGTATGTGTAGAGTATATATATGTATGTATATATATATATTGTTTATTATAACAGTACAAGTTTTGGACGTTATTTCGATTTGATAGCAGAATGTATTGTGCCTTTATTATCTTCTTTTTTCTCGAACCGACTGCCCTGCCCCGCATAAAAGCAGAGGTTGCTTACGCGGGCTGGCACTTGTATCTGTTTGTCATGAAGATGAAATAAACTGTATGTACGTATGCATGTATGCAATGATGGGCTCGTTTTTAAGTGCAGAGCACTCTATGGTCCCACCTTGTCATCGTAGCTTGTTAGCTATCACGCTGTCTAGCCACCGCCGCAATTAGGTGGCGTAGCGACGTAACGGACCCAAGCAGAGCCCCACGGCGTAGCGGCATGACGGACCCAAACAGATTCTCGAAAAACAAGCGGTTTATGTAGTCATAACCGAATTCGAAACTCGCGAATCGCTGACGCTTGTCGTACAACTCCCCGCTGTTTAGCGCAAAGAAAACTGCGCGTACATTTGAGGAAAAATCTGTGTGTATAACCGGCAGCCCCCGCGTCCATTTAGCTTTGGGAACGCCCGTTCAGTTAGTTTTTACGATAAGCGAAAAAAAGTGGTCGCCAAAAACGACGCGTTCCAAACTGCGCAGTAAGGCTACGGCACGTGCGAGATTATATCAAGCGCAAAAAAATGACCGCGTATCTGCTCCTTTCGTTGCAAATGTCGTCAAAAGACGATAGTCTTTGTAGACATTTGCCAAAGAAATGCCCCCCTTTGCTTTCCCGCTCACCTCTCATGCTGTTCCTGAACCGTCGCGCTCATTCCAAGGTTTGCGCAAGGCGATTTGAATTTACCGCGTTCCACTGCTACAGGCCGGGTTCCTCGATGCCGGCGCTGCAGTACGGCGGAGACGCGCGTGAATGGAGGCGGCCGACTTCAAGGTTTATAGAACCGCGTGGCCGTGCTCCACGTGCGTTCCAAGCAGAACGTGGAACCTCGCTAGTGGAACCTTTCGTTGCTGTTGCTGCGTGATTTTTCATATGCCGCCAGGAGGCGGCGGTTTTCTGCAGTAGATGCAGAGTATCATTTGCTATCGAAAAACGAAGCATCCATAAATTTTTAAATAAACGAACACTGTAAATATCTCTTTTGTAATAATTTCCTGTCTTATATTTGCGTAATGTCTTGTTCTTGTTCAACACAGTTGACAAGTATGGACATATAAACCAGGCTTAGACGTTTACATGTGTCTGTGAGTATATGAGACTATTGCGCAATATCAATTTTAGTTTGGCCGGGTGGATGAATCGAATCAGACAGACCGACGGACAGATAGACAGACAGACGAACAGACAGGCAGACGTACAGACAGACCAAAATTTCTGGGTTTAACCCCACAACGCCCAACGTATCATATTTGATACGCCAAAATTGAAAATCCACGCTGGGCTAAAAACCGAAACTGCAAGCTCAAGAATCGGTTGGTGGCGCTATAAAAACACCGAAGAGGGTATTTGCTACTCGAAGCTTCGCATTCTTGCCACCAGAGGTGTGCAACCCGAGTTTCAAAGTTGTCAGCTTCCAGCAGCGCGCACGGTGCAATTCCGCCTGGATCTTTTTACTCTGCCAAAGGCAAAACTGGAATATCATTCCTGAATTTTTATGTAGATGTTGTTCCTCGAATGTTTTTTGATCACAACGCGTAATTTTCAGTGATGGGTAGCGCATCTGGGCTGCGCGACAGCGTGGTAATTTTCGCCGTATCATAATTGATACAGTGGGCTTTACTTGCACAGCGCTTGCTCTAGGGCGCATGGCAAAGGGGCGTCGAGGCTGTCAAGTGTCGATGTTGTTTATTGCAGGAACCAGAAATAGTCCAGCCGCTGGCTGCGGCTCAAACATGGCGTCGGGTAAGCTGCACGCTCTGGCGCGCCGGGACTTCGTCTTCTCCCATTCGTGGGCACGCGCACCCTAGCCTGGTACATAGCGTACCGATATGTAGCACTCCTCCCCCCTGCGAGTTGGAGTCTCTGTATTTTGCAGGGCGACGTCTATTACTCGGTGGATTTGTGCGCCATTGCAATGCTGACTGAGGACATGCTGCTTTGCCAGGCGATAGCTGTTCTCCAGGAGAGTTCCCAGCGGTTGTGCTGGAGGCGTGCAATTTCTTGGGCGAAATGCATTTCGCTGTTTGCTCTAGAGCACCGGACACGCTGTATCGTGTCTGGTTGCTTTGCGACTACCGCAGGCTCGGAACGGTGACCTTGATGTTCCTCCCAAGGCATACAGTCAAAGCCCACTGTATCAAATATGATACGATTTGTAATCCTTACATGGAATATGTATTTTCGCACTAATGATGTGTCAACATGTTTGTATCCAAAGTGCCAATAAATGAAATATCGGATTTTTTTTTCAAACCGGATCTGTGGGCGGGCTTTCCAGGGTTAAGTAGCCCAAGAAAGGCTATCGTCTTTAAAACAACAGAACTCCCGCTCGTGCTGCTCCAGGCAGAGGGAGCGCGAGCCCTGCGAAGGCGGGGAATTTGAATTGCATTGGTCAAAACCTCTGTTCAATTCATCAAGAAAGGAGTGAGACAGGGAGCAGAAGAGGGCGAGCAGTGCCCCGCTGCGGATTAGTCACTCGGCTCTGCACTTCCGACCGTTTCCACTCAGAGTGAAACTGTTTTGCTTTTTATCTCATTCTTTGTAGTAAATTACAATATGAGGAATACCTCAATGACTGGCTTTTTTCTGCTGGTCTTTCCAGGTAAGAACGTGTACAGTATTCATACTCCTTTTCATTGAAGCCGGACTCAGCCTAGACGTTGCATTCAACGCACGACATTTTCATTAACGCTAGACGAGAAACCCTGTGGCAGTGTTTCGAATGCTCCCTCTCCCGCTCTTCGTTGCGGCAAAGGGGCGACCCAGTAGAAAATGACGACAAGAAAAATTTCTGTAGTTCTGCAGTATTTTCGCGTGTCGTACTGTCGTCTTGTCGTATACTTGTCGTGTCGTGAGTCTGATGTTCTGTCGTGTGTCGTATTCCTGTCCTGATTTTGATGTTCCGTCGTGCCGAATTACTGTCTTGTCGGGATCCTGATGTTCCATCAGTAGTTGGACACGGTTTGAATGTTACTGCCCATTGTGAAGAGTAGCGCAAATGTCAGTTCTCTTGTGTCTACAGGAATATTTTCCGTTGAGAAAATTGGCTTTGTCGTCAGGATAGAAATGTGTGTCCGTAACAACACATGGCCTTGTCGTAACAACAGGACTTCCGTTGTCACAACAACGTTTTTTCTCGTACGACAGGAATTCTTAGGTTTTTGCGGCATTCCTCTTGTGATTTTAGACTGGCTAATTTTAATACTAGAACTGCCGTTCGCCATAGTAAATGGGGGCAGCGAGGTTTAAAGGATTATACGTAGGAACCGAGTCTAAGCTGGGTAGGAAGACAAAGGCTAAGCATAGGATAGGAACTACGTACGTGAAGGGGGCACCTACGCGGTAGCAAATGAACGAAGCATAATAAGACACCCTTTGAGAGAGAGAGAGAGAGAGAGAGAGAGAGAGAGAGAGAGAGAGAGGAGAGAGAGAGAGAGAGAGAGAGAGACCGCCTTAACGAGAACTGAAGAGGTTTGCCCCACAAACGGTGGTGCTTGTTACTTCAGACGGAAGGAAACATAGTGAGGTGAAAAAATATTAGGAAGAACAAACGACAGGTAGAAAAAATAAACGAAAGGGTGAATGAAGCCGAATAAACCAGGAGGGCAGAAGAAAATTACAATATCAAGAGAAACGATCTGCGGACAGCAAAGTTATAGGACCTGGAGCAACCCTGAATCAGTTTGAAATGTCGAGAGAGCCGTTTTCATACCGCCGCGTCAGCGTGATCTCGCCGAGCTCCGAAAAAGCGACTCCGTAGTAAGGCGTTTCCTGGTCGCAGTCGCACAAGTGTTCTTACGCCCGTGTGTACGAGATTTCGGCGCACGATAAAGATCCCCAGGTGGTCAAAATTAATCCGGAGCCCTCCTCTACGGCGCGCCTCATCGCCTGCGTTGCGTCGGCGCGTTAAACCCTACAATCAATCAATCAATCAATCAATCAATCAATCAATCAATCAATCAATCAATCAATCAATCAATCAATCAATCAATCAATCAATCTTTTTGTAGATTATTGCGGAGAGTAATCCAAGAGGCGCCCGATGACCTCCTGCGTAGAGCACACGAAGCGCAATGGCGAATTCGCCCAGCCTATCGTAAACAAAAAGCTACAACTAAATGCAACATTTAGAGGAAATCGGTTCAGGACACCCCCAGTATGTGTGCATAGGCCTTGCAAAAACTGGAAATTGCGCTGTGAGTCAATCTCAAGTGTCTCTCGAAAGGGTTCTGACAGCTGCAGTTTCCACCCCAGCGCAGGTGCAGCCGTACTTCCGTCTTGTCTGGAATGCGAACTTCAAGAAGTTACAGGCGGGCTGTGCGCGTCTTTTGCAGCTGCATCAGTGTTGATGTTCTCCTAAATGCTGCAATGACCTGACAGGCACTGAGGCGAAATTCTAAGGACGACGATGGTTGAATGATAGGTAAAGCCATAAAATGCCCGTATCAGAGAAGCGCTATACTGAGTCCAGTCGCGGTGTAGTAAACCGTCGCGATAAGAAGCAGTTTATGTGTATGGTAAGGTGTTGTGACATGGGTTCGCCGGCGTCTGGATTGGCTCGTTTGGCGTTGGGCTTATTTTGGAAAGCTGCGCGTTCCTCCATCGTTGTCGTTTCGACAGAAAGGGGAGTTCATTTTAAGTGTGAATACACTTTATAAGCGACCCCAAACCATCCACCGCCGGCGGCGGCGTCGGCGTCCGCAGTGCTCCTCTATAAAGAAACAGCATCCGGCGCCAGGTTTCGATCCGCGGACTTTGCGGCCGCAGCGCGACGCTCTACCGATCAAGCCACGGACGCGACGGTGATATCAGTGTTGACGCGCCTTATATCTTTAACGCATTCAAACTACGTCGTCAGCGGCGTGCGTTGGCGACTCAGCGGCGTTATAGCGGCTTGATAACTGCGTGGTGTACACGTGATACTACAAACCCGATGGAAGAGATGGAAGAGAAGGCGGCGAGGCGGTGGGCTGCGGGGGCAGAGCGCAAGCGCCGCAAGCGGGCCGACAACCGTGCATTCGCACTTTCACATTCTCCCCCTCGGGGAAATGCGGGGGAATTTTTTTGGTTATATAAATGAGTGCCTCCTTGGTAGTAGCTAGCTCAGTGAATGAGGGAGGTGTCTCGTGGCGCAGTTTTTCCTTTGCACTAAATCTTGTCGACGTAATCCACAAACCGGTAACCGACGAGTTAGATTTTACTGAGCCATCTCCGCACACCTGAGTGTGTGGCGATGATAACGCAGGCTGATGTGCTGCAGTGTGAAGTAAAGCAAGGCTGGCGCAGGTACAGATGACTTTTGTAGCGTGAGCTACACTGGCCAACGTTGAGCAGTTTCGCTTGGTCCTGGAGAGCCGTGCTGCGCATGCGCGAGGAGCTGCAGTGAAGTCTCACGGCGCACAGCTGGCGCGCCGGAGCCGCCGGAGCCGCGACTGGAGTTGATTGGATAGGATTGGATTAGATTGGGTTGAATTGGATTAAATTGGATTCGATTGGATTGGAAATCATTTTAGCAGCACTAAGTATGATAATCAGCTAATTCTAGACAACCAGAAAACCCAAGACTAACAAGCTGAACCTTAGCTAACGCTACGTATATCCTGGCACAGCCGAGCTAAGCCACTGCTAATTTTTTTGCCTATTCCTAGTATGGTGACGCATACACCCCGAGGTACCGACCTGACTTGAGCGAAACGATGAATGCAACGAAGATGAACCCTTCGCGCGCAGACCCTGACAAACAAGCGGTGAGTTTGACGCTGTACTCGAGTCCAACGGAACCCGGGCAAAGCTTGAACCGCAATGCCGAAACGGAAAAAGCGCATCCACGCGCTTTCTACTCCTACAGTCACAGAAAGGGCTGTTCATTTGATGAAGTACTTTCCCTATGCCTGTCCAGAGATGCCATCTCAGCAAGGTATCGGACGACTAAGGGACGCAAATTTTATTTATTGGCCACGTGAGCACCTGCGGAGAACCCCATGGAAAAACACCTGTGCGAGATAAAAAACAGGAACGGTGACATCCTGCGCTGGGATGCGAGACGTCGTTAATTTGAGACGGTTTCCTGTTCGCATCCTACAGGCCATCACGCTAGAAAGTCGGGTGTTATTAGGCTGCTCCTGTCTGACGTAGCATCGGTGCGTCGATACCCGTACATTGTGTGGTGGCGCGACAGCTCGTAATGCGAAAGGCTGTGCTCGCGTGAGTTTTTTTCACGGAAATTATTCTCGTCAAAGGCGTCTTGACGGAATACTTATCGTTTTTCCTGACTTTCGTTCATTTATGTTTTTCTGTGAATCCTTATAATTCGTTTCACAAACGCCGTGCTGCGCGTTTGAAGCGCCAAGGCGTGAATAAGCGCCGGCAATGCGCCGAAAAAAATAGTCCGCGGAAGCAGACGACACGGGAGCGCGGAAGAACATGCAACGTGGGTGAGTCGGCCTCCGTTGTTGGCTAAGGATGGTTTCCCCTGTAGCCTAATTGGCTAATTTCAGTTGTGGACTCGCCAATGCTAAACGGAATCAGAGAAACCGAGAAAATTACAATGTATTTTCGCCTTAGCGGCACCTGAAATGGCTATACTCCATTTCACTAATAGTTGTAGCACGGGGAAAGCTACCAAGCGTGCAGCAATGGTGTATTCGCGCGATGCCAAGTAGTGCCCTCATTACACGCTCGTTTGCTTCAATCCATCAATAAATTAGGCGTTGTTATGCGTATTGATGTAACCTCAGGCCCAACACGAGGCCTTAATTATGGTTCTTTTAAGCTGTTAGACTTCAGTACCGCATTTGTTTCCGGGAAACTGTTTCGGGAAAGCGTTTCTTCTTGGCTGAAAGTAAGTAGGCATGTGTAAACTCTTATTAGCCCAATAGGTGGTAAAAACAAACTGCAGTAAAAAATTCGAAGTGCTTAAAACAGCCAACGGAATGGACCCCTGGTTTGTTTTTAATTACATCGATATGCACAGCAATGTCAGTTTAATTATGGAACTAGGGAACTTTCAATGAGAGCCACTGTGCATGCGGGTACACCGCGTCTGCACGCTTCGTAGCATTCACCGTGCTACAACCAACTTGTGAGATGGAGTACAGATGAAAAGAATCTTACCTCCTGGCATGCTATCTGATAATTTCGCATGCTCTCAAGATGGAGGGAAGGGGAACGCTACAAGGAAGACATCCTACTTTGATGGCTGTCTAAGGCGCTGTTTGCTCGGGATAATTTTGGCCTTTTCCTCAGGGCTATGCTCGGAAAACGCAAGGAGTCAGCAAGCTTTCGAAACGAGAAAAGTCGATGGGATGCATAGAATGCAAATGATTGTTCTCAAGGAAGAAACAACTTTTTTTTATGGGAATTTGCGCCTACACTTGTCGCGCGTATCTCAACTTGAAGCTTTAGCTGGAGCGCAAAGCTGATTGGCACTTTTTCCGTTGACGCTTGAAAGGACGCATTAAGACCCACCGGGGTTTGATTTTCCTAATTTCAGGGCGAAGCCCTGCACCAGAATCCAGCATGCATCTTCTCACACGCTGTTTTCTTTGTAAGTGTACCGTTCCTCGTGCCCAAATTGTTTTAAGAATGATGCAGATACCTACCCTTGTTTTTCCTCTCTTTATATCTTCTGACGCGATCCACATCACGCTTCGTTAAATTAGATGCTTTTGACGAGCTAGCGATTTGCCGTTGCTGCGATCGCATTGGTTTCTGTCGGCGCGGCAGCCCAGGTGTTCCTATCAGCGGCAAATTACGTACAGATTCACGTCGTGGGAGCCTCGGTGAAGTTACACAAGCACTATACTCATTTTGTTGTTTTTCCTTTCTGAAAATATCGAGAAAAACCTGATTTATTGCAGGGTGTAACGCGCCGACGCAACGCAGGCGATGAGGAGAGAATCGGTACCATTGCCAATCCCCTGCGGGGGATGTGCGTCATCTCATCATCATCGGTAGCAGAAGCCAAATGTGGAAGCCGCTCCGTCATCGACTAGAGCGACGGCGTTCCCTCGCACTGCTTTCTTCTCCAAGCGTCGACTGTGCTCGAACTGTGCCCTCCTTATCTTTCGCTTGCACAGCAACCTCTGCCAATAAACCTCATTCCAAGTTGGAGGGCTCCGAATTTTATTTGACCACATGGGGATGTCTAACGTGCTCCGAAAGCTTGTACACACGGGAGTTTTTGCTTTTCGCCTCCATCAAAAAACCGGCCGCCGTGGCCGGGAATCGCACCCGCGACCTCGTGCTCAGCAGCGCAACGCCTTAGCCACTGAGCCACCGCGGCGGGTATCTAGGAAAAAAAACTACGCACTAGCCCCGTAGAACAGAAACGGTCACGCAACCTAATGTTCCTTTCATAATCAAACATGTACACTTTGACGAAGATACATCTTTTAGAAAACTAATGGAAGAGTTTTTTAACGCTGTCTTGCCATTGAGCAGGACCCTAATATCGGCACAAAGTATGCCAGCAAACTCTGCCGAACACTCGCGTCGCTTTGTGTAAATATAGCGCCCATGAAAGGTGCCCCACATTCCAGCGGAAGTTTCATCGTCGATTCGTGGACAGTGAGCTACACAAGAACAAAAAACGACAGAGCGCGTGCGGAGAGGGGTGACGTCAGCGTTGCCGGCGGCGCCGTTGGCTGTGGTGCCGCTACGTTCTCGAAGCTGCCGACAGAGTTGTCTGGGAGACGTCAAATCGAAGCGCGGCTCGCCCCATTCTTCGCCTGATGTGCCCGTCGCACCAACGTTACTGGAATGAGCAACGTTGCTTCGCTGGCCGTCTCGACCTGTCCCGTAACCGCTTGTTGTTGTAAAATGGAGTGTGCAGCAAGTGCGGGGCCGGGTAAGCGGCAAAAGAGAATCCAATGGAAATGATGGCGACGAAATGCCGATACTGGTGTACAACAAAAGCAGCGACCGGCAGCCAATGCCGCTGCAAAATCGAGCAAACGTCGCCACACAGGTGGCACTGTATACGCAGAATTTTTAAATTCTGCGAATACAGTGAGTGGCGTGTATTGCGATGGGGGCTTTTCAGAGCGGAACTGCCGCGTTGTGGGATCTTTTGTGCCGAACTGACTTGAGAAATTTCTTTCTTCTGCTTCGTTTTCTGTTCCTTTGCGATTAGTCTTCCTGTTAAACTTTGCTTGGACGTCCTGCTGTTACGTACGTCGGGAACTTTGTTTATTTTTTAAATAATGAAATTGACTTTTTCTTATAAATGTTTAGTTGGCTTTCAGCCCTATTTGTTTATTTTATATTGGCTTTAAACCTGTCACAGCGTAGATAGAGCAGGTGTCGTTCCCCACATTTTTTTCCTTTTTTTCTTCAGAAGGGGAAGGGGGAGACATGGAATTGGAATTAAAATTGGCTAGAACGCAAAACACGCTTGTCACGGTGTGTAAGGGAGAAACGCTTTGCTGCGGATTTCTGAAGCCGCAGCATGGCGCACGCATCAGTCCGAGCCTTAAAGGGACCCTGCAACACTTCTTTCAACCAACACATCCAGTATTTAGATTAGGGGGTCGCGAAGTACCTCGGCCAAAAATTACTAGCTCATCAGATAACTTAGAAACTTGCTCAGAAGATTTTTCTCTCTTTCCCGGTGTTGACCTTCTTTGACTGCGCTGGAATGACGTCATTAAAGCGATGTAGCGGCTATTGGCCGGTTCTCTTTCAGGCGCAGCAATGAACGCATTCCACAGCCACTTTGAAAAGAAAGCCACAAAAGCAAAGCAGAAACGGAAGCCGCATCTGCTGCGAGGAGCAAATCACGCAGTGCCGCTATGTGATGGCGATAACTGTAGCTTTTGCAGTGCTTCCAAACGCGAAGGAAAGTGTGAAAGCGTTTATCGGAAGGGTTGCAGGGTCCCTTTAAGTTCGTGAAAGACAGGAATGAGATACTGACGCATTCTTAAGTATTCACCAATAAATCTTTGTTTAGTTTTATACTCTTTCTTATCAATTTTACAGGTAACAATCATCTACATTTGCACCAACACTATGGGAGCATTTGTCAACTGGACCATTATTGCATTTATTTGGCAGATATCAGGCATCACGCAACTAGCTTCACACTTTTTCGATCGCATTCTCTCCAAATAAAGCCTTGTCATAAAAAAAAGAAAATCGTGTGGACGCGCGTGCTTTTCTTGTCTTGTTAGGAGCGCAGAATTTAGAGACGTGGATGTGCGTTCCTCTCGAATCTCACGGTAGAGCGAGAACTAGTTTGTTCCCACAGTCCTTAATTGCACCTGTTCTCACATTTCGTGCCTCTATTTCTCCGACTGACTACTCCGTCACGTGAAGTGTATGTAATTACTCGCAATGGATGCAGTCTCATTATATATACAAACTGCTCCGCGCCGTGTGTTTCGGAAAGGCCGCAACGATCAGTGCCAAGATCCGCCACTGCCTTAGGGAACAAATTATCGATTTATAAAACAGAAATATACGAGGAAGAGATGCAAACGAAAGGTGGGAATATACTGCCTTTGGCTTTAATTCCACGAATTTTGCGCTGCCCGCCTGCGCACGCTACGTAATGGCCTGGCATATTGGACGGTTTACCGGGCGCTAAAAAAAGAATGCAGTGCTACCTCTGCTCGGGCCTTTCTGGCGTCACATGTCACCCGCAATGAATTGCTGAGTGCATCCGTGGCAGCTTGCATTTTAACTATCTGCTATCCGTGAGAAAGGTATGCTTGCTTTGTGCATTGACGCAAGTACAGGTAAGTTCGCTGTTTGTCTATTTGCCTACATTGATTTGCCTATTTAGCTGGCTAGAACAGTTTGCGGTTTTACGCTTTGGAAGAACGCCCGGGATGTGCAGAGCAGCCCTGGTTTGACGCGTACAAGGTCTAGCGTTGGTTTCAAACGACCTGGGAATGATGATCAGCAAATAGCAATGAAATCAACGCACACAGACACGTGCACACACGCACAAACAGCATACAGACAGACAGACGGACGCGCGCGCGCACGCGGCAACGTTGTGGGCCGGAGCACGACATTACGTGGATGATTTCGAGACTACCTTCGAGAAAAGGGGCCGATTCCCAAAAGCCTTGGATACGTCTGAGGACGTCCCTAGAGTTACATCCGCGTGTTTCCACTGCAGGGTCAGAGAGCCCACAAGCCAGCACCGTTGATGTAGTCTACGAGACTTCCCTCGGCAACATGATGGAGGTTTCGAACCACTAAAATTAGGGATTTCGTCTCAACCCGCAGCGGTCTTTCTGGTGAGATAGTATACGCGTCCGCCTCGATTTCAGCAAGGGTTCGTCCCTCTTGTAGTTGGGATCACCCGTGTAGTCGAGCGCCTGGGTAGGTTGGACGTGTGCTCGGATCGGCAAAGGTTCAGTTCCTAAGACAAGTCTTCAGTGCCAGGGTAATTATAAATAAATTGGCCTGGCAAATCCATGAACCCGCGAACCTAAGGCCCATTTCCTTAACTAATTTGTCGGAAAATTGTTTGAACGCATGGTTCACTACCGCCTTACGGGTAATCACATAAGTCAACCTCCTCCCCTACCGCTACATCGTCTGGACCCCTGGCCAATCGTCACTCGAGGGATATGAGGTGGCTCCTGGGATTTTTCCTCAGGGTCACAACTGCAGCGTCCCTCACCTCCCGCTGTTCCATAACGCTACCACGACATCCTCCGCGACACCCTGCCTCAGCCTCACCCTCAACTAACCAAGGAGGAAGCAACAACCTGGCGTCGATTACAAGCAAACACCTATCCCACCCATCTTCCACTCTATTTATCCTACCCAATACCCTTTGTCACTTCTGCCCCTCTATTAATACTACCTACCACATGGTGCGGGCCTGTCAAAGCACCCCATCGCCCACCCCCAATCCCAACCTTTCCCCAGAGCAGTTGGAGGTCCTGCTGACCAACTCCCGTCACGCTGACCAGATCCTTCTAGTCACCCGTGCCAGGACTGCAGCCAAGGTCCAATGGTATACGTGGACTGAGGCTAACCCACCCCACCGAGTGACGGCTCAACGACCATTGTTTGCTCTATTAAGCGTTCATCATCTCTCTCTTTCTCTCTCAGCCACGGGTTCTACTACGATCTGCGCACCTCCCGCCATTGAACGAAGTCAGCGAGCGCCTCTCCTTGGGATCCCCTTCACGACTATTAAGCGGCTGATGCACGCCGGATGAATCGGTATCGTGGGATATCATAGTTCCAGTCGACGCAAACGCGATGTTTCCTTTACTTCCGCGTAACCAGTTGGGGAACAGGAGCAAATGTTTACGCATCATTTAGCCCATTCCAATAACTTTAAGCGTGATTTTTTAAATGCGTGAATATTCCTGTGCGAACAACGCCAGTGAACTCGCCGATGAATACAAGGATGGACGGACGGATGGACGGGCGGACGGACGGACGGAGAGAGAGAGAGAGAGAGAGAGAGAGAGAGAGAGAGAGAGAGAGAGAGAGAGAGAGAGAGAGAGAGAGAGAGAGAGAGAGAGAGAGAGAGAGAGAGAGAGAGAACAAACACAACATTCCTTTAGATAGGAAGTACGTCTAATGCTTGGCATAGACGTGCAACCTTCTCAAAAGTGGTTGGCATTGATCTCAGACCAAATAATTGTACAACGAAGCTGTCGTAATGTCTCCTCCAACCGGTCCGCTATTGCTTGTGCTATTGACCCACCCTGTGCTACTATGGGGTGAATTCGTCACTGATCCTGATCTGTGCAGTTGCAGATGGTAAAAAGAGGCACTGACGGTCATCCCATTTTTCAATGTAACCCCCCCTCCTTCTCCTCACCTCATGTCAAGGAAGTGCATCAACATCCCTCCCTTTAGGATGGGGATGGTGACGAACTAAAGAGGGGGGAGGTCACTCCAACCTTCTTCGGTCTGAATTGTGGAGAACTGATCGATTGAATAGGTCTTCATTCAGAGAACGTCAGGCGCTTGTTTTAGTTCACCCGTCAGTTGGAGGGCATAGCTGGAGCTGGCTGTACAGGTCCTCTTCACCAGATCTTGGTGCTTGTCAAAGGGTGGCTGGCCAGAAATGTCATCCACTGCTTGTAGGAAGAGGTGATCTTGGGAGGAAAGTCGGGTGTTTGTTGGCACCTGATGGTACAAACTGATGCATGAAGGACATGCCCGATCGACAACAAAGGACGCGAAAGACTCAAGCCGATGTACTATGACAGCTCCCCTCCAACATCCTCGTGTAAAAAGAAAGTAAAGCTAATACTACTATCTAATAAATTCGAACCTTCCCGTTCTTTTCTGCGTCGTATTTTGAGGACGACGCTCAATTGATTTGGAGTCTTCTCGGCTTTGTCAGAGCATTTATCTTTCGAAGGCCAGCGACCGACGATATCTTCGACGGTTCCAGCCTTTCTTGCTCGACTGGTCTGACCCGACGCATTTAATGCCTCGATACAGCTTCCTGTTGTAAGCGGTGACCGCAAGATTACGGATGTCAAGAAGTCGCGTGCCTGTGACACATTGCTCAGCCACTTCCTTGAACGGTGTCGCTGATTCTGTAAATGCGGCAAAACGTCGTTGCGCGGCGTCGACTGGACGTGGCGTATTGTGGTTTCAGCAACGCGCACTGAATTTTCCCGTTGCCTCCCGTGTCTGTGTCGCCTACAGCTATAGCGGTACTTATTGAAAATGTGGTTTCTTTCCTTGAAGTGCAAGCGACATCGATTTTCAAGCAGCGAGTATGTGCATCAGGATATGGCTGTAATGGGCTAATTAACACCTGAACGGAGCCAGTGGGAATTGCGCGTTTTCTATGCGTAAATTTTTTTTCTTTTAGTATTCTGCCCTGAATTCACTCCTGTCACCTAAAAAAATTGTTAAGGGGAGCACGAAAACAAAATAAAAGCTTATGCAAACACAATACACTGTTTGTTTCATTATAACTTGATCCAATTTTTACGCAAATCTTTAACAATGTAAGTATTAGGGAGACCAGATGAAGCAGCGGCGACTCACCAGCACTTTCTAGTTCAGCCCTTATGACGTCGCAGGGACACTTGTTCGTGCAATTTGGGGCGGCTGATCGGAGTCGCGGCAAAAAAGATATTGCATTTTCAATGTTGCCTCTAGCTCTTTTTGATAGCACCCTTTGAATGCTAACCCTGATGAATGTTAGCACCCAAATACCTCTGCTTTTAGCGTATTCTTGGTGACGTCACTGCAGATGTCGTGTAGCGCGAAATTTAAACGTTCTCCAGCATTTCCTACTTAAAAAAGCCTTTCTGGGCCGGTTTGAGTTGAGCGAGTTGCCGAAGGCTGCTTGTTTTAAATCAGGGGTCGGCAACCTTTTGAGATGGAGGGTCGAGTTGCATGAAGTTGACATGGCGGAGGACCGGACGGCAAATTGGGGGGCGAGGTAGATTTGCAGGCAAAGTGAAAAAAATCAGAGAATTGACAATGATAACCATCATCATCATCATAATAATAATAATAATAATAATAATAATAATAATAATAATATAATAATAATAATAATAATAATAATCATCACCAGCCAATCTACTCCCACTGCAGGGCAAAGGCCTCTCCCATTATTCTCCAATTACCTCGGTCCTGTGCCAACTGTGACCAATTTATCCCCGCAACTTCTTGATCTCATCTGTCCATCTAACTTTCTGCCGCCCCTGCAACGCTTGCCTTCTCTAGGGATTACTCTGTTACCCTTAATGATCAGGGGTTATCTTGCCTTCGCATTACATGCCCTGCCCACGTCCATTTATTCTTCTTAATTTCTACTAATATGTCCTTAACACGCGTTTGTTCCCTGACCCACTCCGCTCTCTTCTTGTTCCTGAATGTTGCATCTATCATCTTCCGTTCCATTGCGCGTTGAGTCGTCCTTTGACAATGATATTTGACAATAATAGAATCTGGCTAAGTGTGAAGATGGGGGGCAATGCCAACTGGAAGCGATTGATTCTCTGTCCTTGTCTCCTGTTGAACCCCAGATTAGGACAAAACTGGCGTGTCGGCCTTCAGATAGGAAATGACACGAGGAGGGGTGAGGGTTGTGACGCCGTGCTGGAGGCCACGTAATACTGCCCCGCGGGCCGCAGGCTGCTGACCCATGTACTAGATAAACCAATTTTGTATTTGGCCTTCAATACTGCTTCAAGCAGGCGCACGCCGCATGTGTCGTCAACCAGTATATTTGGAGACAGAGCTTGGTTTGCTTCGCTTTGCTGAAGTTATCCAATGACGCATGTGCGTCGATACCTTGGGAAGGCATTACCTATAGTTATACGCTCACCAAGTCAGGAAGAATCGCGAATGCACCTGGTATTGCTGTTAAATTTGCAGCACGGGGTAATCATCCCTTGTTTTGAATTTGCTGCTTATCTGCTCTTCCTGTGCCAAGTAACACTCCCATCTTTCAATTTGGTCGTCCATTTCCAATCTCGCACACTATCCAAGAATTCAGGTATGATTTCAACTGGTTTCCATAGTGGAAACCAACGCGCTAACACTGATTGATTGTAGGGTTCAACGCGCCCACGCAACGCAGGCGGTGAGGCGCGCCGTAGTGGAGGGCTCCGGATTAATTTCTACCACCCGAGGATCTTTAACATGCACCGAAATCTCGTACACACGAGTGTTTTCGCTTTTCGCCTCCATCAGAAAAGCGGCCGCCGCGGCCGGGAATCGAACCCGCAACCTCGTGCTCAGCAGCGCAACGCCTTATACCACTGAGCCACCGAGGCGGGTAGCGCGCTAACACTGCGACGTACGCTTCGAGGCGTGGCTCGAAAAGCCCGACAAAGTTTTGAAATAAAAGAAGTTATCGGCGATACGTGCATGTTTTGTTGTGCGACCAGGTCACCGTTGCACCTGCGTACCGAATGGTATACTGCATCCAGTACCGGTGGACTACAGCGTCTCACCCGGTGACGCTGTCTTGTGAAAAGAGCGGCTAGGACACAATACCATAAAACATAACCTTCTGTCACCCCCCTGAACGTGTCATAATTAAGTGCCGTGTACGTGGTTCGATCGTGGCTCGATACGTAAAATGCCGATGTGATCACCAAATTTCCACCTGTGACCCACCAGAAATGGGTGGTAGATTTCTTCTTTTACGGGCAAAGCCCCTTAGGGGCTCGGGCTGTCGGCGTCTCATGTCGTCGTCGTTTTATGTTGTCATGGTACTAAAGCACCGTGACACTCGTTTTACAACGCCTCGCGCTAGAACGCTTCGTGCTTCAGAGACACGAGACTTACAGCAGAGCTGTATACCTCTACCCCCCCGCCCCCAACGGTTTTCATATCCGTGGGCAAAAACGCCAAGGCACCAAGAATACACTGGAGCCCTGCCTGCTTCGCTTCTCCTCAGGGTTCACGCGGATTTATTTTTTCTGGTCATTCAGATGACCGAGACGGACGCTGGGCCGGACGGGCGAAGGAACAAACGGACAAACCGACTAGGAAGAATGAACGTTTTTTTAATGCGATAGTATGCCATCTGGCATTAACCAGCGTATTTTACAAATACAAGTTGGCCCCCGTTTCGCGGAGGAAGGCCAGAAGGGAGCGGTGCTGGGGTCCCCATAGCCACCGCTGGAGGTCGGGAGGTCTTCCACAATGGAGGTCTGTGCGTCAGAAGGTGTCGGGTTCTCGGTGTATCGAGCGAAGGGCAATTCCATAATAACGGATTCATGTCCGCGACTTCAACAGGAGCTATGCAGAAGGAGCTATGTGTCGGTTAACAGCTCATAGTAGCGTGGGGGACACCCTAACATAAAATCTGCGCAGGAAGACCTCCTTCCAGCGGGCAAGTCCAGCGTGGAGGTGTGTTGTTCCACACGGTGTGATAAGGGCACACGTGACGCGACGCAGATCTTTCTTCTGTTTTTTTTTTGACCTCAATAAAGGGAAAAATCGAGTGTCAGTTGATCATTGTTCGCGAAGGCAATCATTCGGGGCGGGTGGCACCCCTATTCCAGGGAGCCGTGGCCTTCAGCTGCTGGCCTGGCCAATATCACCAGACCGTGCTGGTTCTCCAGGACCTGGCTGGAAGACTTCCGTAGGTACTGCTGCTCTGTTTTATGGCGCCACGACCCAGTTTAGTCGTTTTCCTACCCGAGGAAAGAGCACACCCTCTAAAAATATCATAGGCCCTTTCCTCGATGAACAGTCATCGTGTGAGTAAACTGCGGAAATGAACCACCGCACTGGGCGAACCAGCACGCAAGGTCGTCAGCGTTAGTCTCCTTGAGAAGCGAGGAAGCTTCCATTCCTATCAATGTTATTCCTAGCGGCAACCGTCGTCGTCACGACAGTGCCCATTACCATATTCACGAGCGCGTGTTTTCGACACGCCATCGCGAGGTGCGCGCGCGGGACCGAAATTCGACCGTTGCTTCACTCGCTGGCCGCCGCCATGAAATTCCAACACGGGATTCATATCGCCGCCATTGGCTAACCTATCGCAAACATAGGACGCCTAAGCAAGAGCCCGTGAAGTACACTTCTGCGTCTTTATTAAGGCGCAAGCTTAGATCCCCACTGACTGCAAATGCAAGGTTTTTGTTTTTGTTCGTCGTTGCTGAAAATGGCCGGCGCTGTGAAGAGTCTGAGCACATTTGCTTTCGTATGCGATTTACTCGAGTCTCCGGTGTAGGAGTTGGGGGCGTTACCAGCACGCTACGTCAGCGCTATTTATTTATTGATTGATTGATTTATTTATTTATCTATTTATTTATTTATTTATTTATTTATTTATTTATTTTGTAGTGAAGATTAGCAGCTATGCTCCGCAAAAGCATCGGAGGCGTCATTACCCACAATAGGTCATGTTGACCAGTACGAGCAGCGTCATCATCAGCAAACAGACTGTCGGAAATCCTCATCGCCATCGCCTAGAACGACGGGGTTCACTCGGACTGCTTCGCTCGGCTCGTGTCTGCTTCCCTGGTCCGCGATTCCTGACCTCTCGCCTTCAGAAAGATCTTCGGCAACAAATCACCTTTCAATTTATTTATTTATTTATTTATATAAAGTGCTCACTAACTGCGCGAGGGCCTGCTCGGGTAAAGCTCTGGGTACATGATTATAAGGCATACAAAAAAATTCACGCATCTCCACGAAGTGAATCATGACGAGTGGGGATCGTTCTTACCGTAAATCACCTGTGGCATTGCCCACTCGCGCATGTAAATGAGTGACAATGTGTGTGTACAGCATATACAATTCCAACCCAATCCGATCCGATACAATTCAATTTATTCCAATCCAATCCAATCCAATCCAATCCAATCCAATCCAATCCAATCCAGTCCAATCCAATCCAATCCAATCCAATCCAGTGCTCCTCGCGCATGCGCAACACTGTGTACACGGACGCCAAGGGGCAAGCCACGGACAAAGCGAGGTCCTAAGGTGTTTCGCCCCTAAAAGACAACATTTCGGAAGTGCAATAATTTAAAAAATGGATGAAAATAAATGTGTAGATACAGTAATACTTCGTTAACTCGAACTCGCATATCTCGAAAAATCGGCTAAGTCGAAATTTTCCGCGGCACCGAACATTTTGCTATACGTCCCATGTATATTTTTCCCTCTATCTCGAAGTATTTTTGGGTCGGATTGCGGATAACTCGAAATCTTGACTGGGAGTGGAACGAAAATTCCGCCACCGGACCATTTCACAAGATTTGGGCGATGCTGCCTCGCCTGAAGTCCGTCGATTTTTTTTCTTATTTAGCCGCGCCTGCCATACGTCGATGCTTTCCGCGAACACGAAGTGCGCGAAGTCTCAGCCCAGCGACATATCAACTTCGTCAAGCAACCCTGCGGCACGTCATGTGACACATGTGCTGAGCAGGGAGGCCCTCTGGCCACGCTTGGCGTAGTTTGTCTCGTTCGCTTTGTGCAGTGCACATGATTTTCCCTGAGGTGTGATTTCCGTTCATCTGCGCAAACCACGCGGTACGGATTATTCGCTGACTGTGAGGAGCGGCAACTTAGCGTGAGTCACTACTACTTAGCGGCTGAAGAGCCGGTAAGTAGTAGTGATTTTTCTGAAGAGCACTCATTTTTCCCGGCGATTAGCGCAACTTTGCTTATCTCGAAAATCCGTTTATCTCGAAATTTTCCCTGGCTTTTACGACTTCGAGTTAACGAGATATTACTGTATATATGAAGAAGGAGAGTGATCAAATAAGCGAAAACATTTTCTGAACAGCAAGAGCTCGTAGGTCGCGTGAAGAGGATGCCCTAATCAATACAAACAAGTGGGACCAGAGTTACCCTAGTGTATAGGGCGATGACGTCATACCGCGTGACAGGTGAACGCAATGGCACGTGAGTAAAACAGGTGCTCCATGGCTACGGAAAACTATTATTCTGGGCATAGAGTTTTTTTAGTAAGTATAGTAGAAAGGAAACTGCCCCTGGTAATCCATGTCGTCGTGGGGGTTTATGGGAAGACCCCCTTTTTGGCTTGGGCTCAGCATGACAATTGTATTCTGAAGCGGTTTTGGGGATTTGCTTTCTTCACTATGCATTAACACGTCTACGAGCTACGAGAAAGCCGAAATCCTTCCTGTTCCGTGGTAGCCGTGTTCTGTGAAACAGCAGGCAGAGCGTGGTCGCACCTGACGCTGCTCATGCCGCAGTCGAAGGACGTATGACTGAGCGGGTATAGTGCCGCCACGAAATTTCTAGGCGACGAAAAAAAGAAACCAAGCGTACTTCGACGAAGACAAGATATGACCACGGGGATACGACAGATACGGGCACCTGAATACGTCCTACCTTGTCATCGTACACGACTGTTTAACGCCACGTTTTCTTTTTTCTTGTTAAACTGTAGCTGTCTGTCGATGCACCGGTTCACCACGAAGGCGACGTATTCATAGGCATGCTCAAAAACTTACCAAACTCTTCAAACAACTTATCATTTTAAATAATGGCAAAATTAATAAAATAGGAGTCTCTAATAGGTTCCGCCCACCCCTAAATATTAATAGTGTTCGTGACTACCACCTTGGCCTGCAAAATAGCAGGCACAAGCGTTTCGGCAAAAATACGTTTTACTTCCTTTTTTCTTAGTTTTAAAACAGACTGTGCTATTTCACACTTACGTAATTGCACACTAATCTTTGCGTTTTTGTGGCACTTTGTTTAAATTTGCGGTCACTAAAATTTTTCAATCCAAGCCAATGATGAAACTCACATCAAGGCCGTCTGTGCCGTCCATGACGGCACAGACGGCCTTGATGTGAGCCGCATAGACGCTAGCGCCAGATTCCTCTCTATAGTTGGTGACAGCTTAACTCTGCAGCGGCTTTTGAAGATCAAAGGGATTTTGTGTTCATCCGCAACCAATGGCGTCTCGCCATTTGTGTGACGCCTGCGACATACGTTTGGAAGGAGAACTACTTCCAATATGGCCGCGCTCGCTTGCCGACCGCTGCTGCGCCGTCGAGCGACAACGAGGTAGCCGAGAACCAAAAGCTCTTTATGCGATTTGTGTTACGAATGTGCTGTAGTGCGTCAAGAAGCCGCTTATCGTCACCTGTCCCATGTGTGTCTTACCGCGTCGTGGTTTGTGCGTACGTGAGGAAATCGTGGTGGCACTGGTGGGCTGTTTCTACGCGGAACGTCGTCACCGAACTCGATCTGAGAACGGCGAAGCATCGAAGCTGCATCTGCTGCTGGTGTGATTATGGAAATTGTGTCGGTGTAACGCAACCTCTGTGAATAAATAATACGATTTGCTTTCGCCTACGGCAGTAGCGGTGACAAGTTTCAAGCGTTTTCGTTTGTTGCTGTGAGCGTAGGCTGCGCCAGATGTTGAGCGTAGGCCTACGTGGTGTCCGTCTGGCCCGACGCGGATTGTCCAAACGTGTGTGGCGTGTTTTTTGGCCGGATACGGCCGCTCGTACAACCTTACACGTTATTAAGATGAGTGCCAAATCTCACAATGTAAGGTATCTTTCCTTCTGATTCGCGCATTGCTTTAGCTTGCCGGGGTACGAACGGAGCAGCAGTGTGGCGTTTTTTTCCCCCCGGCGTAAACAGGTATGATTAAAGCATCATTGCAGAGACTCGCAAAGAATTAAACGTTTGTGCACAATTATCCGAGACTGGATAGCTTTAAGAAAATCGGTATGAACCTGCCTTCCTGAGAGAGGTTGGTGCCTATGGCGTTCTGTTTATGCCAATGGGCACATTATATATCGCACATACAAAAGTATGAACGAGTGCGAGTATGGTTGAGGGAATCAAATGTGGTGGCGTTTCGTTTCTTGACTGTCACTGGTTGGTCGTAATCATCAGTAGCATTTTTAAAATGTATAAGAGGGGTAAATAAACATCGAAACTGTATGATTGCTTGATTTTGAACCACGCCGTTGAAGAAAGCCGGAAGTGTGGGCCCCGCGACATGACCACGTATTTTTTATACATTTCCAAAAATACACATGCGTGCAGCTTTTTATTATACATGCTAAAAGCTTATGGTGCCTATGTTCCCATCACTGCACCAAGTGGCATCAGAGAAACTGACAATGCGTGGACTGAGGCTGCGTATTCTGTGTGCAGTATGGAATTTCTCAGAAGTGTCGTGAGTTGTTTTGGAATAGCTGAATGCGTTTCGTAGGAATGAACCAACAGTTTATGTTCCCTTTATCTTCATACAGAGTTTGTGTGATTGGCAGCATACTGATGGCTGTAGTTTAATGATTGCATTCTAGTGCTTGTGCAGTTTAAGTTTCAACTGAGGAGTTACACAGTGTATTGGCAGACATTCAGATTTCTAGTGTCTCTGTCATGATAGACTGTTATTATACAGAGTGGAGGACATGTTTGAGCGTCTTCGCATGGAGCATACTTTAATTTAGATTCAACACCGCTTCCCACTTTTAGGTGTGTTTATTGTTCCAGGAACTGTGACAAGGGTTGGAGAGCCTTCAAAAAGTGACTGAAGGTGGTTCAGGTTGAAGAGCTGCAGTAATTGCTAACATTTGTGTATTAGGTAGAAATGGGGTATGTCACCCCTTCAGAATGCTATGTTCATACTTTTCAAGCATGCACTGTTGCTCCTGGTTATACAGCTACAAGAATAATAGAAAACAGCGATGAGGCATATGAAAATGGTTTAACTTCAAGCCTCCAGAGTGTCATGTCGCTGCTTTTTGAGCACACTGCTGCTTCCGGCTGCTTCAGACGCAGTAAAAATTGGAAAAACTTGCTCAGCAGGTCGCAATGGTTTTACTTCACTTCTTCGAGATGCTATGTAACTCCTTTGCAAGGTTCAACTGTTCCTTCTGACTAGAAAGCTATGGTAAGAAGTGAAAGCTCTAATAAAACACGTTGAAATGTGTTTATTCCAGGCCTTCAAGCTGTGATGTCGCTGCTTTTTATGCGCAGATTGTAACTTCTAGCCATGAAGTTGCGGTGAGAGTTGAAGACACTTAAGTACGTTAGAATAAATTCATGCTACACTTTCAGGCTATGCAGTCGCTGCTTCTCTCACGCACACATTGTAGTTTCTGGCCATGAAGTTGTGGTGAGAGTTGAAGATGCTTATGTAGTACATTAGAATGAATTCATACCACACCTTCAGGCTGTGAAGTCACTGCTTTTTACGTACACACTGTTGCTTTTGGCTTTAAAGCTCCATTAGTCATTGAAAACACTGGTGCAGCAAATCAAAATGGATTCAACGTCAGGCTTTCAGGGTGCCACTTTGCTACTGCTGGCTGGAAAGTGTGGGAAGAATAGAAAATGCTTGTGCAGCAGCCCATGACACCTTCACAAGAGGCAGGGAGAATTAAATGTTTCTTCTCCGTGTTCCAGTTCGGTGCTCTGATTGGTTGCAGAAGTGGACAAAATGGAAATGCTTTCATGGAGATGTCGGCACATTTTTAAATAAGTCACTTGGATCTCGTGTTCATGCTCATATTATTGGGCCTATTGAGTGTAGTTGTCTAAATAGGTGCAGTAAGAAATGAATGCACTTGTATAGCCCGTCGTTCAAGTTTCGTATGGGGCAGTCGGTGTTCGACGTCACTGTTTGGTGTACATAGGGGAATATTATTGACTTCGGGAAGGTTATCAGAAATGAAAATGTTTCCAGAAAAGCTTGACATGGCTGTGAAGGAACTACATGTTGAACCGAATATTTTCGTTGTGTATTCTATTTAAAAAGCCTCATCAGCAATCAAAATATCTTCACGGTAGGCTGCTGCATATCAGTGTAAAGCCAATGAAAGTTTAATGTTGCACAACTTGGGAAGTAGAACTTCGGAAGGATGCATTTGTAGGTCACTATTATTTTTTTCGATAAAAGCTCGCAGCAGTAATTTTTGAGGCGGCTGCTAGTGCTTTTTCACCGCCAGTCAGGGTTCTCTGCCTTATCATTCCACTGTAAACTGCGGGGTGGTGATATGACACTAAAGAAACAGCGGCAGCTGTTTTATTACATTGCCGGGAAACGCCTCGGAAATCGTCGCTTGGATTGAAAGCATGACACCGTATACTGCCAATCAAACGAACTGACGTAGAGCGTCTTGCCACTCACGTGTCTCGTGAAGTAGAAATGATTAGACTTGTAACGTTTCACATCCCGCAGTTCCATGCTCGCGCCATACGGTGTTGTCGTCTCGTTTAAGCGGAATAAAATAACGCTTGTTTCTTCGCACCTACAGCTGATTTTGCAAGGCAGGGCACCTTATGCGGCATCGCAACCTCCACCGTTGCGTGCGTCACCGCGGTAGGTGTTTGCAGGGCGTCACTACGTTCGAAACCTTCGCATAGAACAATACGTGGCCCGTTG
This sequence comes from Haemaphysalis longicornis, assembly GCF_048455015.1. Lineage (NCBI taxonomy): Eukaryota > Metazoa > Arthropoda > Arachnida > Ixodida > Ixodidae > Haemaphysalis > Haemaphysalis longicornis. The sequence continues at coordinate 21,964,235 of NW_027526225.1, read as the reverse complement.
ATATCGCGGCCGATTTCTGAAAGACACCGATGAATTTTCGCCTCTGGTTTCCTTTTCACCCTGGGCTTACACAGTCCGTGCACTGCATCCAGCCATTGCGGCGACGAACCGCCCCTTTCTTCCACCCTGCGTTTACGGATCTTGATTTAACGGTGATTATGGCTGTGGAAGATATGTAACTACTACATTTCATGATAATGAGTGCACACGCAAAGCGAAGAAATAGTCGCACTGCGACGAGCCCGACCAAATGTAACGACGACCATTGTGTGTTTCTCTAAGCAGACGACGGCTAAGCGACGTGCAGCGGTCGACATTCGACTATTCAGACCCAAAAAATCGTGTGCGCGTTGTTTATATGTTTATTTCTGTTGTCTAACAGTAAAACAATCACAGATAGCCTTGATTTAGGTATAAAATACACCGGGAATAGTTTCTACCAAGAATAACCTTTGTTTCAGTGAGTAATTCTTTTTTTCTCCTGAGCCAGTTTTCAATGAGGACGACTTTTTCTTTTTGCTGTGAGAATCATTCATTCTTCGGAATGAAACATATAGAAACGACTTCATAATCAGATGGTTATGCTGTCAGCCGCTCATATTAGTAATCATGGGTATAAACAGCTGCAATATAACGAACTATTTTTTCTAACCGCGAAGAGTCAGGTAGCGGCCACACAACGCTTGTGGGCGGAGCTGCACTCTTACCCTGTCATCGACTATAGTGTATATTGTAAGAAACTCTATGATTCTGGGAAAGCTGTGGGGTCAAGTGTCGGCATTCGGCCCGTCGAAGTAATTCGCGCTAAAGGAGAAAGATACGTCTGCGAAGAAAGAGGAAAACGTGACGTAAAAGTGAAGAAGTGTTCGATCAATATCACTAGCCTTTTGACCTCGATGCACGCGAGGAAACACAAAGGAGCCGTGAAGGCAAAATACAATTTAGGTTTATTAGAAAGAGTCTCGATAACAATGATACCAATATCATCGTAATGTTCGAACAAATAACGGAGATATTAAAGAAAACGTGTGAAGCAGTCGCGACTCCCTAGCCAATTTCCCGCAACTTTTCTATGACGTCACGGAACCTTGTTTGTGCGATGACCTGTCGCGACGACACATGACTGGACGTCTGTAATGGGGCCTCTAGTTCCATTTGACCGCATCACTTGAATGCTAACATGCAGTTAACGCACTGAAAATTATGTTTTATTCTTGGCCCGTATGACGTCATTCTTGCTCATAACACGTCACTGTGGCGCAAAATTTGAGAGTTTTTAAATACTTATTGCTTTTTTTCGTTAAAAAAAACATCTTTTGGGGCTGTAATAGAGCTGAGTAAGATACTGAATCCTAGTTCTTTCGAATTACACGAAGTTGTATATAAGTTCCGTGCCACGAGATATTTTTATACGCTACATGTATGCGGGTTTTCAGGGAAAGAGTAGAGTATCGATAACTCCATGTCGCTTAATTGAAATTTTCGGGTAATTGGTAATGATGCTCTGATCCCGGCACCCGACGCGGTGGCTCAGTGGCTAAGGCGTTGCGCTGCTGAGCACGAGGTCGCGGGTTCGATTCCCGGCCGCGGCGGCCGCTTTTCTGATTGAGGCGAAAAGCAAAAACGCCCGTGTGTACGAGATTTCGGCGCACGTTAAAGATCCCCAGGTGGTCAAAATTAATCCGGAGCCCTCCACTACGGCGCGCCTCATCGCCTGCGTTGCGTCGGCGCGTTAAACCCTACAATCAATCAATCAATCTGATCCCGGCAAATTTACATCGAAATCAACGGAAAAAACGGCTCGATAATTCAAAGCTAATTCCCATTGTCTCGATTAATTGGAGGTTATTTTGACTAAAAACCATCGAGGTGACCGTTATTTATCGATAAAATTCCAAATTTTTAAGCGCCAAAACACTGTCCTGCTCCGTACTATGTCGACGTCATCGCAACTAAGGCAGCGCGGAGTTGATAAAGCGGCAGTTCAGTTGAGGCTCGCGGGTCGTCGTACGGCTCTCTATATTAAATTCGGGCCCTCGACCTTCTTTTAGATGTAGAGCATCTCATTCACTCGCCTTGTTCCTCCGGCGTCGTCGTCGTCGGCGTTGTCCGCCCCTCCCTCATTCTCCTCGCCGCCGCTCACCCCCTCTCCTCTCCGATAGCGAACACTCTCTCGCGAGGGGCATTGGATTGGATTGGATTGGATTGGATTGGCTTGGCTTGGATTGGATTGGATTGGATTAAATTGGATTGTGTTGGATTGTGTTGCGTCATAGCCGCGGCACGTTGCGTCATAGCCGCGGCAGACGCGCTGGGGCCGGCGCATGTGCAGTACTCTCTCTTCCGCGGTTTCCTCTCCTTCGGGCGCGCTGCGCATATAACCGGTGTGCCGTTCTCCGGCGAAGCAACATCCACGCTTGGCTCAAACACCTAGAGTCCACGCCGCTTTACAAGTACGCCAACGTCGTCATCGACTGGGACCGGCTTACGCAGTCCCCTCAACGTTATGCGCGCTATAAAACGCGTCCCTTCGCCGCTCCGCCTATGCGTCGCACCTACACAGGGGTTCCCGCGAGGGGAGGTGGGAGTTTGTTTGGTGAGCGCAGCTCCGTGTGAGCGGTCTGCGTGGTGGGCGCCTCAGGCTTCGATTTTAGCAATATGCCTCAACTACCAGGGCAACTCGTGTCGTACGCTCGACTTGGCAACAGAAGTCGAGATTCTGAACAAAATCAAGAAGCCAGACATGTTGCGGACAGGCTGTTGACGGTACGTGTTGCGGCAATGCCAGGCTTTTTGTTTAATTGAAAACTAGGTTAATTTTTGCGGTCCCCGTGTATTTCATCGACTGCATATTTCTTATCTCATTTAAGCTACCCGAATGCATTAGCCGATGGAATTATTTCTCGACGGGTGAGTCTCGTTCTAGTTATATCGATCTTTCGGAGCGCTTTCTTTGAATATTAGAGCCTTTAACAGGTGGCGGATGTCGTCTTGTCCCATAAATATTCCTACTACGAGAGCCGAGGTCGCTGTTGACCGGCATGCAGTTTGTGAGGCACGTGGCCCCGTTAGATTACCTGGCAAATTTTATAAGGCACTGAAGTTTCTTTTAGGCGCTGCCTTGTTTCACGTTTCATCGTCTTATTTTGGAATAAATCTCCTTCCGCCGTTATTACGAAGAGTCGCACAGTTCTTATTCCGAACGCGAGGAACAGAGACTAATACTGATGGGGACAGACCAATCACTTTGTCGAATGTGAAGTTAAATTGTGAAAGTAATAAACAAATAGTTTGCGACGTCATTGTTCATAGGCCTCCGTAGAACATATGTCTTGCGCCCGTTCTGGTAAGAATATAACTGCGAATTCACTACTGCAGCGAAAAGATCTCTTTTCGTTGCTGCGGCAGTTTGCCACATACCAAGTGGCGTTCACAGGGGAGGTTTACCTATGCCAAAGATTTGGCAATTTGCCCACGAAAATAAGCATTTTTCCTGTACGAGCGGCGGTACAGCAGCGAATTCGCCGGAAATTCCCACCATGCAGAAGGAGCTTCACGCGGCCGCTCAGGGTAGGCGAATTAACGGGTTGTTGGATCGGCCGCACAGAGGGAAAAAAGTATTTGTTTCCCGGCCCATCTGTTCTTCTCTGGCTGTCACGAGCCGCTCGCGTTACCGCAGGCAGGCGTCTCGAAGACGCTGACCGCCTACTTCTTTCCTGTCCCATTAAATTGATGGAACATACGCTAATGTCGCTGGAGTCATCTTTACGGTAGTAATTATTCTACACGCTTGGTTAGTAATGGTCACCTTCCAAAGAATGTGCTTATACATCATTGTGTTGATGGTTTTCGGCTGAACGGTTATTTCCTTTTAAAATCTTGCCTCTAATTTTAGAGCCCTCACTGCATGAGTGTCCTTCAGTCTCATAGCAGCGTGGTTTGAATTTGCGACGCATTGAATCGAAAGTATCCGCGCGCGCTTACGATTTCATCGGGCTGTCGGCGTCTCATGTCGACGTCGCAACCAACGTCTTATGTAGTCACGGTACTAAAACACCGGTACACTCGTTTACGCTTCGCTCTAGAACCTAACGCATACTAACAAAAAAAAAAAACAAAAAACACCGGGACATTCCTTGTAGGCAGCCCGGATAAGAGGCCTCCTGGACTTGGAAGGCTAACCACACCCTCTACCCCTTCCCTTTAAGCTCAATAAACGTTTTACCATCAACAGCCGTTTACGACTCGTGCTAGAACGCTTCGTGCTTCAAAGACACGAGACTTACACTAAAGCTGCATACTTCTATTCCCCCACGGTTTCATCTCAGTTGCAAAACCGCCAAGGTGCCAGGAATACACTTGTACACTGGTTGCTTCACCCCTCCCCAGTTTTCACGTTAGTGGAGATGGCCCGGGATTCTTCTGTAGAGACAGACGCCGTGCTGGTAATCATTTCGCTGTCCAATTGAATTCGCGTTTGTTTCTAGAGCTAAGATGAAGCTTTCTTGAAAAGTTACTGGCTTCGGTTGGGTGTGTCGCCGCTCACGCCTATTATAACAGCTATGCTGCAACCTAATCTGGCATATTGACGGAGTGCCTTAGCGCTTGGTTAGACTTTTATAGACACAGCGCGTGTTATATGCGGGCACGCTGCGTTAAGTTTGGCCGTAATACGCAGGCTTTAGTTCCGCAAGGCGTACTTATTCCTTCCAGGGCCCAGGCATGGCATGTGTTTGGTTTCCAAATTTATGAACGTAATGCAATATCCTGCTGTAGTTCACGTCAAATAGTTTCACCGAATGCCGGTGACTTATGTGCACATGGGTTCTTCTTCCACAGAGCCAATATGGGGCGCCATCTGGTCTGACGGACTAGGCGCATCTCGTTGTGTCACAAAAGTTTAGCGTTCCTTATTTTTCGTTCGACCGTCCTACTAAGCTGAGCCAATAATAAAACGTCTCTCTCTCTCTCTCTCTCTCTCTCTCTCTCTCTCTCTCTCTCTCTCTCTCTCTCTCTCTCTCTCTCTCTCTCTCTCTCATTTCTCGCCTTTCAGGAGACACCCGGGCAAGCGTTTTAAAGCGAAGCTTTCCATGCATCTCTGATGGCGTTCGATGTTGTGCCGAAATGCACTGCAGGAAAGCCAACGTTACACAACAGGTTTCGCAAAACGATGGTGAGGATAAGCGAAGGCACATTAAGCGCCTGAAGGCAAAAAATGCATCGCGTGGCCGGAACCGAAGATACTCCCTCGCGTTACGAAGCCGATGTCTACCAATTGCGCCCTTCCGACAAGGTCGAAGCATTTAAGATTTTAGACTTTTCCTCGGGTTGATTGATTGAATGTAGGGTTTAACGCGGCGATGAGGCGCGCCGTAGCGGAGGGCTCCTGATTAATTTCTACCACCTAGGGATCTTTAACGTGCGCCGAAATCTCGAACACGCGGGCGTTTACGCTTTTCGCCTCTATCAGAAAAGTGGCCACCGCGGCCGGGAATCGAACCCGCGACCTCGTGTTCAGACGCACACCGCCTTAGCCACTGAGCCACCGCGGCGGGTGACTTTGACTCAGGTTGCATGAGAGAAGCTTCGCGTTTCAACCATGTTTCTCTTAAGAAAGGGGCTTTGATTCATTTTTTAGTTTGTCACGACGTCGATTAGTAAGGACCAATTGAAAGGCTCTTCGTTGGCCTCCGAGCATTGCAAGCAGCTCGCATGAAGAGCGCCTTATGTAGGAAGCACAACATCTGCACCCACCACTCCTATTTTTCTGCCTGAATAGTGAGTAGACCGGTCTCGTGGTGATGTTTGCGGTAGGCATTACGCAAGAGTTGTTTTGCACCGGAGGAGCTCACTGCATTAGTAGAGAATTACGGACGTCACACATGCTAACCTTTATTCCTTATCTTTGCTATTCCATCCTCCCGCTCAACTTTATTTTTCGCGCATTGTGAGATTCCGCAAAAGCGCCCCCCTTTCGTGCGCGGCACGTTGTTCGGGTGCGCATTGCCATTTCGTCCGTCCTTACTTGCGCAGCGCATGACGTCAAGACGTTGGCTAAAGTTAATAGCAACGCTCAAGGTCGCATTTCTTCGAGGGGTCGCTTATGGATACAGCGCCTTCGTTTCGGTAGCATACAGCGTTACTTGTGAAGTTACCATCACGAACGCCTCCCTCTCGCGTTCTTTCTTACTTTCTGAGCTTGGACCGGCCACTCTCTGTGCTCAGTGCTCCGAATGCTAATAGCTACTTGAGCGTGTCTGGGGATTTGAAATAAGCATTCTCAGCCATTTTTAACAGCGCGGCTGTTTAACCCGGGTCGTAGGTTGACCAACGCAAACACGACAGCAGGAAACCTCCAATTGGTTAAAATAAAAACTTTCTTTAATGGGAATCGAACCTGTGTCCCTCGAGTATGAAGCCGTCGTCTATCCGGTTGAGCTATCATCGCATGTTTTTAGGCATGGTATTTATTGCGCTACTGGTCAATGTAGAAAATCACATTTACAACGCAGATTTACAACTATTTACGCATACCAATGAGTTGATTACAAGATGAAACACACAAGTAAACAGAATGAACAATTATGTACACTTGGTTCAAAACGGCGGAATCAGTGAACAGCTAATAACGATGGGATACCAGTCTGGGCGAGTATCATTTTGGTCGTAGACATGACATCGTTAATATTAATGGTCATTTGGCAAAAATGTGATCTGGAAGAAACCATAGGCTCAGAGTGCCTATCCAGCATTCGCTTTTTCCATAAACTATGCAGAGCAATTAGGGAAAAAAACAATCATATGCCACATCACCGTCTGCGGGCGATACGAGATACCGTATACCATGTGGAGTCAATTCGAAGTCCTTCTTAAGAGTTTTTTGGTGGACATCGCAAAACAGTACACTGTAAACGCAAACTAGCCGGAAATGGAGTTTTAATCAAGTAATGTGCCCTGAAAAGTACCTATAGCAAAAAATGTACTCCCTAGGCATGATCTAAAGAAGTGGACGAACCTCCACGGTAGTACCTTTGCCCATCCGGGTAGCAAAAGGGAGGATTTAGAACGACTTTACACCATTTGTGAGATGGCGTTCGGTTCCTTGTATACTACCACGTCCACAATAAACGCCCTATGTGAGGTAATCATCTCAAGCGGGCGGTCGCCATGTTAGTCTTCTGTTGTCTCCGTGCACCAGCACTTCAACCGTGGCCTAATGCTAATTAGAACGAGTAAGCAGGACGCAACGGTTGCACGCAGCTACAAAACCAATACCGTACGTATACCCGTATAGATGCTTCAACCAGCGCGATCACAGGCAGAGAGCGCGGCCGTGTTGTCTCAATCTGTTTATTTTGGCGATAGGTGGTGTCAAACTCTGCTGCTAACGAAGAGGCAGTTCTCGCCGTTGCAAACAATTATAACGTTCATCTGCTTCGCTTGCTTGCGCATACATAGACGATTTAAATTCCCGTGCCAGCGCGCCAACGCACCCGACTGCAGCGACTCAACTTGCCCTGGCGGCACGACTGGCTGCCCGGATGTATACAACGACGCAGCACGGCCGGTGACTCGGCGCGGCCGGAGCTTCAAGCATAGAGAAATAAAAAAATTAGAAGAGTGGACACACGGGCTTATCGCGGCCGAGTGGCCTGACTCGCGCGCCGTCCGGCAGTCGGCGCAAGTGGTAAAAAACTATATATTTAAAATTAAGCTAACACACAATATTATACTTTTAAAATTTTGTTACACATTAGACTACACATTTTTATTTGTGTAATAAGTTGAATGGCTGTCAATGTAAATTTTTGTGGCTTCTTTGCACCAAGCCTGGCCAAGCCGCCAATCCGCAAGCGCAAGCCGCCATTTGGCTCTTTCGGCAGCGTTTGCACGTGCGTTTCTGCAGCCTCGTGCTAACCTCTGTTGTTGAGATGGAAACGCCTAGCGCTTTATTTGCGACATCGGTTTTGCATCCTGAACGAAAGGTGAGACTTTCTTTTTTAAAGTGCTGGTGTGGCGTATCATATTTACGTTTTCTTGTACTGCTAACGCTGCGGGCACTGCGTAACCTCAGGGAATCAGGCATAGCTAGTGCTGCGTCTTTAAGATAAGCGCTTTGGAAACGCCCCGTAAAGGCGTAAGACACCATTTTTTAGCTGGACGTAATGGTATTTTAGGCTGGTTGTGCCGTTTTATCTGGCGCTGAGGGATGCCAGCGGTACGCGCCCGTCGTCGCACGAAGCGTTTACGTGCCGCAAACGACGGCTGTGAGTTGCGGAAGTGGCCGGACGGCCGGCGGTCCGTAGGCGAAGCAGGCGTTGTGCGCTGTCGCTGCACTGAATTACGTGAGCTGCAGGCTGCGTTGTATTATACTAGCTAGCCATTGCTAGCTTGGCCAACTATTTCTGCTATTATGGCCGTGATGCGCTGCAAAGCCGTCCGGGCTAACGTACACGGCGAAGTAGCCGTATCTGCATTAATTTGACTTATCTGGGCATAACCAGCAGCCGTACACTCATCGTAAGTTTTACACATGGGTGCATACCAAGCTGCCTGCGTACAAAGCGAACCCGCTCGCCGACGCCGATAACGCGCGCTCGTCGCTTCGCTTTGGCGCGCCAGGTACGGTAAAAACGCGTCTTTCGTCGGCAGATAACAGCTTTGCTCGAGGCGGGGTGAGTGCGCAGTGCATTGAAACCTTCAAATTTGGTCTTCGTTCTACATCGTATATCAATTCCGATATCGCAGGCATTGCATACAACTGTTCCACACCTGCCGTTTTTTCAAGCGTTTGCTCTCTTTTCTCTGGTCATATTTTGGCTAGTTTCATTAAACACGTATTGCGCAGATTGCACCTATTAACTGTGTGTTTCTTGTCATATCTTTTTAAGGCATGGCCTTTGGCGGTCAGTAGTACTCAGTACGACGCTCACTGCTGCTTGCCATGGTGCCCACACAGCGCCCAAATATACTTTCGCCAGGTGCCTGTTCTCGGGATGAGTTTCTTTCGCGAGCCCGTGGGGCAACAGGTTTGTTTAACGTTCAGCTCGCTCTCGCTCTTCGTCCTGATTTTACAAAAAAAGACAAAGGGATTCAGGCTATGTGAGCAGCGTTATCATTCTTGTTAACCCAAACAATAGGTGAATTGCATTAAGAATGTGCCTAACCAGTGTTGCGAAATTACAAAGACCCATATTTTAAGTGTTGCTAATAGCTTGACCGCATGATTGCTGAATAGAATAAGAGAACTTGTGTTTTAAATAGGTGGCATGCACTGGAGGCAATACTTGAATACAAGTTGCAGTGAAATTTACAGACTATTCGCATATCATCTGTCATTGCAAGCAGTTTGTGTACTATATCACCTATCACCTGTGCAGGTCTACAGGTGCCCTCAAGACAGAGCCAACCAGCCAGCTGCATTCGTCATACCAAACATGGTGCAAGCACTTCATGAATCGTGCCCTCACAGGACTCACAAAAGTGGCCGTGCCAACTGTTCTCCCAGAGTTATTCAGTTGTATTGATGACTGCCTGCAATGCTTCTTGCTACCTTATTGATGATTCTGATGGATACCGCAACTGTATTCCATCTATTGAACCTTGCCATTAGCACCTAAAATCTAACGCAAGTCTCGGCACTCAATAAGGCGTGACCACTGAAAAGACTATCGTTGACTCAAGGAACAAGCGGTTTTTTTATCACTGACATGCCTCATATCATTAAGACCACTAACAACAGCGTATAGTCTCCAAACTCCACTTGCAAGTTATTGTTGCTGCTAGTTGTAATATTGTGAAAACAGTACATTCACAAAAACCCTTTTACATTATGAAGACTGCCAGGGTAAGAGGTCATGCTAAATGTCGTTTGCCACCATACGTGCTGCCTGTTGTCGGACTGGCCTAGATGAAGAGAACCATGTTGGGACCTACGTTGTCAAATGCTTATGGGATTCTGTAATGTGCCACCATTGTCTCATACACGAGAAGCATATACTGCTTCCCTGTTTCTTATATTAGACTGTTCGTATTGACAGCGGAAGACATGAATTTGTGTGCCTTAATCGAGCCTGGAACCTGTCGGTTGACTACGTGCACGTACCTAAAATATCCCCGCCTGGCCCTTTGCCTTTGCTGGGAAGGCAACGCTTTCGGAAGGTAACCCGGCTTCTTGGGAAAATGCACCCTTGCAAGGAACCAATAGGAAGTTGATTTTTTTCCCCTTAACCTTTTGCGTGTGCATCTGCACATAAATGGGATTTCTGTTCAATTACTGCTACTGATTTGAAGTTGGCCCGAGGCAATAGATCTCATTAGCGTTCATCAAATAAGCGAGGCCATCAAAGCCAAAGTTTTTCCCTTCTTTCACATCCTAACTGGAGAAATTGCCAGAATAAGAAAATTATCTGCGGAGATAGTGGTTGTAAACAGTTGCAAGTGTCCGAGTGTCTAGATTATGTTATAGTTGATATTTTTGTATGACTGCAACAACGCACAGAGTGTGAGGGTGTCGTAGATACAAGTAAACCTGTGGATGGATGAGTTTCTGGGTTTCCTGCATTTTCAATTACCGTGGAGAAAAAATCCTTTGTGTGGTTGTGATACCTTTACTTCTGCATTTTTTTTCATTCCTGGAAACGTATTTTCCTCTCACTACTGTGTATTGTCTCTGTTGTGTATTACTGTTTATTATTATATGTGTGTTGCAAAGAATGATGACAATTTGAACTTGTTCCGTTTAGTGCCATGCAATAAATATTTCTTCATTTATGGTGTGTCTCTTTTATGTGGCTCGGCAACATGTGAACACGCGACAGAATTCTTAACCAAGTGTGAGTGGTACTGTAAATTGCAATTTCACGTTTTCAGAAAAAGGTTTCTTTTTTGCAAAAGCATACGGGCACTAAGCCTGAGAATGATATATTCAAATAAACACTAATTATTGCATGAAAGCGTCCGAATACCGTACCGATGCCCGTCGCTGTGAGCAGCGCTTTCCAGTCCTTCAAACTACCCGCCAAAATCGGTGTCCGCGAAACCGGAAGTGAACGTACGAAAGTATGGTTAGTAGTTTGGCTCTCCGTCCGCTCGGTGCGCTACACTACAGTACAGTCATTCGGCCGCAGGGCTCTATGGGAGTGTCCACTCTTACCAGTATTTCTTTCTCTATGCTTCAAGCCTCGCCTTGGGCCGTCGTTTTTTCTTATTTGTGAAGGACTAGTAGTGCCATTTGGTGGAAAGATTTTCATGTGCCCCTGTCACGCGAGGAACGGCCGCAAACAGCATTTGGATACGGCGACAGGTGTGGACAGCTCGCTGGTAAGTGGTCTTTCATCAGTCGATGCGTTTGTCAAACGTTTGGCTAGGGTTAACAGCGAAGTACCCGGGTACCCGTGCCGCTCACCGCTCGTACGCGCACGGGCAAAGAAAAAAGCGCACACTCGTATTATTTTACTTGTTTGTGGGTTTTGGGGTATGCGTTTGCATTCTTTTGTAGGCTGGTTTGTAACAGGGCATTCGAGGTAAAATCGTTTGTCGCGCGCGGCGTCGTTTCAAAGCAACGTGACGGTTACTTCGTGCTGGCGAAAATCAGCGCAGTCAGACGGAAGCGGCAAGGAAGGTAGAGAGGTCGGGGAAGAGGGCGCTAATATATAAAAGAAAGCGTAATGCAAGACGAGAAATATAACACAACCCGCCTGCATTTCTCCGAACTTCAGGACAGAGCCGCACACGGGTACGTTGTCACAAACTCGAGCGTACGACGTCTAAAAGTACCGTATATTTTTTTTTTTGCATTTTTCAACGTGACCTGAGCCACTTATCTTCTCATTGCCGCGCATGCAGACCTGATTGTGTCCCTGTGTTTGAGCGCACAGCCATCCTTTTGCGACATAAGAACCAGTAAACGCGAGAAATTGTAGAAGCCAGCCACATCAGAAAAGCTGGTTCCGAATGTGTCAGTCATCCCTCTATCGCCCTGCTTAATCGAGAAGTCGCATATTTAGACGCACATTGAGCGCTATTTCGGTGCTTCTGGGAATGCGTGTTGGGGGTGGGAGGGGGGTCTTAATCCATGTATGATGCGGTTAGCTTTGCTGATTTTTCGCCTTTCGTGCGCCTCAAAGTTCGTTTTGTGGTTTTGTTGTTACGGTTTTTTAGTATTTTCGGCTGAGTGCGCCGAGAACTGTGACGCATTGGGGGCGCGGCAATTGGGCGCTTGGGCATATAAAGCTTTGAATTGTGCAATAATAAACTAGTTGCGAGTGTGCGCTTGTGCCGTCTTCATGTGTTCTTGTCCTCGTTAATTTGCGCGCAGTTTATTTTTCGCAATGCATAATTACCAACTCGCAACCCTTTTACAGATCCTATACTCCGTAAAAATGAGTTGCCTGTCCTTTTAGGTACGGCAAAATCTCGCGCAGCGCATCATTCTGCCAGGGGGCCGTATCCTAATGTCAATGCACACACTATGAAAGCAGCTTGCACTTAATGCGTCACATTGTCTGCTGATAAGCATTTTAGATTCGCCCCTCTCATCATCATTCACTTCGTGGAGATGGCGGGATTTTCTTTCATAGCTTGTTGTCACTGCAGTAATTAATAGCAGAATCAGTCCTTCAAATCACAGAAACGGTTCGTTTCACGTTACACACTAACACACTTTGCACCACACGGAGGAACAATCGGTTGCAGTGATGAGGCATAAGGGTAACTTGTTGTTAAAGGGTCATTGAAGACAACCAGCAAGTTGATTTCAAACGGAAGTCGGACCTCCGCATAGCCATTTCAGCATTGATTTAGTGCCAAGATGCCTTAAGTGCTGAGAAATCGCTGTTCAACTGCTCATCAAGCGTGACGCAAACAGTATACAAGCAACTGAATACAACATTACCACGTACCAAGCAGTTTGGTCAGTTCCGGTCAAATCGCTCATGCTTCCCCAAACTCCCCTGTCATTTGCCGTTCGAGACCACTAAGCAAAATGTTTCTCCATTGGACCTGTGATCAGTATTTACGCTTCACTGAAGAAGAACATTGGCCTTTTGAGGCCTCGCAAGTTTTGGCGTCGAACGATTTTCTCATGCGTAGCTCGCATGCTCCCTTGGAAAGCAGTACTGCCACCCCAAGTATGGACGAGTAGCACCATCCAGCGGCAGCCAAGAAAGAAGTTGTGCGCGTCAGGCCACTTAAGCCCTTCCGGTGAAAACGTGTTTTTGCTAGTTTCAACCTTATTTAAAAAAAAATGCCAGGTGTAAGAGGGGTATAATAGTGTTCCCCGTGAGCTAATCTATCAACCTAGAGAGACTTGCATTTTAACTTCACTGTCATTTAAAGTTGTGCTCGAGTATATTGTGCGGAAGTAATATCTTTTTATTGCTGCAAAAGCCACGATGGTTAATGTACTGGCACTTGGTTTTATGAAGCCTTTGCATTCCGAATTTAAGTACTGAAATTCGCAGGGAACCTGGCATAACAATTTTATTACTGTGCCGAATTATTAAGTTCGTTTAACCATAGTGTCTGTTTTGAATTTTACATGTGGGACATTTTTTTTTCTTTTTTGCTTTTTCAGGTAGATGTTCCTTTGACTCCCTGCCTGCATTCCGCGAAAGGGGAAATTAGCCTCCGCATCGATGGCCAGAGTGTCTTGACTGCATCATCTTTACTGGGAGGACTGTGTAGTCTGTTTGCATCGTTCTGGGTTTTCAACATTCAATATCCCAAGAAGGCACACAGAGCTCTAACGTTTGTGGAACATGCCTTTTTGGACCTTGCCAGCACCAAACCACGTGTGAAGGATTTAGAACTAATTAACTTTTATCGCATCAATATCCCTCACCAATATTTTATTTGTTTTCAATCCTGCAATCATTGGATAGTAGTTTAAAGAATTTCGTATTATGTTTCTGACGTTTTCTTTTTTTTTTTTACTGAACAGGGGATATTTGATGGGCCCTTCTGTATGCTGATAATACAGCTATCTTTTAGTGAAGCAATAATATTAACCAACTAATATAACTTGAAACAATTATATAAATAATGTTGGCAACTGGTGTCAAATGAATCAACTCAAAATTATCGGAAAAACACGAATTACATGGCTTTTTCTTCTCACTCTGAAGAAGCTGTCGCGATACCACCCATTCTGTTCTATATACTTGCAATTAACCCCTCAGACTGGGTCACTTTTCTTGGCGCATTTGTGTCTTTATCAAAACGCACTGGTATTTTCCGCAGCATATTTCTCGTTCTTTATATTACTCATTTATCCATAGCCATCTCATTGCTGTCTGTCTCCTACATCATTTATCTCTTGTGCCTTTACCATCTACAAAATGCTCGTTACCTTTCAATATCAAATCGTTACACAGCTCTCGCACATTTCACCACCAATTGAAAAAAAAATTTTGTTGTTGTAAACCACTGCAATCATTTTTTTCACTTTGTGTACTGAGTACTGATGCGTACTGATAAGTACTCACGCGTTCTCAATCCTCTAGTATTATATAATGATGTCACTTACCATGCCGTTGTGTTTGTGCCTATATGTTTTTCGCGTATTTCCAGTTCTTGTAGTAATATTGTTTCTACAGTTTGTTCAACTAGCACACAGATCGCTCATTTCACCAACTGAAATTTTTTTGTTGTTGTAAACCACTGCAACCATTTTTTTCACTTTGTGTACTGAGTGCTGATGCGTTCTGATAAGTTCTGATAAGTACTGACGCGTTCTTGATCCGCTATTATTATATAATGATTTCACTTACCATGTGGTTGTGTTTGCGCCTATCTTTGTTTTTCGCGTATTTCCAGTTCTTGTAGTACTATTAATTCTACGGTTTGTTCAACTAGCATTCTATTGCTGTCTTCCATTCCTAACTGGCGTGTTTTTAGCAATTTACCATTTTTGCTTTCTTATAGGAGGTCGCCCTAAGTTTTTATTTCGGAGCCTCCTTGTGTACACCATATACCATGTAAACTTGTATGCGAAAGTTCGTTTGAAATAAACCTGAAACCGAGCAAAACCGTGTGAAATCAGTACTCCCGCAGGGAACTAGAAACTCTCCCTTGTGGCCTTGAAAAAACTCCTTTCGGAAGGCCTGCAAAACCGCCCCAGCTTTGCAAAACTCCATTCAAAAGAAATATATGCTTCCCTTGAACCTCCTAAAAACTCCCCTCGCGAGGCCTACAAAACGTAAAACTCCATGCAAAAGAAGTAAATGCTTCCCTTGAACCTCCTCAAAACGCCCCTAAAATAACATAAGTACTTCCCAAGGGAGCCATAATAAGCTCCTATTCAACCGCCTAAAAAGTCCATAAACATCACTTAAAAACGCCTTGAGGAAGTAAAGAATACTCCATTTTGATCTCCTTAAATTCTCCCTAACATTTCTTAACACTCCCTAACTACCTCCTTTCTATCACCTAAAAACACCCTGTTTTGAGGAGGTAAACAAAACCTCCCTGTTCCATGTAGTAAAAAAAACTCCTACAAGGAGGATCACTAGAGGACAGGCGAAAAAGAACCTCTAGGGAGTATATGGGTGGAAAAAAAGTTTAGAGTGTATGGCATCCTTACAGTTTATAAAGCTGTGCTCAATTGTTGCCGGTGCACCGCACAGGCGACGCTTTTACACAAGGCACAAAATTGTTCCGGTTGTGCAGCCACGTCTTAGCAGGCAAATTTGCCCTGAGAAGTTTAAAGAAGAACGTTTTTGTTGAGGGAGGAAGCGGCATTTTAGGGACACGCAAGAGCACATCTTGTCCAGCAAAGTTAGAATAAACAGTTCCATACAGTGGTGCTGGCAAAAGCGTGGAGAACAGGTCCTTGTAGATATTAACACGAGGCACACTGAACATATAATCTGGGGAAAAACGAGCCAACAAAAACCGTATTGAAGTGCACACTTCATGCATAAACCCCCACAAACAAGGCCTGGTCCAAATTGGTGATGAGACAACGAGATTAGGCAAAATGTCGGCGAGGTTAACTTGCGAAAAAAGCGCGAATAACAGGGTAGAGGACAACCGCGTGCAACTATTTGCCGTGCAAAGAGATGGGTTAGGCCCAGCCCGCCAGCGCAAACCGGTCTAAAAGGGTTGTCGCGCCCCATTGGCCCCACGGCAGTCGACCACACAATTGTTGCGGAAACCCGATGGAACCGCTGTGGACCCTGTGGATTGGACCTTACCAAAAATCGACGGGTTATGTGGAACGGAAGCCTATTAATAACTAACTACCACGGGGCTCAGTGCGCCCCCGCCTATAGCAGGCGCTTTGTCGGTGGGAGTCCAGTATTAATTGGTACACAGGATCATTGGATGCCGGCATACTCGGCTGGATCGTATTCCGGAAGCCCACTATTATTTCCTTTGGGCTATTCGTAGCGTTGGCTTTGGATTTGGTCGCGTGCTAGCGTGGTCCACTGTGGGAGAGATGTGAAAGGCTGCGGACAAAGCGAGCCGGGCCTGCCAGTCATGGAGAAAGTTCAATGGCGAGTTCCGAAATATATGTGAGGTGCAGCAGCCGGTTCTCTCTGACTAAGGGAGAGGGGCCGCCAGCTTTGCTGTTTCTCCAGCCTTGCACCATTAGTGCAAGCTGCGCCAATTTTTTAATCATTACTGCGGTGTCATTTAGAATGCCTCAATCCTAACTCGAAGTACGCTGCCGAAGGGATCCCAGCCTCACGCACAAGTGAGCCGCCGTTACAATTGATAACATCCCGTGTCTTCCGTGTACGGAATCATTCTAAGGAGATCTATAATACCCGTGTTGTGCCCCTCCTCCCCCCCCCCCTTCGCTCTGCGCTTGAAGAGTCGTTCTTTTTACTGGAGGTAATCAGCGGTGGAGTGGTGACGAATTAGTAGTTAACGGATACGATGAAAGGGATCCGAACTGAAAAACAGGCACCCCGGGACACTTGATATCTGCCGTGTGTTCCAATGTGGGTATAGGCACAGGGAAATAGATGACCCGCCAGATTATTCACCAGTTGAAGTGTTGGGTTTGCCATTTTTTGGACTATGCCCCGTTCGGATGTGTGTAACATGCAAGAATGCGTGATCATGTGTCTGTAGTAGCAACGGCGTGCATTTTTGGTGTGCATATTTCCAGTTACACGGAAATTTACAAGCCATGATCAATTTTTCTGTTGCTTCCTTTGGCTGAAGACAGGCTACAGAACCTGAATAGAAAACCCTGAATAATGTGCACTTAGGACTAAATGACAAAAACAGCAACAGCAACAAAAACAACAGAAAAACAACAACACCAACAACAACAAAACAACAACAATAATAACATCAACGACAACAACAACGACGACGACAAAACAACAACAACAAGAGCAACAACATAAAAAATAACATCATCATCATCATCATCATCATCATCATCAACAACAACAACAACAATAATAATAACAACGATGACGACGACAACAACAACAACAATAACAACAACAATGACGACGACGACAACAACAACAACAAAGAAACTCGTGGCCTAGTGGTTACGGTTCCATCCTCAGAAGCAGAGATTATTGGGTTCAATCCCTGAAAGCTTTTTTTGTGACAATCCCTGGACTGTTTCGAGATAAAATAAAAAAAAATATCTCGTTACCGGGTAAATAAAACGTGGAGATCTCTTCGGGCGCGGTAGATGATGCGTTCTGCAAAGTCCCCATAAATATGATCCTGTTGATGTTATCGCGCCCCACGTGTATCTTCGGTGCGCTAGATACGGCGGTAACCGTCACTCTCATATCGCTCTAGTCAGAACTTTTATTACCTCATGGTTAGTGCGGTCACGCAGGCGATTTCGGTCTGTTGCTTCCGCCGCTCCTTTGCTAAAAAGACCGTACGCCCGCAGATACAAACTAACACCTCGCGGGATGAGTATCTGTATCCGTAAGGTCTTGCTTTCGTTACTGACTCAACGGGGTTGACTATCATTTATATCTCAAGCAAGTTTATTCGCGATGCTTTCAGGGCAGCCGCGATATTTTAAATTGATAACAAGTCCGGCCTGCGCATTTTCTCGGCGCCTAGTTAGATGTGGCGCCAAATGGGGCAACACTTCCGAAAGCGACATTAATCTCGAGAAAAACCGCTGTGGGAATGTTTCTGGCAGAATTTTACAGATTGATATTTGTCACCGAGGCAATGACATTGTCAATGCTGCTCCCTCGTGCCCAGAATCGCAGCATCTATGGCTGGCAGACATCACAGTCTTCAAGATACAATACCCTTAACGCCCGCCCTTCCCTTCTTTTTTCACTCCTTATGTAATTAATGCAAAGGAAGTTCGATCAATTAAATTCCGTTTTTTTCCCGCAATCTTACAGCTCGCGCGCAATCTTTTACGACTTTTTTGTTTCTGCTATTAGAAAAGCTCGAGCCGGCATTTTTGTGTTTTGCTTCGTGCTTGCTTTTATATCGTATCTCTAGGACGGCGTGTTTATAGAGTCCTTTTTTCATTTGTTATAGCAAAAAAAAAAAAAAACAGTCCAACGTGTATTTTCACACAAAAGAACGCTGGCACTCTCGGTTATGTACCTACATTTTGCCTCAAATATACCCGACGCTTTCATTGCGCTAAACAATGTGGCCATGTGTGGGTCTAGCGAGCAGCCTCAGTAGTTTCGATCGGTCTTACCGGTTCATGGTCAGGCGCTCTTCGAACTGCTTTTTTGTCCGAGCGGTTGAATCGAGGTACACACAAACAGGCCAATATTTTGGCGGTTAGGCAGCTGGAGAGATGAGACTATATCATCTTAAATAAAAGATGGTTAAAACGCGAAGCCTTCTCCCGTGAAACCTGAGTCAAAGTGAAAGTCCAAAATCCAAACCGTTTCGACCATGTCGGAAAGGCGCAACCGGATAGACGTCGGCGTTATAATGCGAGGGACCATTGTTCGATTTTGATCACGGGAAGTGTTTCTAGGTGCGAAGCCCCTCAGGGTCTGGGGCTGTGGGTGTTTCATGTTCGTCGTCGTTTCATGTCGTCGTAGCATCATGTAGTCACGGTACTAAAACACCGGGACACTCGTTTTCCAACGGCTCGCGCTAGAACGTTTCATCTCCGTGGTAAAAAAAGCGGACTGAAAGGACACACCGGGGCACTCATTTTCTAACGCCTCGCGCTGGATCGTTTCATCTCCGTTGAAAAAAAAAAAGCTTACTAAAAGGACACACAGGGACACTCGTTTTCCAACGCCTCGCGCTTGAATAATTCGCGCTCAAAGACACGAGACTTACAGCGAAGTTGCATACCTCTACTCCCCAACGGTTTCATCTCCGGGGGCAGAAACGCCAAGGCGCCAAGAATACACTTATACACTGCATGCTTCGCTCCTCCCCAAGTTTCACGTTAGTGGACATGATCCGGGATTTATTCCTTGAGGCGCTTTGTGTGCCATCGCTTATCACAATCATAGTTTTGTGAAACCCGTTGTTTAAAGCTGGCTTTCCTGCAGTTCGTTTAGTGTGGCATCGAACGTCGCCAGTGAAGCATAGAGAGCTTCGCTTTAAAATTAAAAAAAAGCGTCGTCATCTGCACAGCTAGAACCATTCGGAAGCCCCGCCGGTCGTTCTTACGAAGTACGGGTGAGTGGCCGCTTGCGCGGCATTTGTGACATCACGGAACACTATTATAATCATGTCCAGTGCATGTAACATCACATCATCACATCACTTTAATACCTTAAAGACCCCCATGTAGGGGGTATTACATAAGGGGTGGGTTACAGATAAATGTACACAGGTCGTCAAATGGAAATGTGCGTGGTGACATTCTTTTTTCATGTTGATGAACACGTGATGGCCGGAACGTCACAGGGAAGGCGATTCCAGTCCACTGCTACACGGGGGAAAAAACAGGCAGAAAAAGTAGTACAGTCAAACCCGGCTATAACGAACCCGGAGAGAGCGATTTATGCTATATATCGAACAAAAATAATTCAGTTACGGAAATACATGGGAAACATATTCCTTATAACGAAGTTCACATCCGATATATCGAACTCTGGGCACCTAGAATGGCCGCCGAAAGGCATGATCTCGGAGCGGCGATTGAGACGTGGATTGGACGCGACCACGAAGCAAGAGCCGCGACTGAGACATTGCGCCTCGCACGGAGCGACGTGACGCCCAATACTTTCAGTAACTGTTTCCGGTGCGCGGGACTCGCGACGGAACCCGCCCAGTCAGCGAGTCCGGACCAAGACAGCAGCATTGGTGAACGGTGGGATGAGCTCGCCAACGTCTCCGATGATGTCGCGAGTGAAATCCGTCCGACGCTTATAATGAAGCGCTTTCGGCAGTCGACGTGCTCCGCCAATGGTTTTAGATTTTTGAGGACGCGGACTCGAACTGGTGCAAACAATGTTTCGTGTAGAGAATGCTACGCTAGTTGAAGCCGCCAAAACGAAGTGAAAACAAAAATCACCCTTTTTTTTTTTTTGCAACGTGGGCAGTTAAGGCGGAAAGTAGCTTTATTACTTGCAATAAATGGATTATTTTGGTATAGTAATGGCTACTGTACTGTGTTCGTTTCTGCATACGCGGATGGCGGAGTTGGTGAGGAGGGGGGGGGGGGGGGGGATTGCGAACTTCCACGGATGGCGAACTCCCGCGGAGGCGGCGGCGCACGGAAAGATTTGAAAGACCAGTTTCGCGTTTAAGGGATGATATGCTTATGTCATATGAATATGAGGAATGAATGAACCTAGTGGCGCGGTTTTGCACCGATTCTAATTCATTGATCAAGTATACCTGGTGCGGACTCCATATGGGAGCCGCATATTCTAGTTTAGTTCGGATTAAAGATTTATAGGCGAGAAGTTTGACGTCCATTGGGGCATGACGCAGATGACGCTTTAAGAAACCCAGAGATCGGTTTGCTGATGATATGACGTTCGTGATATGCGTGCGCCATGAAAGATCACTGGTTAAGGTGACGCCCAGGTATTTATAGGATTGAACTTGTTCAAGAGTCGAGTTAGCTATTACGTAAGAAAAATACAAGGGATTACGCTGGCATTGAAAAGAAACGAGTTTGCATTTAGTGGGATTAAGCTCCATTAACCACAGGTCACACCATTGCTGTCCACGTACGGTTAAGGTCATTTTGTCCGCAAGAAAATAAGCACAAAAAAAGTGGCGGAATGGGCTTGGCAAGACACTGCTTGCACCATAACCGGTATGCAGCGTCGACAGACGCTTGAATTAAACATTCATAACGTGTTTCGATGCCTCCACCTGAGGGTTCGCCAACTCGTCGCCATGTGCTTGAGCAAGTGTTATTCGCTGGCGGGACACTACGATTGCGTGACGCAACCACCACCAAGTTACGAATCTGACAAAGAGAAGGAGTCGTTCGTTCAACGAGATTTTCTGCGAACTTCAATTTGTTTTATTTGGTCATGCGAACTTCAATTTGTTTTATTGGGGTGTAGCAGCTGGCGTGCAGGCCGAGAGGATACAGGCTCCGGGTTTTACCGGATGAATTTACTAAGCACAGTAGGGGATTAAGGATCCTGGGTGTTTTGGGCTGGAATTTCTCCGGAAAAAGTATAAGGGTTGTGAAGAAAAAACACAACTTTGTTCAGTTGGGAAGAACCAGACTTTGGTAACTCACCCAGCCGCAGTCCAGGCCTGCGTATCTCCAAACGCTTCGCTGCACAGAGCACCCACGTGACATGTCTGTAAGCGCGATGCAGAACGGTAATTAAACGTGGTCGTTGGCTGAGCCGCAAACCTAGAGCGACCTAAAACATACCAAATCACCATTATTAAGCAGAACAACGCGTATATTCGAGTTAAAAAAAAAGAAGAAAGATTAGGCACTGCAAAAAAAAAAAAAAAAACAACTAAGAGATAGACCTGCTTGGACTTGAACTCAAGCCGTCAGCGCCAGTACTCAGTACTCTAAATCGAGGCCACATAGCACTTTTTTTCGTTATTGCCTGTCTTTCTGCCTTATTGCCTGTCTTATTGCCACGGCGTTCTTCACAGCCAATGTGCAACTTCGGCGTGAAAAACTCTCCTAAATTTGAATTTGACATTCCGCGCACGCTCCGTTGCGAGTGTAAGACTCAGCGCAGAACGACATCTACCTAGGCCCTCATCGATACCTTATCTTCCCTCCCTTATTCACGCTTATATTTAGACACGCTGGTCGGGCCGAACGCGTTTGCAGCCGCAACAAGGTTGGCGAACTGTTCCAGCCCAGCCGTCGGTGGTTGCCGGGTCTATAAACGGGTGCCATCGATTTTGAGCAGCGATTAGCCGTAAGCCTATCGACTGAGGTTGGCGGCGGATGGGGAATCGCTCGGTGAACGCCGGTGCGCCCCTTCACGAGAATACACACGGGGGATGACGTCAATACAACCTCGTGCTGTTGTCGCCATAGAGTTTCTTTCGTAGCCGTACTGAAAGAGCATTTATGCGCTTTCTTGTATTAAGCGACCGGTTTCTATTTGCGAGCCGGTACTGTTGACCATTCACGCCAGAGCTGATAACATTGAATCATTTCTACGACCGCTGAATGATCAATGTATTCGCGCAAATTAAGGCTGTGCCTGGGGTCTCATTGATTGATTGATTGTAGGGTTTAACGCGCCGACGCAACGCTGGTGACGAGGCGCTCCGGAGACGAGGGCTCCGGATTAATTTTGACCACCCGGAGATCTTTAACGTGCGCCGAAATCGAGGCACACGGCGTTGTCGCTTTTCGCTTCCATCTAAAAAGCGGCCACAGCTGCCGGCATCGAACCGGCGTACTCGGGCCCAGCAGCACAACACCCTTACCCACTGAGCCACCCAGGTGGGCCCTTGGCACTCAAGCACCTTTTTGCGTGCGGAATAACAGTCGTTTATTAGGCATAATCAGATAAGTGATGCGGTTAGGTCAGAGCTGTTTCCTTTAGAGGACTGAGGACGCATACATGGCAACCTATCGGTGGAACCGCTAGGTACGCTTAGTACGTGAGAAACACACAAAACTACCTTCAGTAAGCATTCAGAACGGGCCACAGGCAAATGCGAGTGGTTTCTTTCTCGCTGGAGCGCACATGTAGTCCGCATTGTACTACCCTAGGCGAAACTGACGACAGGAGAAAATTCTGTAGTTTTGTCGCATTTTCGCGCGTCATACTGTCGTCTTGTCGTATTCTTGTCTTGTCGGGATTCTGATGGTCTGTCGCGTGTCGTATTCCTGTCCTCATTTTGATGTTCCATCGGGCCGAATTCCTGTCTTGTCGTGATCCCGATGTTCTATCAGTAGTTGCACATGGTTTGAATGTTATTGCCCATTTTGAAGAGTAGCGTAAATGGCAGTTGTGTTGTGACTACAGGAATGGTTGTCGTTGAGAAAATTGACTTTGTCGTTACGACAGAAATGTGTGTCGTAACAACAGATGGCTTGGTCGTAACAACAGGATTTCTGTTGTCGCAACAGTTTTTTGTCGTGCGACAGGAATTCTTGTTAGGTTTTTGTGGTATTCCTGTTGTGATTTTAGACTGGGACACCAGAAGAATGTGTGCGACCATCCATCTTAGCCAGCCCTGGCGCTGTACAGCGCAGGGGGCTGTCACTCAAAGCAACCGGGTTTATAGTAAGCGCACGTACGCACCACCACATAATATTCCGCAAGATTCTCCTCCGCGTGTGTTGTCTGCTGCAGCACCCACGCAAATGACACACTAAAGACGGAGCGAGACGTATCGAGCCCAATCGTGCGAACTTCGAAGCGGGCCTGAACATTGCACCCAAAAGAGCCGCGGTGAAGCATGGCGAAAGCAAGCCGGACGTGGGCAGGTTTATTGCCCACTGCGTCGCTTCTGCGCTGGGCGCCGGAAGACCACGAGAGAGCAAAGAATACGCTCTCCCGTATTTAAATGAAGTAAAATGAGGAGTGACAGAAAATTAAAAATATATATAAACTGTACCAATTATCAAGCAAATCTCTTCGAATCTCAGAAACGGCAAGCATGACGGATTGGTAGGGCTCAAAACACTGAGACCAATTTTTCGCGGCACCAAGACCTTACAGATGGTCTTACTCGCTCTCTCCCCGCCTCGTGGAAGGTCGGGAAGAGACTTACCTGGTGATACACTGCTTGCAATGCTTCGAATCTGGGAAATCGGGACTCATCTGCATGTTTCTACCAGCAAACGATCCTGCACAAATTGCCTCTTTATGGCAATTTGTGCAGGATTAGGGCGCAGATAATCCCTTTGGAAGATTGAATAAAAGTACTTGGTATGATCGCTCAAAAAAAAAATGGCCGCGTATCTGCTCCTCTCGTTGCAAATGTCGATGGAAGACGACAGTCGACTGGCGCCCCTGCCTAGTAAATGCCTCCCTTCTCTTTCCCTCTCACATCTCATGCTGTTCGTTTCATCTTTGTGAAGAGAACTTGAAGTTCGCCTAACACGACAAAGTGCGTGCATGCCAGCGCCGTTTTGAAACGCCTTCGCTGAGACAAGAATAGGATGCTCTTATATCGCTAAACTGGTGCGTTAAGGCAGACCCTTTGACGTCAGTCGAATTCTAGATTGAAGAAGTTTTGCTTATAGTTGGCAGCAGTAGTGGCGGAGGGTGTGGTGTTGATACATCGATAAGATTTTATAGAAACTATATAATAATAATAATATATGTGCAGTAGAAGTCGGGGGCACTATGACTAGACAGGATACTGGTAAACGTTCACAGGAGACGAAAGATCTAATCAGGAAACGGCAAACCATGACAATGTCTACCGCAGTTGACAGAATAGAACTAGCGGAGCTCTCGAAGTTAATCAATAAGCGTAAGACAGCTGACATACGGAAGTATAATATGGAGAGGATCGAATACGCTGTAAAAAACGGAGGTAGCCTGAAAGCAGTGAAGAGACGTCTTGGCGTGGGGAAAAATAAGATGTATGCACTTATGGATAAGCAAGGCAATGTCATCACAAATAGGGATAAAATAGTCACAGTGGCCGAGGAGTTCTATAGGGATCTGTACAGTAGCCGGGACATACAGGATAATGCCGAACGAGAAAGTAGTTCAGAGGAGATAGACATCCCATCAGTAACGACCGAAGAAGTAAGGAAGGCTTTGAAAGAAATGAAAGGGGGCAAAGCATCTGGTGAGGATCAGATAACAGCAGACCTCTTGAAGGATGGCGGAGAAATTGTACTTGAAAAACTGGCAAACCTGTATACGCAATGCCTAATGACAGCAATGCTACCGGAATCTTGGAAGAACGCGAGCATCATCCTAATCCATAAGAAAGGCGACATGAAGCACTTGAAAAATTACAGGCTGATCAGCTTACTGTCAGTTGTCTACAATGTACTTACAAAGGTAATCGCTAACCGAATTTCTGCAACCTTAGATTTCAGTCAACCTAAAGAACAAGCAGGGTTCCGTAAAGGTTATTCAACAATGGCCCATATTCACACGATCAATCAGGTGATAGAGAAGTGCGCTGAGTATACTGAACCCCTATATATAGCCTTCATAGATTATGAGAAAGCATTTGACTCGGTCGAAATCCTTGCAGTCATTCAGGCATTACGGAACCAGGGGGTAGAGAACATCATGTAAGAATACTAGAGGATATCTACAATGGGTCTACAGCTACCATCATCCTCCATAGGGAAAGCAGTAAAATATCTATTAGGAAGGGTGTCAGACAAGGAGACACAATCTCTCCAATGTTATTCACAGCATGTTTACAAGAAGTATTCAGAACGTTGGATTGGGAACAGGTGGGAGTAAGGGTTAATGGAGAATACCTCCGTAACCTCAGATTTGCTGATGACGTTGCCTTGCTAAGTAACTCGGGGGACGAATTGCAAAGGATGCTTTCCGCGCTGGGCGAACAGAGTAGAACCGTGGGACTGAAAATTAATATGCAGAAAACTAAAGTAATGATCAATAACCTCGGGACAGCACAGCAGTTTGAGATAGGTGGCGAGGCAGTGGAAGTGGTAAGCGAAATATCTACTTAAGCCAAGTTGTGACCCCAGATCCCAACCATGAGGCAGAGATAATTAGAAGGATCATAATGGGTTGGGGTGCATATGACAGACATTCTCAGATAATGAAAGCAGCCTACCATTGTCGCTGAAGAAGAAAGTGTATGACAGCTGCATCTTACCGGTATTCACCTACGGGGCAGAAACTTGGAGGCTCACTAAGAGGGTTCAACTTAAATTGAGAACGACTCAGCGGGCAATGCAGCGGAAAATGATAGGTGTAACATTAAGGGACAAGAAGAGAGCGGAGTGGGTCAGGGAGCAAACTGGTGTTAAAGACATATTAGTAGAAATTAAGAAGAAGAAATGGACGTGGGCAGGGCATGTAATGCGAAGGCAAGATAACCGCTGGTCGTTAAGGGTAACAGAGTGGATTCCTAGAGAAGGCAAGCGCTGCAGGGGGCGGCAGAAAGTTAGATGGGCAGATGAGATCAAGAAGTTTGCGGGGATAAATTGGTCACAGTTGGCACAGGACCGAGGTAATTGGAGAATAATGGGAGATGCCTTTGCCCTGCAGTGGACTTAGATAGGCTGGTGATGATGATTAGGATGATGATGATTATGATATAATAATCCAATGTTCCTCTTCCGTCTCGTTCCTCCCAAAATAACGCCATAGAGGTTTTCTCAAGTTGATTTAAATTTACTGCGTTCCACTGCTCCAAGTCGCGTATCTCGGTGCCAGCACTGCCGTACGGAGAAACGCGCGGGAATTGAGGCACACTACTACAGCGTTTATATAACCACGTTGCCCTACTCCAAGAGCGTTCCAAGCCCAACGTGGATCCTATCTAGTGGAACCTTTCGCTGCACTTGCCGTTTGATTTCTGAAATTCCGCTAGGAGGTGCGTGCAACGACAGGCGACGGTTTTCTACCGTTGATGTCGTTATTTATTTGCTTTCGCGAACACCTAGCGTCCATGATTTATTTTAAATAAAAGAACACTGCAAATATCACTTATGAATTGATTTTCTGCATCACAATTGCATAATGTTTTGTTCTTGTTCAGCAATGTTGCAAGTATGAACAGTGACACCGGTCTCAGACGTTTATATTTGGCTGTGGGTGTATAAGACTATTGCGCAATACCTATTTTACTTTGACCGTATAGACTATCGCGCAATACCTATTTTACTTTGACCGGGTGGCTGAGTCGAGTCACAGACAGAGAGACAGACAGACAGACAGACAGAACAAAATTTCTGCGTTTAAGTAGCCCAAGAAAGACCATCGTATTTACTAACAGCGCTTATTTTACGCTCATAAAAATCAACAAGAAAATCTGACAACCAGCGAGGTTCTTTAGGTGCATAACCAAAGCCAAAAAAATTCAAGGAAGCTTGCCGTCACGCGCAAGACTTGAATGGCGAAGCTGTTGTAGGTGAACATTGCCGGACAATAAGTTAAGTTTCAGTGTCATTGTTTATTTGCATAGTTGCGGTGCTAGTAACAGTCATACGCATCGAAGAGGTCGTCGTCTTCTTCGCGGCAAGTGGTGGATGCAAAGTCATCCCAAGCATTGTAGACTTGCACGAGTTCAACTGGCGAAGCTTGCACCAAGTCTCGCAAGGCTTGAAGCATAGGGAAGCTGCAGGATTTATTAATCTTTGGCTCGGGGCTTTGTCCGTTGTCCGTTGGCGTCCGCACGTCTCCTCCTGATCCCCCTCTCGACGCCAGCTGAGCGATAACGCGCTACTCTCTCCGTCCTCCTCTCCACGCAAGCTGTGCAATAGCGCTCTGCTCCCTCCGTCCTCCACTTCACGCCAGCTGCGCGATAGCGCGCGCATGCGCGCCTCTCCATCCGTCCTCCTCTCCACGCCAGCGCTATATATAACCGCGTGCACGCGCTGCTGCCTCAGTTTCTTCGTCGGATGAGGCTCGCTCCGGCGTCTGATGAGTACCGACAGTCCTGCTAGCGGATTGGCTAACACAAGTTCAGCCAGCATCAGCGGGGTTTAACCCGCCGACGCAACGCAGGCGACGAGGCGTGCCGTAGTGGAGGGCCCCGGATTAATTTTGACCACCTGGGGATCTTTAACGTGCGCCGAAATCTCATACACACGGGAGTTTTCGTTTTTCGCCTCCATCAGAAAAGCGGCCGCCGCGGCCGGGAATCGAACCCGCGACCTCGTGTTCAGCAGCGCAACGCCTTAGCCAGTGAGCCACCGGGGCGGGTATAACAAGCATAGTGTGCGCAGTACCAGCAGCAGTACGCACTGGTACTACGTGTACGTTCGTAACTTCCATTGTTTACCCCACCATGCTTACCGCTATAAAATGAATATGCATTAAACTTAAGCGAAAATAGCTCGTTCAGCATGCATATAAGCCCTGCCTAATGTGCGTTTGCTTTTCCCGGCCTCAGCCAATCGACTGTGCACATGACGTCACATGTTCTAGTTCGGCCAAGGAGCTAGTGAGTCGCATGGCCATTCCCTTTTAGAGGCGAAACCCCTTAGGGGCTCGGGCTATCGGCGTTTCCTGTCGCGTCGTCGATCGTCTCATGTATGCACGCTACTAAAACACCGGGTCACTCGTTTTCCAACGCCTCGCGCTAGAACGCTTCGTACTTCAGACTTGAGACTCTTACAGCAAACCTGTGTTCCTGGTTTTATCTCCGTGGGCAAAAACGCCAATGCTCCAAGAATACACTTACAGTACACTGCATGCTTCGCCCTTTCCCACATTTCACGTTAGTGGAGGTGGCTCGGGATTTTTTTCCTAATTATATAGTTTTTTGAGCGAAGTTTACGTTAAAAGTGGCGTCAGTATGATTCTAACGAAGCAATCTTTCGAATGAACCAAACTTGTGTTTTGTCTGTATGGCCACTTTAAAAGCACACTGACGTACTCGATGGACACTCAACAAACAAAACAGCGATGAATCTGAAACCAGAACAATTACCCTTGCCCTCAGACGGGGAGAAAATCATAACAAAGTTTGAAATGCCGTTACTGGCAAAGGGCGATCCGGAACATCATAGCGGGAACAATACCCAACATCTCCGAACGGATCTTCCCAACGTCACGCAGTGCCCGGCGTGCCAGGTACTGGTGGGATATGCAAGTACCGACAGGTATGCAAAATTGTTACCTTGCACTGCGAGTCCGACAATTCATACGCCCTACCTCCTTACGAAACTTACGGTGAACGTAGGCCCCGAAAAAGACTACACGGAAGAACCCTACCAGCCCCACACAAGCACTGATGTGCGCTGGAAAATTCAAACACCTTCCCACCCAAGTCCAGGTTGTCACTTTTGTTCCTTAACAAATGCAATGAGGAATGCTTCAAATGCAAAGACAAAGCCAATCTTTTCCACTCTACATGGAACTGTCCATCGTTTGGCAGACGCAGAACGACATACAGTCCTTGCTCGAAGCTTGCGGGGCGACTCCGGCCAGCCACGCTCTATCTTTGCTGTTGCAAGAGCGAAGCTCTTTAGAAAATCTTGATTTGTCGTGTCCGCAGTTAAAAATACCAAGAAATTGTTGAGCGTGCGCACGTGCGCGCGGGCCTAGCGGCGACCACCCGGGAGTAACAAAACCAAGAAAATGCCTCGCGCTCGTGCGTGCGTGCCTCGCGTCCCCAGAGCACGTTTGTCAAACCAACCTTGCCACTTAGGGAAATTGGCCAAGATTGGCCAAAAAAAAAAAAATGGAATGGAATGGATGACTTTATTACAGGAGGAGGCCAATAGGCCCTGTTGGGGGACATGGGAAAAAGGGTAGGGGAAGATGGTTCATATAAAGTCTTCACTGCACTGTGAGGGCTCACTTAGCACGGTATGCAGTGCAGTTGAAGTTGTGGCGAGGACACTCTAATACGACCATGACCGGGGTGTGCAATAGGAGCCCTTCAGGAGCCACAAAGGGTGTTTTTGGGGGGCCATCTAGGGAGTTGGTGAACGATCCGCCATCATACTACTTTATAGAGACCTGTTTTGAGACCGAATTCTGTAATTTTCTGTAAAATTTGGGGGTTGTTTCTGACGTGTTGGACATGTTCTTCAGAAGTCGTCGGGCGCACTTGCGTTGTAACGAACTGGTCGCGGTCAGTTGAGTAAGCTGAACAAGCCCAGATGAGGTGAAAAAGGTTCGGTGTATTGTTGCTGCCGCAGTAGGGGCACTGTGGACTAGCAAGGTGCGTATGCGTTGTCCATTTGGAGATGACGTCCGGAGTGTAGGCCGAGTCAGCGTAGACTTTATTGGAAAAAATTTCTTCTGTTCTTGGAAGGACTGCAGAGAAGCAAGAAAACTAGGTGGTGAGGCGTCGGCAAACCGTTGCCGGCTGTGGTTCTTAATTCTATACGGTATTTTTGCTGCCAGTTCAATTCGCATGCCTGTTGGGGCTCAGGAAAAAAAAAAAGTCCAGTGTTCTTCATAATTGTGGCAACACTTGCTCGGAAGGAGAAAGACAGGTCATAGCGCACCCCACTCCAAGGTGATGTCAACTGATTATCACTTTCAAAAAACCGAAGGAAGCTCCTCAAGCAGAAAAGAAGCAAATCGGCTACAACTTTCACGACCATCGTGATGGTCGTGAAGGTTGCGCACAGCTTCGCTACCTTCAAGTCTTACGCGTTTGTGTGAGCTTCCTTCATTTTTTTTTTGTTTTTACCCTTGTGTGTGCTCTTTTGTTCTTATAACACCCCACGTAAAACGTTTTTACGAGGGTCTGAACAGTATTGTGAAAAAATAACATAAATACATACCCTTTGGGTTGCCGCCTTGCGTTTTTGCACTTCACGTGGTGTGAGGGACCATAAAGACAAAAGACATGCCTGGTTCATTAAAGAGACTGCTTTTTCCCGGTAACAATGATAATAATTTTGCCGCGAATTTCAAACAAATAACGGATATATTGGGGAGAACAGATTCAGCAGTGGCCACTTTACAGCCACATTTTGGCGACTGCCCTATGACGTCACAGAATCTCGTTTGTGCTATTGGCGGTCGCCTACTTAAGCCGCTGTCAAGATAGAGGACTGGGCGATTGTAGTAGGGCCCATAGTTTCGTTTGATCGCATCACTTGATTGCTCACGAGCAGTTATTGCACTAAAAATTACGTTTTTTATGGCCCTACTACGTCACTCCTGTCCATAACACGTCATTGTAGCGCGAAATTCGAGTTTGTCAACATTTCTTATTTTTCTCTATTTTCAACATTTCTTCTGTTTTCAATCTTATCTTTACGACGGGTGTATTCCCATCTGTTTAAGAAAGGGGACAGACTTCACACATCAAACTACCGCCCCATAGCCGTATTATCTTTCTTTAGCAAAATAATTGAAAAGCTACTTGTTTTGCGGCTCACAACTTACATATCAAAAATTAGCGTACTCGCCGAATCAGTTCGGGTTCAGGGCCGGGTATTCCACTGAACTTGCCTTAATATTTCGAACTGATAAATTTAAAAAAAGCCATTGATGCGGGTCATCTGGTTGGTGCGCTGTTTATTCACCTGTCTAAGGCTTTCGACTCTCTGAACCATCGCATATTGTTTAAAAAATTAAATGCGATGGGAATTATCGGCCCGGCTCTAACCCAAATAAAAAGTTATCTATTCGATAGGAAACAAAATGTGTGCATCTCCAGTACTTACTCCGAATTCAAATGAACCAATATAGGCGTACTACAGGGATCTCGTCTTGGTCCTCTTTTATTTTTAATCTTTATCAATGATCTTCCGCAGTGCCTTCAATTTTCAACTGATGTACTTTATGCTGACGATACCACTATCTTCACGATTGATATGAATTTAGAATCGCTCATTGTGAAGCTTATAGCTGATAGTAATAATTTAGCTACATGGTGCCGGAAAAACATGTTAACAATTAACTCGTCCAAATCTCGATTTAATATTTTTAGATCTCAACACAAAATAATCCCAGAAAACTCTTCCATTTGCCTAAATGGTACTCATCTTTTTTGCTGGGAATACGGCACATTTTTAGGCGTTGAACTTGATAAGCATCTCAAATTCCAAAAACACATATCTTTGTTAACTAAAAAGGTAGCATATGGAATACGAATATTAATTAAGGCTCGTACTTATTTTGAGTTGAAGACTCTAATTTCATTGTACTATGCTTTCATTCATAGCCGCATCAGTTATAGCATATCGTCTTGGGGCAATACATACCCGACGCACCTGTCCCCCTAGCAACATATCCAGAATCAAGCCATACGAATCATTACTCATAGTCATTTCTGTTGCAGTTCTTCACCGCTGCTCCGTGCGCATAATATTTTGTCGGTTTCTAATTTGGTGAAGTATTAGTTTTGCATCATAGCATTTAAATTATTCAACGGTAGGCCTCCTATCGAAATTATCACTGCTTACCAACTTCCACTTCAGAGCTGCACTCGTTTTGCCCTGCATAACAATATTTTACTGCCTAAAGCTCAAACTAATTATGGTAAACAAGCTGTGCATTTTTCTGCTGCTTACGAATAAAACTGTTTGCCTCACTTGACAGAAAGTGCTTCAAATATTTATTCTTTCAAAAATAGCTTACGTGCTCACCTTCATTCAAATTGAGTTCATTTTGTTTGCTTTTTATCACATGTTCTGTTTGCTTTTTTTACTATAAATGCGCAATCTCAGTTTGGTAATATCTGTTTTGTCTCTTTCAACATGATACTGTAACCGCTGTTTGTTAAAACATTTACTTGTTGATGCTTCCATTATAGGAGGTCCCCCTGCAGTCTTTGACTTCGGGACCTCCTCCTGTATATACCCATTGTATGTTCTTTATTTGTGATCAATAAAAACACCACCGAATCGATTGTTGGCTTTAAAACGCCTTTGTGGGTGGTATTAGGCTGAGGGAGTTACCTAACGCTAGTAATTCAAGGGTTTTCAAATTGTACGAAGTTGGAGTTCGCCTTCAAGGCAAGGATGCGGAGCTGGATAGCTACGACAAAGATGGGTTTACTTTCACACTAAATTTGTTTTTTTAGGGAATAAGGAATCCTTATTTTGTGAAAAAGTGATCCGCTGAAAAGTTTCCAGTGTTGTGAAAGCCACATTCCACGTGACGAGTCGAATGTATGTTGCGGTTCGTTTTTACCATGTTATCGACGTAGTCAGGAATTCCCAGTACTCTAGGCGGGATTGTAAATGGGTGTCAGAAGCCGCAGTCATGGTCGTCGGTGCGAAGATAGTATCTAAGAAGCGTTCTGTTCGAGGAAGCTGGTATAGTAACCAATAAATCTAGTGACCGGCTTCTTCAAGCCTTCAGTAACAAAAACAAACAGAAATGTTGCGATAGGCATCTTTTGGACTCCAGCAGAGACATGTTCGGTCACGTTCAGTGCAACATGCAAGAAAATTCAGCCTGCGTTTTATCGAACACCACCACCAAGGGGAAGCAGGCCTGGGCGTTACGTACGCCATAGCAGTGACGTCTACCGAAGGAGGCGTTCCGATTCGTCGCAATCAGCACACTCATACGCAAAAAAAAAAAAAGAAAAATGCGAAAACGCCGGACAATGAGAGAGGAGGAAAGGTGTGATTATGATTATAATATGATAATGATGACTGTAGTTTAATGGCGCAAACCCAGCTGAAGGCAAACAGTGCCAAAAACTATTAAAAATTAATACAAGTGGTACAAAACCTAAAAATATGTGAGATGCAGATAAATAGGATTATAATGACAATGATAGTCGTTATAAAGGGGCGGGTGGTGATCATTGTGATATGAAATGAGCTGTAAAAATTTAGGGCATTCAACAGAACAAGACATAAACACTTTCCGGTACCCTAAAGACAACATATTCCACCACACCCGTCAAAGTTTTTAGCTGACTATCCCATTATTCCCATTAAGCGTGTCTTCAAGTATTTATCATAGGAGGAAAGGGGTCTCCCCAGATGCGGTGTTCTGATTTGAGTTAAACTCGCCCGTGCCCCTTTCTCATCCATTCCTCTTCCTTCCCCACTCTTCCTCCTTTCGGGAATAGAAGCGGACAGCAGCAGTCAATTCAAATTGGCTTTCGCTCCTCGCGACAAACATGAAACGATGATTGATTGATTGTAGGGTTTAACGCGCCGACGCAGCGCAAGCGATGAGGCGCGCCGTAGTGGAGGGCTCCGGATTAATTTTGACCACCTGGGGATTTTTATCGTGCGCCGGAATCTCGTACACACGGGCGTTTTTGCTTTTCGCCTCCATCAGAAAAACGGCCGCCGCGGCTGGGAATCGAACCCGCATCCTTGTGCTCAGCAGCACGACACCTATAGCCCCTCAGCCCCCACGGCGGGTAAAAAAATACACATGAAACGAGCCAACACATGTCAGAGGCGGGTGCTCGCATGCATTTATGATCCGTTCTAGCACATTACAGCACTTTCAAATGCATCGTTCAAACCGCCCGAAAATATCGCGGATTTACCGCCGAAACATGAGGGTCGTATACCTCCAGGGTACGCACAACCTTCCAGTGGCACGTGGCGGCTCTCGCCTTGCTCTAAACGCTACCTGCACTTATGCTAATAACAGCGAAGGCGACTCGTCTAGCGAAGGATCAGATAAATAAATCGATTGAGGGGCAGAGGCAGACACGTATTCGGTCGGGGACGTCCCTTCTTCGGTCGTGCGCAGTCAAATGTCTGCGGCCTTGACTGAGATGCCGTTGACCGCGAACTTGTGTACGGGCTTACGGGGGTGGGGAGCTGTAATTACTACTAACGAAGCGCTGTTAATGGCAAGGGGGAGGCTGCCAAACTTATTGCAAGAGGAAGACAACGAAAATAGATCTGTTTACTCGATCTGCGGGCTTAGTGCCAGAAGATACGAAAAAGGAAACGGCTGTAGTGCATGCACGGAGCCCTGCATGATGCGCATAATTCGGTCTGCCGGTACCTTCAGTGCAAACCGGCCTATTTGTTTTTAATGGCGCCGAGAGCGCTGCATGACGGCGTTTAACTTAACGTCCCGAAGATTCACTCGGCCTACGAGGAGCTCCGCATATCAGCGGGCTATGTACATTTTAGACCCCCCGGGGTAATTCAAGGTGGGCCTGAATCTCGTAAACACTGTCTTAACAGCGGAGCTGATTTATAAGTTCGCCATTGCAGGACAAAAAAAGCCAATAGAATGCCAAGTTCTAGTGAGCGCGTGCCTCGCGGCGACCGCCGAGCGTCCCCGGCACGCGCTGTGGTATTATAAAAAAGAAATAGCGAAAATTCCGAGTAATGACATTGACGAGCGCTCGTGAGCCCGTGCCTCGCGGCGACCGCGGAGTCCCCGGCTGGTGCAGTGCCTCTAGCAAAAAAAAAAAAAAAAAAAGGAAAAAGAAAGGAACTCCAGCGCTATCGTCGAGTGGTACCACGCACTTCAGCGCTAAGGCTACAGATGAAAATACACCTTGCTTGGGGGAGGTCACCGCGGCCGCCGTATTCTCTATAAGCCATTATAGATAATCGGAGACATGGCTACGAGTGTGCCAATCCTTCCCGAGAATACTTGCAGTTCCCACCACCACGGCCTCGAGTCGAGGACAAGGATCTGGTGGAAGTCTAGAATGCTGAGGGTCACTTTGCATCCACCACTCGCCGCGAAGAAGGCGGCGACCTCTTAGATGAATATGACGACTATTACTAGCACCGAAACTATGCAAATAAACAATGATACTGAAACCTAAGTATGTGTCCGGCAATACTCACCTACAACCGCTTCGCCATTCAAGTCTTGCGCGTGAGCGCAAGCTTCCTGAATGTTTCTTGACGACGATAGTCTTTCTTGGGCTGTTTAAACCCTAAAATTTTGGTCTGTCTGTCTGTCTGTCTGTCTGTCTGTCTGTCTGTCTGTCTGTCTGTCTGTCTGTCTGTCTGTCTGTCCGTCCCTCGTTTAGGCCCCCCAGGACAAATGTTAAATGAATTCTTGAGCGAGCAGTTCGGCAAAACATTTCCGAAGCCCTGAATCTGGAAACATTCTTCATACTTGTCAACATGGTTGAGCAAAAAGGAAGCATCAGCCATATTTGAGGCAATACATAAATACACAGTTGGTACCCGCAGTGTCCTTTTATCGGAAAGTAATGTGTGATTAATGTTTTCGGAAGAAAATGAAAAAAATTACTCCCACCTTCCCTGGCGGGAACCCCTGTGTAGATGCGACGCATAGGGGGTTCCGTGGTTGTTTCCGTTAGGTTGATTCTCCCATCGCGTGAAATGTGCCGTGAACCCCCTGCCGCGGCTATGACACAACGTGGCGCGGCTATGACGCAACACAATCACACACAATCCACTTTAATCCAATCCAATCCAAATCAAATCAAATCAAATCAAATCAAATCCAAGCCAATCCAATCGAATCCAATCCAATTCCCCTCGCGAGAGAGTGTTCGCTATCGGAGAGGAGAGGGGGTGAGCGGCGGAGAGCGCAGCTCGCGCGGGCAGGAGAATGGGGGAGGGGTTTGGACTGACAACGACAACGCCGTATGGAGGGACAAGGCGAGTGAATGAGATGCCGTCGCATCTAAAAACACGCGTCGAAAACTATATATTGACCCAAAAGTAGAAAAAGCGCTCGGGCGAGCATGGACCGCGTGGTAGTGCTCCAAGTCCAGCTGTTACGGAAAGGTTCCAGCAGATGGCGGGAACATTGGAACGCGGGAAAATTAAATTGGCTTTAGCATACCTCCTCCGTGTTTATCGTGGGAGTAGAGAAAGGGTGAGGGAGAGCGTAAGAGATTGGCGGGGGAGTGAACGGAGGCGTTTACGTGGCAGGGGAAGTAGAGGACTTATCGTCTGTCGACAGCGATAGTCTTGCAGCGACGGGAGCAGATACGCAGCCATTTTCTTTTCCTTTGGCTTCCATTGGAGACACGTGCGCAAAACAGGGACGGAGAACCCGAGTCCTCGCGCGCAACGGCGTGACGCCTTAGTTACGGAGTCGCTCTTCCAGTGGGGATTATTGTCAATTTATCATGCCCATGATCCACAAGTGCGCTTAGTATAAAAAATGCCCCGCCAAGTATTTGTGACGTGGCAGTGAATCCACTAATGTTGAAAATATGAGATTGCTGGGGCTGTAGTCCTAAACATAAAGAAAAATGATAGGGACAGATAGACAAGGAACTTTATTAAAACAATAGGGAAGGAGAATATTCTGCAGAAATTCAAAGAATTATTCACTAATGCGTAGCATTCTCATGGTTTTTGTCTTGTGTGTGAGTTTTTTTCAGCCAAATTTTCTGTTTATTTGTAAATTTTGTCCGACCAATTATCGCCATTTACGCCATTATAACAATTAGAAGTGTAACAAATCTGCAGTATTGCGTAAATGCAGGGCGCTACACGGTTCGCCATTTTCCGTATTTTTTGTAGTTTTCCAATTTTGTAGTGTCTCAAAATTTTTTTCTACCGATTATCTGATTTACGCGAATATAACGATTATAGTTGGAACTGCCGCGAAATCTGCATTGTTGTGGAAACGCCATGCGATTTGACTGTTTCCGTATTTGTTTAATATTTTTTCTTATTTTTTAGTTTTTCAAAATTTCGTTTGACCAATTATCTCCATTTACGCTATTATAGCGATTACAGGTGCAAATTCCGCGATATCTGCATTTTTGTGGGAATGCAGGGCGTTACACGGTCCTGGCTGGGGTGAGGGGGGGGGGGGGTACTCGGCGAAGAATGCTACGCATTAATATTCTTTTATGTAAGCGCAACGCAGTTCGCATTGTTTGTATTCTCTAGGACATTAGAATAACTTGTAGAGAAATTCAAACATGGTTTCGCAGCAGGTGCTCAACAGATGCTCAGAAATAAAAATAAAGCAAGAGGAACAAGAGGGATTTGCAGCGAAGTGCCCCCAGCTCACGCAATTTTTTTCATGTACCGTAGGCACTGGCGTCGTTGAAAAGCAAGCTACTACACGAAGACTGCATCGCTCCCAGCCGATAGCTGGTCATCGGACCACCTGAAGAGCTGCCTCGTGACTTCAGCCTGATGGCCTCCCACCGCGCAGGCGATCTGCGCACCAGCTCACGCAGAAGCTACCGACATCACCGGTAGCGCCCTCCACTGGGTCGTCTACAAAAGGGATCGTCCACAAGCGCTGAACGGCATTTGCAGCGAAGTGCCCGCAGCTCACGCAATTTTTTTCATGTACCGTAGGTGAGAGGGTAGAGCCCAAAGCTCTTTCAACCTTAAATCTCTTTACGCTGCAAATCGCAAGTGTAACTTGATTGAGCATGGGCATTGATCTGTGTACCTACACGCACGAATAGGGTGTTTTGTGGCCCATGGCCAGAGGACCAGCCGTTGTTCGCCAGTATGACTCAGGCTTGCATTGGTTACCAGTTGCTTGCGCATGGGTGGACGGTTTTCTGTTGTTTCGTTTTGAATTGCTCATTTGATCATTTGCGCTGGAGACGAGGAGACCAACCCAGGGCCTGACAAGGTCGAACAAATCCACGCGCTTGTGAAAGAGTTTACGCTGTCAAACAAAAAATTTCAGAAGGACACATCAAATATACGGAAGGATATTCAAATCAGCGTCACTTACATCAAAAGGCGACTGAGCACCGTCGAAGAGCTACTAAACGGGGTTGAAAAACTGTGTCACGACGTCACCACTGTGAACTCAGTCGTTCAAGAATCCCACGAGCAGCTGAAGACCATAGAAACGAAGCAATTGGAACAGGCCAGTCTGGTCGCTGATGACTTAGATAATCGAATGCGCCGAAATAACCTTCTTTTCAAAGGCATTCCGGAAGAACCAGACGAAAAATAGGTTGATACTGAGCGCATCATTAACGACTGTGTGCTCGCTAACTTGGGTTTCAACGCAGGGGAAATAGAGCGAGCCCTCCTTGTAGGCCGACCTTAAGCACGTCAGATTCACCCAATTACTGTGAAATTTTTGAATTTAAAATACAAGAGCAATATTTTAAAGAGTGCTTCGAAACTAAAGGATCTGCAGAAACCCCGCGTGTTGATTGAAGAAGATTTCTCGGCTCGAATGCAGCTGATCAGGAAAAAGCTGAGAGATTTCGCACGAAAGGAACGTTACCCTAATGAAAAATACGCTATGATTTACGATAAAATTCTCCTAGGTAACAAGTGCTACACATTTGATTCGTCAAAAAACAAATCAAGACGCGATGAGGCCGAAGTTTCTGCGGCGAGTGAACAAGGCGCTGTTCGTGCAGGACGGAAAGAAACCAAGCCATAATGATTGACACAGACAACCCAATCAAAATAATTCATTACCACTCTTGGTGTGCAATTTTGGAGGTCTGTTTCACAAGCAAGATCAGTTATGCGCATTCATTGAAGCATGTTTTGTAGATATTATTCTTGGGACAGAGACGTCACTTAATTACACCAGAAATTGATAATAACGAGCTTTCTCTCTCTAAAAACTTAATAATATTTAGAAAAGACAGGGTTGGCGCACGAGGAGGCCGAGTTGTAGTTGCAGTGAAATCTAATCTATGCGCTCGTGTTCTTGACACTGAATAAAATATTGCAATTTTGTGGATTTTACTTCAGTTGTCTCCGTCTGTGACTTGCGCACACGGAGTGCGTTACCGTCCGCCTGATTCTACAGCTGAATTTATCGGCAGCCTCAATGGCTCTTCAAGTTCAATTCGATACATGTACCCAACATCAGCAATAATTCTTGCCTGAGATTTTAACTACCCCACAATAAATTGGCAGACGCGTCCGCCCCAAGGCTGTGTAAGAAAAAAAACGAATGCAGGGAATTTCTTGATGTCCTTTCATTGCTTGAGCTTCATGAAATGATTCAAAAGCCAACTCGTGGAAGCGCAATTCTTGATCTTGTCTTGACAACTGAACCGGAAAATATGCTTGTTCACGTCTTAGAATATATTAGTGACCACAATGTGGTGCAATGTGAATATCTTATAAAAAGCAGTAAACCAGACAAAGCTTCGAAAATTATATATGATTACTCCCGTGCAAACGTAGACGCAATTCTTGAAGAGTTATCTTTTTCGGAGTTGTTCTTGCAACCCATGGTTTATCTTAATGCAAACGATAACTGGTTTGCTGTCTGAATAAATCTTACAGAACTTAAAAAAAAGCACGTCCCCAAAATTGAAATCGCCTCATCAACACACAGCACATGGTTCACGTCCCAAGTGAAGGAGCAATCAACAAAAAGAAACTTCTTTATTCCAGATCAAAGTTGTTGAACTCGGGTGGTGATTGGCAGCGCTATCGTGAGCAATTGCATAAATGCAAAGCAGATATTAAAGCGCCTAAAGACAAGTTTTTTTACCGGTGACATTGTGAGCATGTTAACTAACAATCCAAAAAAGTTTTGGAAAGTAATAAATCCCAAACATGCGTCGCAATCCACAGTTTCAATAGTCAAAAACGGTGTGCTGCTCTCACCATCTGAAGCTGCGGCGGAATTAAACTCATTTTTCAGCTCTGTATTCACAAAAGAAAGCCCATCACCACATGATCTTGTGTTTCCATCGATTAACTCCTGTATGGATGACGTCATAATCACACCAGAGGGTATAGAACGTGCCATTGACCGTCTTTCAAACAACTCAGCACCCAGTCCAGACGGCATCTGCCCAAAATATCTTACTAGCCGCACTCTTTCAGCAGTCACTCGATACGGGAATCGTACCGGACGATTGGAAGATTGGTCGTATCACTCCTATATACAAATAACAGGGACGTACCCAGAGGGGGGGCCCGTGGGGCCCGGGCCCCCCCCAAAATTTTTTGGGCCACACCCCCCTTCCCCGCGCCACTTGTCTTCTCCCCTCGCACACATTCTAAAGCGCCGCCATATGAATCCTGGGCTTGATAGCTATTTGAGGCGTTTTTTTTCGAAATTAGCCAAATCCACCTAAGGAGAATTTGAGGGCACAAAAAAACGAAAGTTTGGAACCGGACCTAGTTGCAGTGCTGTCAAAACTATTAAATAACGTGTTTCACATGTCAGCTAGGGGAAATCTAAAGCTACAAATAATTCAGAGTTATGCGGATAATTTGAGCAAGCAATATTAGGATAAGTTCGGATTTGGCTCGTACTGAGTTGAAACAGACAGGTTCGTGCGGAATTCTTATGAAAACGTTATTGCAATTGACTTTCAAGAATGGTACGATAGAGTTTTAAACAAAATAGGCAATAAACATGCAACATAGCTTAAAGAACAGTAGAACTGTACATGAAGAGCCGGTGAGTCCTCTTGGCAGCAGTAACAGCTCTTTTCGAATGGTTTCGTAGGGTACTTTTTTGGGCACGCCTGAAGACACTCATGAAGGTCTTCATTGCCTTGCCATAAATTTCTAAAACGCTTCACTAGAAGCCTGCTCATATCATCTTCCGTGGCTTGCGATGGCTTGTAAGCGTCAGCTAATTTGTTAGGTACGTAAATTGGAAATATGGGAGTAATAACAATAATAATAACCAGATTTACTTCATAAGAACGAGGGAGACGAGATAAAATGATAGTATCACATCTCTCAGTTTCAGTTCGTTCACTTCCGTGCACGTTATCGTAGATGTGTGGTGGCAGATAATTTGCCGATCTCTTCATTGCTTTCTGAACTCATAATAAGCCAGCTCCCAAAAGCAAAAAAAAAAAAAAAAGATGCAAGGCAGCCCGCGCAGTCACACCAAACGCGAAACACCATTGGAAAAATGATTTTGGCTCATTTTGATCCGTGCCACAGCAGGGTCTGCCTCATTTTCCATACGAAGTAAGATCTACGCACACGTATGCAGTGAATTGCCTCAACTATTTATTTTCTACATTTTTAAAGGGGAAAGTTGCCGGGATTTTCTTGGCAGCGCAGTTTTATGTGACTTAGTTTTGGTTTGTGGGTTAGGTTCGTTTCGTAAAAAAAGACGCCTCATTTGATGGTCAACGTGGGATTAAAAAAAACAAAAACAGGCGAGGTTTGTTTGCTTCGTTTACAAGGAAGTCAGTACCGCTGTGTACACTGGCTTCGTGCTCTGCTGCCGGCCTGCCACTTGCCCTTCGCTGCATCCCCTTTACCCTGTTCGTCTGCAATCGGGGCTTCGGTTCTCTCGGACAGCAGTAACTTATCGCTTGTTTCGCCAGGGTGGCGGTTTCAGCGGCTCGGGTCGCATATGCTTTGGTGGGGAAGAAATTTTTCGCCTTAAAACATTCAACAAATCCCTCCATCCCAGCGTGCCGTGGCGTCGGCGGATACTGTCACCCATGCCTGGTGTTTGTGGCTAAACCGTTTCCTTCCCTGAGCCAAACTCACGGCGCGTTTTTCACTAGTTTTCATGGAAATGCTGCTTTTGCGTTTGTCGGTAAGAAAGGCAAGAAGTCTGCTTGCCGCAGAGAAACCCCCTGTAGGGTTCCTATACGGAATGCCTTCCAACGTCCGGCTCGCGCACGTGTGCAGCGTCCGCCGAGCAAGCTAATGCGACACAACGCCTAGGAACCAGATGGCGACGAGCGGAGTGGCGCGAGGGAATGCTTGACCCCTTCACCCGGTGCCTCTAACGATCGTTACGCCCGATGAGGGAAAGCTACCGTGGGAATACAGAAGCCCTGTTCCACAGTCGGCGCGTCCGTCTGCACAAGAAGGATCGCTCAAAAAAGAAGCGCAAGAACGTTCAGCGCTCGTCTGTGCCCTTCTTTCTTAGTCCTCGTTTTCTTGCGCTGTTTTGTATGTTCCGAATGTACCAACTGACCCCACTCGAGAAGCTAAAACGTTACCAAGCCCGACGACTTTACGGTGACAAAGTGAAGGCGCGCATCGCAGTTGTATGGCGGCAAGAGACACTGTCGGCATTCCTTTGGACAACTACAGGATTTCCCGCTCAATATAATCCAAACGCCAGTGAATATAATCCCAGCGCCAGTGAATATAATCCAGGCGCCAACCAATATAATCCAGGCGCCAACCAATATAATCCAAGACCCACGCAGTGCACAACACATGACAGCGCTTGGTAATTTAGTTGGCAACCAATACCATTCGGGCGCAGTGTATTTTCATCCAAGTTAGATGAACTAGGTTACGTGACCAGTTTAACCAGACGACCTAAGAACTGCGCAATAAAACAGTCACGTGACTATCCAGCACTCTCCCTAACTACTATAGTGAATACGAGGATGGTGTTATGGGTATGAATTATCGGATTTAGATTGCTCGCTTAACTCGAAATTTTAGGGGAAACTGCCACAATGCCTAACTCTCGAAACCCAATACGGGCACGTTCAGGTTTAATTATTTACCTAATATAGCTACTTAATTGATTATTCGTTAGTCATTGATTTGGATAAAAGTCAAATTGATGTAACCAGGGCTTGTGAAGTACCAAAATAATGGTCTCCATAAGGGGAATCACGTGGGAGAAATAAAAAATTGCTTCCTGCTTATGGTCATGAGATAGTCACGTTAGTCTAGATTGGGTTAAATGTCAGAATATTGCCACTAGGGCTTGTGAGGTATCAAATTAAACGTCTCGATAAGTGGTATCACGTGGGACAAATAAAAAATAGCTTCCCGGTTGTAGTCATGAGAGGGTCACGTGAGTCATAGATTGGGTTAAAAGTCAAATATATGTCACTATGGCTTATGAGGTATCAAATTAAAGGGCTGGATGAGCGGAATCACGTAGCACAAATTAAAATTTGTTCCTGGTTATAGTCACGAGATAGTTACGTGACTCACAAATTGGGCTAAAAGTCAATGTGATGTCACTGTGGCTTGTGAGGTACCAAATTAAAGGTCTGGATGAGGGGAATCACGTGGGACAATTTAAAAATTTCTTCCTAGGTACAGTCATGATAATAGTCACGTGATTCACAAAATGGGTTAAAAGTTAAAGAGACGCC
Source organism: Haemaphysalis longicornis (assembly GCF_048455015.1). Lineage (NCBI taxonomy): Eukaryota > Metazoa > Arthropoda > Arachnida > Ixodida > Ixodidae > Haemaphysalis > Haemaphysalis longicornis. Next base: position 21,920,360 of record NW_027526225.1, on the reverse strand, counting down.
ACTAGGGCTTGTGAGGAATCAAATGAAAGGTCTCGATGAGGGGAATCACGTAGTACAAATTAAAAATCGCTTCCTGGTTATAGTGATGAGATAGTCACGTGAGTCATAGATTACATTAAAAGTCAATATGAAGGCACTAGGGCTTGTGTGGTATGAAATTAAAGGTCTCGATGAGGGGAGTCACTTGGGACAAATTAAAAATTGCTTCCCAGTTATAGTCATGAGACAGTCATGTGAGTCATAGATTGGGTTAAAAGTCAACTTGATCCCGCTGGGCCTTGTGAGGTATCAAAATAAAGGTCTCGATGAGGAGAGTCGCGTGGGACAATTTAAAAATTGCTTCCTAGTTATAGTCATGAGATGGTCACGTGAGTCACATATTACGTTAAAAGTACACTTGAGGCCAATTTCGCTTGTGGGGTATCAAAATAAAGGTCTTGATGAGGGGAATCACGTGGCACAAATTAGAAATTGCTTCCTGGTTGTAGTCATGAGGTTGTTACGTGAGTCAAAAATTGGTTTAAATTTCAATATGACGCCGCTATGGCTTGTGAGGTATCAAATTAAAGGTCTCGATGAGGGGAGTCACGTGGGGCAAATAAAATATTGCTTCCTGATTATAGTCATGAGATAGTCACGTGAGTCAGATTGGGTTAAAAGTCAACTTGATGTCGCTAGGGCTTGTGAGGTATCAAATTAAAGGTCTCGATGAGGAGAATCGTGTGGGACAATTAAAAAATTGCTTTCTAGTTATAGTCATGGGATAGTTACGTGACTCACAAATTAAGTTATAAGTCAATATGTGGCCACTGGCCTTGTGGGGTATCAAAATACAGGTCTCGATGAGGGGAGTCACATGGGACAAATAAAAAATTGCTTCCTGGTTATAGTCATTAGCTAGTCTGGTGAGTCACAGATTAGGTTAAAAGTCAATATGATGCCACTAGGGCTTGTGAGGTATCAAAATAAGGGTCTCGATGAGGGGAATCGCGCGGGAAAAATTTAAAATTGCTTCCTCGTTATAACCATTGAAATAGTCACATGAGTCATAGATTATGTTAAACGTCAATGTGATGCCACTAGGGCTTGTGACGTATCAAATTAAATGCCTCGATGAGGGTAAATCACGTGGGACAATTTAAAAATTGCTTCCTAGTTATATTCATGAGATGGTCACGTGAGTCACAAATTGGGTTAAAACTCAGTGATGCCACTAGGCTTTTTAGCTATCAAATTGAAGGTCACGATGAGGGGAAAGACTTAGAACACATAAAAAAGTGCTTCCTGGTTATGGGCGTGAGATAGTCACACGAATCATAAATTGGGTTAAATGTCAAAATGATGCCGCTAAGGCTTGTGCGGTATAAAATTTAATGTCTCTATGAGAGAATTGCGTGAGACAAACTAAATATTGCTTCCTGTTTAGGGATCAGATAGTCTCGTGAGTTATAGATTGGGTTAAATGTCAAAGTGATGCCTCAGAGCTCGTTATCGTCCACCCGAATGTAAAAAGAAAGTTACATAAGCGAGAAAGAGGCTGATGATGTGTTGAAAAATTGTTAATTGTATTTCTAATGATGTGGCGTGACTCCTACGGATGATTAATCAGTCACGTGACTTACCATGACGTTTATTTTTCACGAGTAAAAGCATCATCGGTATCAAATGATCGCCATTCATTTGCTTGTTTGCGGTATGTGCAAAACAATTTCTCTTTGCAAACATTATTCCCAAAGATGTCGCATGATTTTCATGCGTCATGATTTAGTCACGTGACTCACCATGAGGTTAATTACATCACGAGGATTGGCATCATGGGTATGAAAAGAACCGTGTTGAATTGCTTGTTTATGTGATGCGGAAAAACTTATTGTCATAGTGAACATGTCTCCTTTTGATTGCGCATGACTCCTATAAATGATGAATTGGTCACGTGACTTACTATGAGGTTTATTACACGACGAGTATTGGCATCTTGGGTGTCAAATAAACGCTGTTTTATTCCTTCTATTCGAGATGTGTATGAGAATCTTGACATAGTGAATATGATTCCTTATGATGACGTATGACTCCAATGGATCATGAATTAGTCACGTGACTTACTATGATGTGTATTACATCACCAGTACTGGCATAATGGGGGTCAAATAAACGCTGTTGAATTGCTTGCTTTCGTTATGTGAGGAAAAAGCCTGTTATTGTTAACATGCTACTTTAGAACTCGCATCACACCTATTGATCATGAAATATTTATGCGAGTTATATGGTTTATTATGCCACGAGTAATCACATCATAGGTAAAAAATAAATGCCGTTGAATTGCTGCTTACATGATGTCAAAATGTTTTTCTTGTTTTGCACGTGATTACGGATGATATCACATCGTTCCTAATTATCATAAATATGTAATGTGAAATACCATGAGGCTTATGACGTCATGCGTACTCTCACCGTATATATCCAAGAAAACGCCATTACGTGATTTGTGAATACACGCGTTTTGCTATAGTGCCTGATTGCAGGCACTTCAATTTAAAAGCACAAAGAAAGGCCTGGTTTCGCGAAGGCTGAAAACACATCGGTGTAGTACTCTTCATGACAGTTCCGTCATGGCTTACTACACCTTACTATATATATATACACCTTACCATGGCTTACTATATATATATATATATATATATATATATATATATATCCTAAATAATAACACATCGGTGTTTGTCATGACAGTGTATCATGAAGCGTACTACATTCGCGAAACCAGGCCCCTCTTTGTACTTTCAAATGGATGTGCCTGCAATAACCCACGTATTCACAAAAGCATGTATTCACAAAGGACGTGAAGAACGATTCAATGGCGTTTTCTTGGATATATACGGTGACAGTATGCGTGCCTTAGTAAGCCTCATGGTATGTCACATTACATATTTATGATAATTAGGAACCATGCCATATAATCCGTAATCACGTGCACCACAAGAAAAAAAAATTGACATCACGTAAGCAGCTGTCCAACTGTATTTATTTCATACCTATGATGTGATTAATCGTGGTATAATAAACCTTACCACTCGCATAAATAATTCAAGATAAATAGGTGTGATACGAGTTCTAAGGTAACATGTTCACAATAAGAGGCTTTCTCTGCACATCAGTAAAGCAAGTAATACAACAGCGTTTATTTGACACCCATTATGCCAGTACTGGGGATGTAATACACTTCATCGTAAGTCCCGTGAATAATTCATGATCCATTGGAGTCATACGTCATCATAAGGAATCACATTCACCATGACAAGATTCTCGTACACATCTCAAATACAAGGAATTAAACAGCGTTTATTGACACCCATGATGCCAGTACTGGGGATGTAATACACTTCATCGTAAGTCACGTGAATAATTCATGATCCATTGGAGTCATACGTCATCATAAGGAATCACATTCACCATGACAAGATTCTCGTACACATCTCAAATACAAGGAATTAAACAGCGTTTATTGACACCCATGATCCAATACTCGTCGTGTAATAAACCTCATAGTAAGTCACCTGACCAATTCATGATTTATAGGAATCATGCGCCATCAAAAGGAGGCATGTTCACTATTACAATAAGTTTTTCCGCATCACGTAAACAAGCAATTCAACAGTGTTTTTTTTATAACCATCATGCCAATTCTCGTGATGTAATTACCCTCATGGTGAGTCACGTCACTAAATCATGACGCATGGAAATCATGCGACATCTTTGGGAATAATGTTTGCTAAGACAAATTTTTGCACATACCGCAAACAAGCAAATGAATGGCGATCATTTGATACCTAAGATGGTTTTGCTCGTGAAAAATAAACGTCATGGTAAGTCACGTGACTGATTAATCATCCGTAGGAGTCCCGCGACATCATTAAAATCCAATTAACAAGTTTTTCAACACACCATCAGCCTCTTTCTTGAGGCTGACGGTGTGTTGAAAGCAATTTTCCAGGAAGCAATTTTCATTTTGTCCCAGGTGACTCCCCTCATCGAGACCTTTATTTTGATACCCCAAAAGCCCTCGTCACCAGATATTGACTTTTAACGTAATTTACGACTAATGTGACCATCTCATGACTATAACCAGGAAGCAAATTTTTAAATTGTTCCACGACATTCTCCTCATCGAGACCTTTAATTTGATACCGCACAAGCCGTAGCGACATCAAGTTGACTTTTAACCCAATCTGACTCACGTGACTATCTCATGACTATAACCAGGAAGCAATTTTTAATTTGTGTCACGTGAGTCCTCTCATCGAGACCTTCATTTTGACACCCCACACGCCCTAGTTGCCTCATATTGACTTTTAACGCAATTTATTACTCACGTGACTATCTCATGACTATAACAAGGACGAGATTTTTAATTTGTACTACGAGATTCCCCTCCTCGAGACCTTTAATTTGATACCTCACAAGCCCTAGCGGCGTCATATTGACATTTAACCCAATTTATGACTCACGTAACTATCTCATGACTACAAGCAGGAAGTAATTTTTAATTTGTACTACGTGAATCTGCTCATCGAGCTCTTTAATTTGATACCTCATAAGCCATCGTGACATATCTTTCACTTTTAACCCAATCTATGACTCACGTGACTATTATCATGACTTTAACCAGGAAGGTATTTTTAATTTCCTCACGGGATTCCTCTCATCGAGACCTTTATTTTGATACCTCACAAGCCCTCGTGGCATTATATTGACTTTTAACATTATCTATGACTCACGCGACTATCTCATGACTATAACCAGGAAGCAATTTTTTTTTTCCCAGGTGACTCCCCTCATTCGAGACCTTTATTTTGATACCCCACAAGCCACATATTGACTTTTAACGTAATTTACGACTAACATGACCATGTCATGACTATAACCAGGAAGCAATTTTTAAATTCTCCCACGATATTCTCCTCACTGAGACCTTTAATTTGATACCTCACAAGCCCTAGCGACATCAAGTTGTCTTTTAACCCAATCTGACTCACGTGACTATCTCATGACTATAACCAGGAAGCAATTTTTAATTTGTGTCACGTGATTCCTGTAATCGAGACCTTTATTTTGACACCCCACTAGCCCTAGTTGCCTCACATTGACTTTTAACGCAATTTATGACTCGCGAGACTATCTCATGACTATAACCAGGACGAGATTTTTAATTTGTATTACGTCATTCCCCTCATCGAGACCTTTAATTTGATCCCCCACAAGCCCTACTGGCGTCAATTTGACTTTTGACCCATTTTGTGAATCACGTGACTATTATCATGACTATAACTAGGAAGAAATTTTTAAATTGTCCCACGTGATTCCCCTCATCCAGACCTTGAATTTGGTACCTCACAAGCCACAGTGACGTCACATTGACTTTTAACCCAATTTGTGAGTCACGTAACTATCCCATGACTATAACCAGGAAGCAAATTTTAATTTGTACAACGTGATTCCGCTCATCGAGCCCTTTAATTTGATACCTTATAAGCCATAGTGACATATCTTTGACTTTTAACCCAAATATGACTCACGTGACTGTTATCATGACTTTAACCTGGAAGGAATTTTTAATTTTCTCACAGAATTCCTCTCATCGAGACCTTTGATTTGATACCTCACAAGCCCTAGTGCCATCACTTTGAATTTTAACCCAATCTAGGGCTCACGTGACTCTCATGACTACAACCGGGAAGCTATTTTTTATTTGTCTCACGTGATACCACTTATCGAGACGTTTAATTTGATACCTAACAAGCCCTAGTGGCATTACTCTGACATTTAACCCAATCTAGACTAACGTGACTATCTCATGACCATAAGCAGGAAGCAATTTTTTATTTCTCCCACGTGATTCCCCTTATGGAGACCATTATTTTGGTACTTCACAAGCCCTGGTTACATCAATTTGACTTTTATCCAAATCAATGACTAACGAATAATCAATTAAGTAGCTATATTAGGTAAATAATTAAACCTGAACGTGCCCGTATTGGGTTTCGAGAGTTAGGCATTGTGGCAGTTTCCCCTAAAATTTCGAGTTAAGCGAGCAATCTAAATCCGATAATTCATACCCATAACACCATCCTCGTATTCACTATAGTAGTTAGGGAGAGTGCTGGATAGTCACGTGACTGTTTTATTGCGCAGTTCTTAGGTCGTCTGGTTAAACTGGTCACGTAACCTAGTTCATCTAACTTGGATGAAAATACACTGCGCCCGAATGGTATTGGTTGCCAACTAAATTACCAAGCGCTGTCATGTGTTGTGCACTGCGTGGGTCTTGGATTATATTGGTTGGCGCCTGGATTATATTGGTTGGCGCCTGGATTATATTCACTGGCGCTGGGATTATATTCACTGGCGTTTGGATTATATTGAGCGGGAAATCCTGTAAATCCAGTGACAGCGGCACTGTTGATTGACAGCCATTGTGGTTAATGGGTGCTATGCACAACAGTGGTGTAGTGATGCCAGCGCCGGTGGACCCTGTCGGGGTGATGGCCCTCGTCCCTTCTCATAGCTTTGCCGTGTCCCTCAGCCGTCGGCGGAGTGGCAGCCCTTTGGGAGGGCCTTGCCGGCGACCTTCTTCGCGGCTTTTGGGAAGACTTTTGCTTCCTCCCGATTTTGGGGGCGGCAGACAGGGGGGAGCAGGGGTCAAAACCCTAATTGGTACGTGTGTTGCTGTGTGCAGGCTGCTTCGCTTCCGACTGCATGCGCAATTTTGCTGAGTTTGTCCGAAGCTGCGGCACACAGCGGTCGCATCAAGACTTGCTCCCGTGGCGGTTTCTGGGCGCCAGAACCCCACGAATTTCTCGCCAACCACGCGGCAGTTCGGCACCATTTTTAGCCACCGGGCCCCCATCAAGGATCGTGCCGCGATACCCGTTTTGTGTGCCGCGGCGCCTTTTAATAGTAATCCAGCTTTCATTCTCTTGTGTTGTCGTATGTTCATGCTTCTTCGTCTCCTGTAAATAAGTGTAAATTGACGTTTTGTTCATCATCTATTTGCTTGGTCTCGCCATCGGGACCTTCACCATCCTCCACGACGACACCACCCACCTCAAAAATGAACCAGACTTTACTGGCGGGTTTACGGACCCCGAGCTGCATTCCTATGAACAGACCTCGAGAACACCAGGCTTGAGCGGGGAAGGGCACGGAGTCAAGGTGGCCAATGGTCAGCATGAGAGAGACGGGTGTGCAGCAGGTGATCGGTGAAAATGAACCTCGACCGGACATATCGACGGACACCAACCAGACTTTTGGCAGAGAGAAATTCCAGCTTCAAAATTGGACTCCGAACGGTTTCTTTGTATTAAAGAGGTTGAAAAACCCCGGGTACATATGATGAAAATACGAGGCGCATTAAACGTAGCTTAGTATCGCGATGTCGGAGTATCATCAAGGTGTCGGCGGATAGCAACTAGTTTACTTCACGAACGGGCCGAACGAGAGGACAGAGGAGAAGCGCATTCCCGCCTTGCTTCTTGCATCCTGAGCCGTTGCTATAGGCAAAAACAGCAGGACAAGGCATGCTGCAACGCCGAGGAAGCGACAAGGCGCATCCTTGGAAATGACAAGGTTCTTTACAAAACTTCCAAAGTAAGCGCTGACGCGCTGGCGCTTGCCACCGTTTTTCATCTGCATCTACTGCAGTCCAGTGCGTCTCGATGTTCCTATCTCCGAGGCCTGAATTGTTGGTCCTTTGAATGGCAGACCGTTAAACGTAGAACTCTGAGGGTGTTTAGGATAATAACACACGGAATTAGGCGTATAACATCTCCGATTTACCTAGCATTTTGTTTCCTTCCTTCATAACTAGTTTGTTTGGAGAAAAATATGAAGGGCAAAAGGTTTGCCGCGGAGATCTGAACTCTCGAGTGCCTACATGCCCTTCCATTTCTGCCGACTTCGATGGCGTTTAACGTGTGGAATGCTCCGGAAATATGCCTTAACATTAGCAGAGGGAATGTATAGTTACTGTGCAGTACGCGTATTTATTCCTGTAAATATTTTATTACTGCTGTTTTTTTTAATTTTGGAAACTTCGCATAGGTATCTCTAACGCGAGCCGAAATCTCGAACATATCGTAACGTGGCGGCAGAGCAGAGTGTTCTCGCTTTTCACCTCCATCACAAAGGCGGATAAACTTAATTTCATTTCTCTATGCAGGTTTACGTGTCTTTATGGTAAACACTGGGAGTTCATCGTGTTTGTACTAGTAACGGCCGGTACCCTCGTCCTCTCCCATAATTTGCATAGAAACGTTGCCTTGGGTTGCCCCCCCCCCCTTGAAAAAAAAATCCTGGGTACGTGCCTGACAAATCAGGTGACCGATCACTGCCCTCAAATTACAGACCAATTTACTTGACTAGTATTTCTGGTAAATTACTTGAACATATCATATGTTCTACAATCATTAAATATTTAGTTCAGCACAGTTTTTTTTATTAATCATCATGGATTTCAACGGGGACGTTCTTGTGAAACACAATTATTTGAACTCGTTGCTGACCTTCACCAAGCTGTTCACGACTCGGTAAAGGTTGATGTAATATTTATTGACTTAAAAAAAGCATTCGATAAAGTCCCTCACACTCGCCTACTGATGAAACTAAGTCGGCTCAACTTGCATAGCAAAATTATTAACTATGTTTCAAGTTATTTAACCAATCGCTACCAGTTCGTTTCCGTAAATGACCAGTATTCCGCCTTAGCACAAATAAAATCTGTCGTTCCGCAGGGTTCCGTACTCGCACCAATTTTATGCCTTATTTACATTATTGATGTCAGTAGATTGCTTGCGGACGATTCCGTTCTCTACAGACGAATAATTACCCCTCAAAATGCTAACATTTTGCAGGCAGATCTAAACAAAATGTTCCTCTGATGCGAGCAATGGCAGATGGAAATAAATCTTTCGAAAACTAAAACGATGTCATTTACTAGGGCTAGTAACGTTCAACTCAGCTCATATTATATGAAAAAACATGTGCATAGAAAATGTGTCTACATTAAAGTTTTTGGGGGTTCACTTATCTTCTAACCTTACATGGAATTATCATATTTACGATGTAATTTCAAAAGCAAGTACAACTTTTGGCTTCATTAGACTACATGTATATTTAGCAAATCAATCGATCAAACTTTTAGCCTTAGTTCGTTCGAAGATGGAATATGTTTCTTTAATTTGGAATCCAGATAGTACATACCTAATAAACAAGCTGGAATGCTTACAGAATAAAGCAGAACGCTTTGTCACTAAAAATTACTCCTCGACATCGAGCATCACAGCTGTCAAAGGCTCAAAGCATCCCTCCAATTACCCTGTCTAGGAAAACGACGACAGCTGGCACTGCTATCTCACTTCCACAGACTGTACCACATCCCATCGTCCTTTACAGCATCTCATATCAAACCCGCAAATCTCATTTTTTTTGCGATAGATCATCCGTTCAAAGGCCGCCCCTTTTTTACACGCCCAAATCTTCGACAATCGCTGCTATTTCTTGCCTTTTATCATTGGAATAAGCTGCCACCAAAAATTGCATGTATTAAAGATCACGTGTCGTTTGCAAACCATTTGAAGGGCAGTTTAAGCGTGCTTGTTTAGGAAGGTAGGATTGTGCTTTTGTGGAGATGCACTATGTGCTTTGTACCGTGTGATTTTTCATTCTTGTGTTCCTTTTGTTAGTGTTTGCTAACCCCTACTCCATGTTCAAAATTACGCTTGCTGCTTATTTTGAATAACTGCGTTGAATTATTCGAACTATTTTCTAACTCTCCCCCCCCCCCCCCCCCCCATGTAATGCCTGCAAGGGCCTTTAGGGTGTTTGAATAATAAAAAAAAATATTACGTGCTCTTTTAAAAACTTTGAAGGGGCATGTTGTGTACCGTTGATTTATCTTGATTTAGCAAAATCCTTGCGCCAAATTATTTTCAATGCTCATTTTAATCAACTATACCGCCACAGACTAATGAGTAAACTTATAACTTTGGTGTCAAGCAGGTCCCTAGCCCGTATTGAAAATCGGAACCAAAACGGTATCCTAGTGCTACGTTTTCTTGCCTGCTCTAGCGGGGGCTTTCTTTTTCGGAGATGCAAATTTACCGACTAGCGTAGCTCGCAATTGTATTATGCTACTACTCTCCTTGCGAATGGACTCTCTGCTGACGACAAATAAAGACCCTTCTCCAATGGAGGTCTCTTAGCCCAGCTTCCGCCGGGGGAGTTTTCATTTCGGCATGTAATTGAATAGTCTGTCGTTGGATTCTGCATCATAGCCAAATTTGCCACGTCCGGTGTCAGGAGCAACGGAAGCTTATTCACACGCGATCTCTCAGCGGCGATGGCTATCTGAAAGCACACTGCGGTTATAAGCCGCTCAATACAGTAGACGCTATAACCATAGCTAACTGAAAAAAAAAAATGATTCGCTTATAGCCTCCAGTTGGTGTCTATGTACACACGATCAAACTATTCCGGGTCAAAACCGATGAAAATATTGATCTTTTAGGTGGCATCGCTGTTATTGCCGTAAGCATTCTCCTTGGGCTACACTTGATTTTAAAAGTCAACTGGTGGTATCTTAAAGACGTAGCCTTTTTACGTGCGGAGGTAACTCAGTGGTACGCAGGCGTATCTACCCGTGTTTAGTAGGAGTTGGTTGCTGCTTGGTTCATGACGTACAAAGGAATAAGTTTGCGCAACGTACGAGGACTCTCTTCGTCCTCGTCCGCTGCACAAACTTAAAATTCGTACCCCTGTTAAGTTCAAGCGTGATGCGCTATATTTGATAGAGGCGATTGCCGTTTCCAGATTCAACACAAATATAATACGCAAGCAAATGGCGTGACGAATAACTTTTATAACTGTACTTGCCAGGTAACCATTGTAAGTAGTGCTCAATGTCGTCCGTGCAACAAGACGGTGGCGCCGTTCAGCGGATACTCCCGAAACGACGCGGTGGGAGGCTTGGGAGTTCTGGAAGACGGCACAGGCAGAGACAGCTCCGTTGATACGCAGTGACAGTAGTATCGTCATAATGCCGCAGACGAACTGCTGCGTATAATTTGCGCAAAACATCACACCAAATGTAAGTCCAAAGGCTAAATTTTTCGACTTGAGTTACGACCACGCCTCGATGCCTCCGAGGCAAGCGTGCACAATGGCTGCGCAGTGAGCGCTGCGCGAAACTGCCGGTTGTTTACTGCATCCGTGTAGGAGTGTGCCCGTCTGCGGAAGACGAGTGTTAGTTGTTTGTTTTTAAAATAGTGCAGCTGGAACGAAATTGGTTGCCGTCGAAGTACGCAAGGATATGCAATACAGATTTTGTTGGAGGTAAGCCATAAATAGTACCAAGATCTCACTCATATGCGACTTCGACTTTCCCGCTGATTACCGAAAGAAGACTCGAGCTGAACGTAAGGAGCCTCCCTTTATGAGTGAACATCTTCTTCATCTATTTACTGTTTATTGGGTGATGTGTTTTGTTTACTGTGAGCCATAATAGGTGAGAATTTTGTTGACGGCTGTGAATTTTGATTCCGATTCGTTTCTCGCGCTAGATGAGCATAGCTGAGACTTTTTTTAACCGTCGCTGTTTTCTACTCTTCGCTGCCGCTACAGACCTCCTTTTGTAGGTACCCGCCGCGGTGACTCAGTGGCTAAGGCGTTGCGCTGCTGAGCACGAGGTCGCGGGTCCGATTCCCGGCCGCGGCGGCCGCTCTTCTGATGGAGGCGAAAGCTAAAACGCCCGTGTGTACGAGATTTCGGCGCACGTTAAAAATCCCCAGGTGGTTAAAATTAGTCCGGCGCCCTCTACTACGGCACGCCTCATCGCCTGCGTTGCGTCGGCGCTTTAAAGGAGCCATGAAGAGAAAATACAACTTCGTGTAATTTGAAAGAACTAGGATTCAGTATCTCACTCAGCTCCATTACAGGCACAAAAGATGTTTTTTTAACGAAAAAAAAGCAAGAAGTATTTAAAAACTTTCAAATTTTTCTCCACAGTGACGTGTTATGAGCAAGAATGACGTCATACGGGCCAACAATAAAACATAATTTTCAGTGCGTTAACTGCACTTTAGCATTCAATTGATGCGGTCAAATGGAACTAGAGGCCCCATTACAGACGTCCAGTCATGTGTCGTCGCGACAGGCCAGTTAGGCGGCCGCCAATCGCACAGACAACGTTCCGTGACGTCATAGAAAAGTTGCGGGAAATTGGCTAGGGGGTCGCGACTGCTTCACACGTTTTCTTTAATGTCTCCGTTATTTGTTCGAAGATTGCGATGATATTGGTATCATTGTTATCGGGACTAAGCAGTCATTCAAATAAACCAAACTTGTATTTGTCTTCATGGCTCCTTTAAAACTTACAATTAATCAATCCTTTTGTAGGCAGACCTTACCCGCTGATAAGTGCTCATTTTATTGACTTTTGCGAACTGTTACCTAGTTTGTCGTTAACAGCAAAGCTGTTTATGCCTAAGGTTCGATGGATTTTTTTGTGTCCGTCAACGAATCTTGCTGTGGAGAAACTCTGCTCTCGAGTTTGATGCAAAAGCGCAGGCATTCCGTGGAGCAGAACGTTGGTGCGCTCGCGCTTGTTTGTAGACTGGCAGCTCGCATGTGGTGTAACATCCGAGCGAGAGAGAGTGAGAGAGAGAGAGAGTAAACTTATTTATTAGCAAAAAAATTGCGGGAGGGTGTCCTCATTTCAGGAAGCCATTGGTGGTTCCAGCTGTGACGGCCCTTTCCATCAACCGAAGCTGGTTGTCCGGACTGGAAATGGACAGAACGCTCTCCCATTGCTCATGAGACGGACGAGATATCCTGTCTGTGTTGTTTTTTACACCCCACACCATACGGCAGAGAGTGCCAGGTTCGCTACAAAACTGCAATGCTGGCTACCCAGAGGCGTCATGTGTGTACGTTTATTCGTCATTAAAGCGCAAGGCGATCAATAGCGCGAGATGACTGAGAAAGCCGTGGTTAATTAGAGAGTATGTAAATGTGACATGCATTATAGCCCGTGGAGAGGGGTATCGCTCTCATTGTGAGTGTAGTGACGAGCCATTAAGAGGTAAAACGAAGGCGATCATGATCATGATAATGAGGAGGGATCATGAGGATCATGGGGAACCGTCTTCCCCTTATACGGGCTTAAAGGGGCCACGAAGACTTTGTTCTATTTGAAAGAACAAGACTTTCGTAGCTCACTCAGCTTTGTTACAGTCACGAAAGACGTTTTTTTTAATGAAAAAAAAAACAAACACGCCAGCAATATAGAGCAGTTTTCATATTTGGCGCCATAGTGACGTAATATGGGCAAGAGGGATGTTTTATGTACCGGCACTAAAAACATCGTTATCAGTGTGTTAGCTGCGCGTTTAGCATTAAAGTGGTCCCATATCAAAGGGAACTGGAGGGCCCACTAGAGTGGCCCCGTTTTTTGACAGTGGCTTCGCTCGGCTGCCGCAAGATTATGTGACGTCAAACAAGATCCTGCGACGTCATTGAAAAATTGCCGGAAAGTTGCTAGGGAGTCGCCACTGTTGAATGCGTTTTTTTAAATATCTTGATCATTTGTTTTAAGTTGGTGCTAAAATTGGTATACTGTTGTTATCGAGACGAAATAGCCTTTTTAACGAACCGAACATATGTTGTTTTCATGGCCCGTTTAAGCAATTCGACAACTGCCTTTTGAGCGTGTTTCCCCAGCTGCACGTTTGCACTTCGAGGTCGCGAATCAAACGCCCCGCCAACTTCGAGACATCTCAAAAATGTGTTTCCTCTATGGTGAGCAACGACAAGTGTTGTCCTCATCGTCGGCGAACATATATGGCTGTGTCCTTCATCGCTGCGTGTCGTTCTGCCTTTTAGGCGAACCGTGGCTTGGACGCGATGCGCCTTGCGTTAGCATCGCTTCCTGTAGAATAATCGAGCCACTGGACACCGGGAGACTGCAGGCGACGCGACGGAAAACATTGTTTTCCGGCTCAACTGTCGCAATTAGACGCGCCCCGCTGGCCTGATCGCCCTTGACACAGTAACGAAACGCGGAAATTAGCCAGTCATACCACCCACGCACATCCACGTATGTTCGGCTCTATTTCCTCGTCCTTACGAGAAAACGCTCAAATCGGCCAAAAGTCCGGCTGTCCGCTGTCCGGCTTAAGCGATGGGATTCTCGCGGCTGGAGAAAAATCGAGTGGCTGTTTTGATGCGCGGTAGAAACAGCATTTCACGGGGTCAGTGGCTAATGGGAAGTTCACGGCTGTTGCGTCGTACGCACGCAGGGCGGTGCAAATAATGATTAACATCGCTACCGTCATCGCCTTTCTCCAGGCATGACTGACCTTAAGATAAACTCGTTGTTGTCGTCACCATCGTCACTGCCGTCTTTGTTGACGCCAGGAAAGTAAAGGCGACATTGCCTTTGGAAAACGGGACGGAACCTGTGCAGTCGTCCAGAAGCTTAGCTAGAACATCAAATGTCACTTTAGCAGGGCCGTACCCAGAGGGGGGGTTTGGGGGTTCGAACCCCTCCCGAAATCTTTTCCAGGCAGCACGTAAACAATACTTACCGTTGCTTTCAGCAAAACTACCCCCTTCCCAAAATTCATAACCCCCCCCGAAAAAAATTTCTGGGTACGGCCCTGCACTTTAGCGTGACATGTCTCTATAATTCCTAGAAAAAACTGTACGAAAGAATCTGGAGCATTTAAGTGCCGCCTCAAACTTGAAAGAAATGCACCATTGTCACTAAATTGCCTTACGCCAAAGCAAGAGAAGACAATAGGTGGGTAAGCGTTGCTCCAGCTAAGCCTGTGGGCGACTGTACGTCATTTCTACACCCGTCACCATCTACTGGTTCACTTCGAATAACAGCGGTGCTGAGAAACTGCTAACGTAACTCATCGTTACACCTCATGCGCTTTGAAGAGTATAGGCCGGTTCGTTACATTACGTTTCATAATAGCGATTCGTAGCGGGGCGTTTGTTCACAGCGGTGCATTCATCGTACGGAGGTTCTTCGTATGGCAAAATAAGTAGAAGGGAAGCGACAACGGATGAACAGTCCCCGCCTGTCGCTCTGTCCGTTCTTTGTCGCCCTTTTTTAGCAGAAGCTGGAAAACAGGCTTCACGAAGGGGTTGCAACAGTGGGGCATGGAGATCAGGGGTGTTTCTCGCCGCATTCTAGGACTTTTCTATTGGATCTCCTCAACGTTCCGTTTCCATTTCTTGCTGGATCCAACTTCCCTCAGGTTTTGTTTTCGGTACCGCCCCCCTCACACACACACACACACACACAGACACAGACACAGACACACACACACACACACACACACACACACACACACACACACACACACACACACACACACACACACACACACACACACACACACACACACACACACACACACACACACACACACACACACGCACACACGCACACACACACACGCACACACACACACACACGCACACACACACACGCACACACGTGCACACGCACGCACGCACGCACACACACACACACACACACACACAAACACACAGTACACGCACGCACGAACACACATTAAAGGCATTAGGCATGAAAGACACCCAACCTATCACACTTTCGTGCATGCATCCGTGCGTGGGGACATTATAGCCACATATTTTCTGAAAAATGAAACCAACGAGTTGAAGAAACTGCGAATCGCACTCTGGATTTTCAGTTAATAAACTGGAAGGCATAAATACTCTGTTTACGGCTCCTTTCGGCATCTGGGTACGGCTGCGTGGCTGTGTACACAAGCTCTCTAGGTTGTTGTGAAGTCTACGGGGACGGCGGGTTTGTAAAATTGTCTGCATCGGTGCTCAAAGTGACCAGAGTGGCAGAAACCAGTGACCAAAGTGGCAGGCCGGCCGCTGCTAGATTTATCTGCGCCTTGCGCATGCGCATATAGCACATACCTACGCGGGGGTGCGCAGATAAATTTAGCAAATCGACCAAAGTGCGCCTTCAAGGAAATGTGGTCGATAACACATAGCGTCTGTCAATTTGCAATCTCGCGAAAAGCGGAAAGACCTAGAAAAGAAAGTGCGAGGACATGTGTCCAATCTGATGGCGAATACAACTCCAGGAACAAATTGCATATCGCGACTTGAGAGACCTTCCAGGCTACGTTCGAGAGGGGCGATTATCATTATGCCAAGTGAAGCACTGCGGACCTGCCACTCCACCCAGGTTGTTATTCGGAGAACTTCCCTGAAATGTTTTCCAAATACTAAAGCGTTCACTAAGAACGACCTTGAGCAGAGTGCAGAACGAGCCATCACCAGGTTCGGTCAGCCAGAACCTGGTAAACAAATGGCCTCATTAGTTTTTACATCACTTCATGCTGAAATGATCTTTTGCAGCCACAACGTGAATCTCGCCAGTGACGTTAAAGCATGCTTTGGCGAATTCGCCTCGACGCATCTGTTGGGTATTATAGACGTCACCCTCCACATTACCTCAGCCTTCGCATTTTAACCCGACTCTTTTTTGAAGACATAGTGCATCGCAAGGAATCCCGAAACACTTTTAGCTTTTTTAAGTGCGAATGCACTTCTTAAGCGACCCTGAATCACGCGTCCACCGCCGTCCATCCGTCCGCACCACATACCCACTTAGGCCGATTGGCCAAGAAGAGTTCCTAATTTCTTCAGCACATACCCACTTAGGGCGATTGGCCAAGAATCGGGCGTGAGAAGGGCTAATGAACCCGCTTAAAGGAGCACTGACACGAAATTTCAAAGCTGAGATCCGCTCTAGCAATCAAGTACAACGACAACACAAATAGGTGTCTGTGAATAAATGCATCTTTCTTTCTTTGTAGTTGTGTGTGTGTGTGTGATCTCTCTTTCGCGAACATTACCGAACCGCGCAAATTCAACTCCTGCATTCGCACTTTCACATTCTTCCCCTCGGGGAAGTGCGGGGAAATTTTTATATCCTTAACGCTATCAGAGCGTAGCGAGAAAACACACCAAGTGCTTATAATAATAATAGTAATCATCAACAGCCTTCTCAGGTCCACTGCAGGAGGGAAGCCTCTCCCATTGGCTTCCAACAGCTTCTGTCCTGGGCTTTTTGAGTCCAGTCTTTGCCAAAATGTCCTCATTTCGTCACTCCATCGAGTTATTGGCCTTCCGCTTCTTTTAGACCCTTCTCTTGATATCCACTCTGTCACTATGGTGGTCCACCAGTTGTCATTTCTTCTCGCTATGCGGCCAACCCAAGTCCATTTCTTTTCCTTTATCAGCAGCGGAGCTGTTGGAGCGTCACCAGAAAACTATCACCAACTGCTAAATGGAGAGGGTGAATATTCTTGGCCAAGAAGCGTGAAAGAAAGTGGCAAGGAGGCAAGGAGCCTTGAGAAAAAAATGCCTCAAGAAAAAAAATGTGTTAGGGAGGTCCCTGGAAGCGAACCCCGGACCTTTACCCTAAAGGCCCGAGGGGGACGGGGTTAGCAGCTGCGGGGAACAGTAATAAGTGCAGCCAATCGGAAAGAAAAAAAAAGGTGTTGTTGACACGTAGTGCGCAACACCTGCAAGGAAAAAGGCACGAAGGAATTTTCACAAGTGTTAGAGCCAAATTGGTTAATTTTGAAGCCTAAAAAATAAATCTAACAAATTTAAACGCCCGTAGCATGCGAAAAACATTCTGTCTCGTCTTCCAACGCCGCCTCGTTACGAGACGAGAAGGCAAAAGCACACATGGGTTAGGGAGGTAGGAAATAAATAAAAGAACAGGAAAGATGATAAGCTAATTCCCCAATTTACAAGCACAACATAAAGCAACTAAAAGACCGCCGCCGCATGAGACGAACCGGGGAAAAAATCGACCCAGCTTGCACTAATGGTGCAAGGCTGGAGAAACAGCAGAGCTGACGGCCCCCTCCCTTCGTCGGAGACCCGGCTGCTGCCCTTCAAATCAATTTCCGAACTTGCCGCTGAAAGTTCTCCATGACTGGGAGGCCCGGATATTTTTGTCCCAAATCATCATCTCTCCCAAAGGGGACTGCGTTAGGGCGCCCTAGAACCCGCGGCCAACCGGCTTCGCGAACTCGGCGTCTGTAGCGAGAGCTTTTCTGCGCTTCCCCCTTGATGCACGAACGCACGTAACCTGACGAGGAGAACACGCGAGAGATCACGTCGCGAACGCTGGGGTGAGTGTTCTTCAAGGTCGAGCGGTGCCGGCGCGCGCGATCACATCATCGCTCGGCCAGGTTTTCTTGCTCACATTGCGTAGGTGCAGTGACGTCATAGCCAGGCGAGGCTTGGCTCCGCTACGCAGCTGTGCGGAAGTCATGCCGAACGCTTTGCGCCGGAATTTTTTTCCTGGTATTTTTTGTTAACTTCATCGGACAAAAATGAAGCTTACACAGCTCCGCTGTTAAAAATATATAAAACAAATTCAAATTTCACGCGGCAGTCAAGGGATATTGGCAGGGGTGCAGGGGTGCTGCCAACTGCAGGGGTGCAGGTGGCAGCATTAAGGCGATATGATCAAACGGCCCGCTACAATCGCTTAGTCATGTTTCTTGGCGATTGTTTTGGTCGGGAGCCGCCAATCGCACAAACAAGGATCTGTCGCGGCATAGAGAAGTCGCCGGAAAGGGGCTGGGGGAGTCGCCTCGCCAATGCTTCACATGTTTTCTTTAACATCTAAATTGTTTGTTCGAAGTTTGCGTGAAATTGCTACCATCGTTATCAGTAGAAAGCGGTTTTTTAACAACGTAGCTGTTGTAGCTGGCCGTGATGTGTGGCGCGTAACTAGTAACTCGTTGAAAATACCAAGAAAATTCCGATTGCTCGTGATCGCGTACCTCGCGGCGACCGCAGAGGGTCCCCGGCACGCGCCGTGGCTTTAGAAAAAAAAAATGCTGTCGTTGATTTCTCTGTCATAGGAATCGATCGGTAATACACGAAAGTGAAATGTGCAGCGAAATCTGCAGCTTAGCATGATTTGCGGGTAGGGGGCTCTCTTGTGGGTGTGCTTGGCGAGCTACGTCCTGCTGCCGGGTCGCTTCTACAAAGCTGCACTGGCGTAATTTCCGTGACGGATATGACGTGAGCGAAATCTTAGTGTATACCGGCATAAAACACTTTCGTGTTAAAATATAAAACCCGAAAACGAACAACCCTAAATATAATGGACTCTTTAGTACTAAAGGTTGCTTCCTCGCAAGCAGATCCTGTGTGCAGGGGTGCACTCTTCACAGGCCGCTTGCACCGTTGTACTGGCGTCACTTTCGTGACGGATATGACGTCAGTGAAACGTTTGTGTATACGGGAATAAAACACTTTTGTGTAAAAAAAAATAAAGCTGACTAAAACCCCGAGAAGCGAAAGAATCCCGAGCGCTCGTGAGCGCATGACACGCGGCGACCGCCAGGCGTCCCCACTCTACGAGCGTGCAACGTACGCCTTAACACATTATTGCCCCGCGTTGCAGGTCTCGCACTTTTGATTTGACGAGCAGGAACTGGTGGAAGTCTACAATGGCGAGGATAAGCTTGCAGAACACTTGCCCACTCCGTGTAATAACACGTCGATAACGATGAATAAGACGAATAATTCTAGTAGTACAGTGCAAATGGACGACGAAACATGTTAACAATTTCAAACCTCTACAAATGTGCCGTGACGCGTCCTTCACTGCTAACGTAGAAAGCAATCGTGCAGCTTCGCCACGGTTCAAGCCTTGCGGAACTCAGCTAAAGCTTCCACAGTTTTTTTTAATGAAGCGAACTTGATTGTATTTTGTCTTCGTAGCCCATTTAAAGCTTTCGCTCTTCGGGAGGCTGTGATGGGAAAACAAAATAACTCAATAAAGGTATGACATGAGGAAATAATAGTCACCGCGAAGCGTGCTAATCATCACGCAAGGATACACGCATGCCCGGTGACGAGCTTAACCTCCAACCTGATACACTTACCGTCAACGTTTGTAAAACAAAAGTGATAACCCGATTCTCAGCAGTGCGGCTATGGCGGCGTCGGAATCAAGCGCTTTGTTGTTGCCCCTTTACTTATCAGAATTGGTAGAGTGGAATAACCGACGCTTTTTCTTTTTTGTAGTGAAAAAAAAAAAAATAAAAGGGCCGGCACGCGCTATAAGGTGTGAATTCTTGTGAGTGCTTCGGCCTCGTTTGAAGAGTCTTGTGCGAGCAGGATAAACGGATTTTGGAATATTAGTCACTCAGGGAATTTCCAAAACTGTTCATTAGCCTGGTTGCCTGAGAGAAGCCTGAAAGGAAGATCCATACCAGTGGCTCTGCCGTCGTGCCGGGCTACGGATTTCATCTGAAAGTCTATGCGAACTTAGTTTGCATGCATCGGGTGCCACAAAATCATCAATAAAATTGGCTATCCCTCTGCCCAGTTAAAGAGGCCATGAAGACACAATGCAGGTTCGATTCATTAGAAAGACTGCTTTTCCCCGGTAAAAAGGATACCAATTCTTTTGAAAACGTCAAACAACGAAGATATTCTAGAAAACTGGCCAAGGTTGAGCAGTTTCGCGTGGCTCAAGGAGAGCCGTCCGGCGCATGCGCGAGAAGCAGTGACGTCTCACGGCGCACAGCTGGCGTGCTGGAGCCACCGCCGCCGTGACTGGACTGAAATGGACTGGATTGGATTGGATTGGAAATCGCTTTAGCAGCAGTAAGCATGATAATCAGCTAATCCTAGACAACCAGGTAAGCTTAGGATAACCAGCTGAACCTTAGCTCACGCTACGTATATTCTGGCATAGCCGAGATGAGCGACTGCTAATTTTTTACAGTGGCAACCCCTAGCCACTTTTCGGCAACTTCTCTATGACGTCACAGAATCTCGTTTGTGCGATTGGCGGGCGCCGACCTAAACCATCGCTAAAACACATGAATCTATGATTGTAGTAGGGCCTTTGCATTGGTCTGATCGCATCGCTTGAAGGCTAACCTGCAGTTAAGACGCTGATAATTATGCTTTCATTGCTGGCCCATATGACGTCACTTCTGCCCATAACGCGTCTCTGTAGCGCGAAATTTGAAAGTTTTGCTGTAATTATTGCCTTCTTTTCAGTTAAAAAACGTCTTCCGTGGCTGGAATAGAGCTGAATGGGAGAGCGTGAGAGAGAGAGAATGGTTTATTGATGCTGACGAGGTTTGCCCAGCAAAGAGCCTGACATGTTACGTCAGCTGAAAAATGAAACGAATGAGAAAGAAAGAAAAAACAAGAAAAGAAAAAAGAAAATTATGAATGAAAGAAAGAAAAGCTGCACAGCGGGGCTCATTGGAGTTCCGCCGCACCTGCCTGTGCCGACGGGTTCTACCTAGTTCGGGCTTTGCACTGGCCAGACTCTTCGAGAGAGGGGGTCTCCGATGGTCAGCATCACCGCTTGCCCGATGCTTCCACGCGCAAGTTGGTTCCCATCGTGACGAGGAGCTGAGTGAGGTACTGAAGCCTAGTTATTTCAAAATAACTAAACGAAGCTGTACTATATCTTCATGACCCATTTAAGCTCTCTGGTCGCTGCCGTTAAAAAGAAAAAAAAAGCAGTGGCAGCTCGTGTTGCACTACGCCGTGATAAATCCAATACAAGTAGCTTTTAAATGCAGAGAATTTCTTTAACTCACATGTAGCGTCCGCCGTTCGTCCGCAACAGCTCAGCGCACAGGTGCGCCCTCTCCCCCACTCCTCCTCTCCCGCATCACGCTACCCTCCTCGCTCTCAACAACAGGTCCGCACCCCTCCCCCTACACTATATAAAAAAAACTATCCGGCGCCTGGTTTCGATCCCTCGACCCTGCGGGCGGAACGCAATGTACATGGTGCTCTACCCACTGCGCCACAAAACCGACACAGAATGAAAGGCTACGAACGCGCCTTATATCCTTGACTCACTCAAACTACGTAAAGAAGCTGCTGATACAACGCATTCACTACCACCAACTCCCCAAACACTTAACGTTAACGCAACACCCACCCCCTATGCGACGCATTTACTCGAGTCCCCCTCGCGGGGAGATGGGCCTTTTTAAATGCCTCCCCCCTCCACGTCCAGACTGAAAAAAAAAAGAATTGCGAAGATGATGGCGTAAGGAATGCGCCTTAAACAAGTAGAACAAGTACTAGCGGCAGCCTTGTGTCGATCAACCTTGCCTCTGGTGGCGAAACAGCTCGATGAGGACAAGTCGTTTGCCGGAACGTGGGCACGGAGATGACGCCACTACTCTGGGTATTTTGGACGTGATCATCCTATCTACGTGATAATTTCTTCACAATTTCGCGAGCACGACTCTTAGAGTTAAGAAAGGTGATGCGAGACTGCAAGAAAGGCCTAAACCAGGGTACTCCTTTCTCCTGAGTGTAATGGTTTTACCAGGTTGTTTTTTTATGATTTGGAAACTTGATCTACGGATGACGCTTGTACTGCGAAGCAGAGCAGCGTTGGTTCACCTCGCGCGGGCTGTTAGAAGTAATGCAAACAGGCACGTAAATATTAGTCGTTTTGCGTATAAGGGAAAATCTGGTCTCGCGTGTAAAGCAAGAAAAGCCGCGGCATACGTACATCTATGCACGCTCCGTTCTAGCAGTGCTTTGCTCACAGCTGTTGGCAAGCAGACACCCCGTAAGCAGCTTTGGACGTGCTGCCCGAATTTCTCGAACTTCCTTGAGGCTATGGTAAATGTAGGTGCCCCCGGGGCTCCCAGGTGCTCCGGGGCTCCCTGTCGTTTGAATGCGTAGTATTGTTAGACTATTACCCCACAGCCCCAGCTATAAAACACCCTCCATTTGCACAAAAATGCAGAATTGGCGGAGGGGACACGCTCAGTCGTCGTAATAGCGCAAATGGAGATATTTAGTCGAGCAGAATTTAAAAACTATACCAAAGGACAGAAACTTTTGGTTTATCACTCTGTCACAGGAATCGGTAAAGCACGAAAGTGAAATGTGCAGCGAAATCTGAAGTGACGTCCGGCTAGCGGCCCGGGTCGCTTAAAGGCGCGACCACTTCGGTCCTGCTCCATGGCGTATACGGCAGACGCTTGCGTTACGACGAGCTCAGCTTATGAACGCGAGAGGTAGTATTTGTAGCTTGAACCGTGCACACGCGAACGCGTTCCGCTGCCCGCCGTCGTTTCTGTTTGCATCAAATCAGTCGCCGTTCGCGCCATTTGCCCATCGGCGTCGCTACGACGCATCTTACGCCAACTGTCGGCGCTTGTTAGCATCATGATGCACTACTTCACTTCACCTCTCCTAGACTGCAGCACCATCCGCGTCAATGAAACTTTTTTTCTGGTGTTTCTTGTGTTTTCGTTGTGCTGACGTCATTTCCCTGGCGGATTTGACGTCATTAAAATCTTGGTGGATCCGGGAATGCAACACTTTCGTTTTAAAATATTAGAGCCCCTTCCTTAAGAGAAAGATGGTTAAAATGCGTCGCTTTGTCCTGTGCAACCTGTACTGCTAATTTTAGTTCGACCTAGCGGCCGCTAGGAGGACCGGTACTCAAAAAAAGGTCTATTTAACCTTATAACGCAGCAGTGTGTCGGTTCTCTGCTGATTTTTTTTTACATTTTCAGATTTCATTATAATTCTCCCTGGTTAGGTTAGTTGAGAGTTGAGTAGTGAGAAGAATCTAGAAGGGAGTAATGGTACCAGCACTTACCTTTTCAAACGCAGTAGTGTGTACGTGTCAAATCAGAGATTCAATGAGGGCTAGAAGTAAATCAGAGGGCGGTAGGTCGATTGGCATTAGGAGCACACAGTAAAACAACAAATGAGGCAATGCAGGGAGACATGGGATGGGCCTTCTTTGAAGTGAGAAGCACAGAGAAAAATATGTTTTGAATAAGGACTTCGAAATATTGATGACCAGAGATTGGCGGCCAAAGTGTTACGGTATCTTTACATGAAAAACGTGGACACACATTGGAGGAAAAGAACCAGAAGGCTCAGGAGAAAGTGTATGAAACCTGGAAGTGCAGGGGGAATGATAAAGGCAATAAAAAATGAAGGGAAAGAATAAGAGACAACGACCTGGCAAAAGATGATGGAGGCGAAGAAGTCCTTAGATATCTGCAGGATCGGCAAGCAGGAGATCACAAGGGAAAAATTCTTCGATAATACCAACGGGAGTGCATTGCTTTTTGAAGCCCGGGTGGGCTGCTTGAGGACAAAAACGCTTATACGAGAGCCGGTACAGGACGAACAGGGAGCCAGAAACCATGCGGCAGGGAGCCAGAAACCATGCGACATATTGTAACAGAGTGCAAAAGTATCCGTCAAGTCCACAGGGAGGGAGCCATCCAGCTTGCGGAGGCCCTTGGCTTTAAGGTTAACGGAAAAGTGAATTGGACAGCAGTAGAGATTAGTAAAAGAAGGTTAGAATGTTGGTGGGAAAAGAGCAGAGAACAAACTGGGAAGACATGCGAACAAAGAAGTCAGACTAGCACACAAATATCATAAAGGTATGTTCTTTTTATTTTATTTTATATTTATTTATTTATTTATTTATTTTTGAATTTTTTTGGCGAGCTTCTTGTACAGGGGCGTTACGACTAAGGTCGCTGTGCGACGCCACCCTGTTACTAAGGTGAAGCCGCTAAGTATCATCAGCAGCAGCAGCAGCGCGCCGCCTGGCCCATTCGTACGCCGCTATACGTCGTCTCTTTGACCCGAACCATGGCCGGAGCCCCGTTAGCCGTTCCCGGCCCGCTGGGCTCCTGATATATTTCTCTGAAGCAGGGTTCTCAAACACGGGGCCCACGGACTTTTGATTCGAAGCTATTTATTACAGATGTTCTGGGTCGCAATTCTGAGTTATTTTATAAAAGGCCAGCGGATGGTTGTGCGGCATTGCCAAATACAACTGCATATTGATTCAATATTTGCTGGGATATTTGAACCTTTCGGAAGCTCCGCTTTAAAAACGTTGAAAGCCAAAACGAACAACTTCAGCAGTGATGCGTATAGTTGATACCAAAAGACGGAAGCTTCGTGGAAAAACTGACCATCAGTCCTCCTCAGCTGATTACATGGTGAAGCTGTTAGATACCAATGAAAATGGTGTTATGAAATGAGTTACAAAATCGCTTTGAATATCAATTTCGCAATACAGTTGACTCCTATTGATACGAACACCATGGGGACCGTAAAAAGTTTCGAACTAACACAACTGTCAAATGAACAAAGCCGCGGCGGCCGCTTTTCCGATGGAAGCGAAAAGTGAGAACGCCCGTGTGTTCGAGATTTCGGCGCACGGAAACATTTCCAGGTGGTCTAAATTAATCCGGAGCACACCAGTACGGTGCGCCTCATCACCTGCGTTGCGTCGGTGCGTTAAACCTCATAATCAATAAATCAATGAAACAGAAAGCACAATGAGAGCATTGCCATAACTACGCTAAACGTCTACCTTCTTGAGTTTGGTCGCACCCTTGACTTTCCTCGCCAATGGACCTTTTCCACGAAATTTATCAGCTCATGCGCTTGTAGGCGCAGTCATTTCTTTTAGTTTCTCGTTCGTATGGAAGATCGGCTTAGGCGGCTGGTTGCTTTTGCTGCTCTTCAGTTTTTCCGTTTTTTGTACTGGTGGTCCTACGCAGTGCCTATACTCCTTCGCGCTGCCTCCTTGCCACCCCCCACCGGCTTAAAAAAGCTGGATTCGCCGTGTCAAACGGCTTCAGCGAAGCTGGGAGCCGACCGTGCAGCCTAGCAGGGTGCCACCATCACCCGCGCTTCATGCTGTCGTAATGGACGGAACTCACCAACGTCTCTCCCCTCCAAGCGGACGACATCAAGGTATTCCCAAAATTACACGCGATTCCACTCCCGATGACAACCCAGAAATCCCACCAGCCCCTAAAAAGGGTGCTGTTGACCAGCAACCCGATGGTCAGAACGTGTCTGCAGAAACCACTAACATGGAAATAAATTAAGGAGAGTTCCCACTGGTCACTTACAAGAAAAAGCGAGCCGCCGGGATTCCCGTCGTCTTTGAACCAGCTGAAGGTTGCAGTTTTTGGAGAGTCAACCCGAACGTATTGACGTCAGAAGTCGTGGCAACGGCACAAGAAAAGGTTTTAAACCAACGCCTAAACAAGGATGGAAGTCTTATTGTGACTGTGTCGTCTCTTACTGCTGTCAACCGACTTCTTCACGTCTCCTCCCTTGCTGGCATGACAGTCGAGGCGCGCGTGCCTCGTTCGTACATGGCGACGAATGGAAAAATCCAAGGTATGCCCCTTGAGTACACGGATGAGGCACTAGCGAGTTACCTTAGCGATCAAGGTGTGGTATCTGTCCGTAGGCAAGTCACCTACTCACGCGATGAAAATCAAGTCGTTGTTGAGACTCGCCGACGCTCTGTCATCTTGGAGTTTAAGCCGGGGTCCCCTGAGCCTGCTTGGGTGTTCCTTGGTTTTTACAGCTTCCCCGTGGCAGAATAAATCGGATCTGCCACACAGTGCTTCAAGTGCCAGAAACATGGCCATATCGCCAAGAACTGCAGACGAAAACTTCGCTGCAAAATATGCTCTGGTGACCACTTTTACGAGGACTGCACTTCACGCAACCAACCCCACTGCGCGAACTGTAACGGCTTGCAGCCCGCGGCGTTTGGAGAGAGAGAGAGAGAAAAGAGTCTTTAATGAAAACTGGCGATGTCAGCCCAGCTAAGATGCCTGGCTTGCTACGCCAGATGAATGCGATGACGATGATAATTACAATGATGAAGAGAAATACATATGATTTTAACTAATTACAAAGTCTGATCAAGAGCTTTCCCGAAGAAAAAGGCAGCTACTCTTGCACGCAGTGTCGAGCAAATACAAGGGAAAGCTGCTGCAAGACGTGAGCCGCCGTCGAACCCTGAAGTCGTACTTTCAACTGTTATTGTGCCTAAAGTTCCCTCAAGCAAGTCCTATGCGTAAGCCACACGGGATCAACCTTCCACCAAAGCTTCTCAGGTCAAACCTGACGCGCGCCCACAGGACGCAGCCTCTCCACCAACTCGACGTCCCCGCAGGGAACAGGAACGGACGACAGGTCAGCCCACGCAGGCCGAAATCCCTCGTATGCTGAACCCAATGCTGTTCGCAGCAATCAGAGCTCTACTACGTGCCCATCCCTCCTATGGAAATTTCCCTGAAGTTGAAGCTGTCTTGTCCCTGGAACCTCTCGTGGCTGCGTCTTCAACTTCGCGATATGAATCTGGAGTACATAGAAGCTGACTTCATCGGACACCCCTTCCCGGAAACCGCTCATTAACGCAAATCTGAAGGCCTGTACAATTTTCTAATGGAACGCACGTGGTCAACGCTCAAAACTTGCCGATTTTCGCCAACTCGTGCGTACATATCGATTTCCATTTATTGTGATATTCTAGTCTCGTGTCGAGGATGACTTTAAGTTAAAAAACTACGATTTGCTGCATTCTAAATGTTCGAACGGCATCAGTCGCCTTTTTATTGGTGTCCGCAATGATTTGCCAGTAGACAGAGTCGCTGTGCCTGCTCATGAAACTGAAGAATATGTTTGTGCCAAAACCATGCTTGGAAGGCAGCAATTTACTTTCATTGTTGCCTACATAGAGCCAGGCAATGGCTTTGACGCCTTGAGGCTACAAAGCATTCTCACTAGCACTGCCCCACTTTACCTAATCTGCGGTGACTTCAACGCGCACCATGAGATCTGGGGTAGCGCACATGCAAGTTCGCGAGGAACGAGATTAGCCGAGCTGCTGATAAGACACTCTATTGAGACCATCAATGATGGCAGCATCACATACATGAAAATCACGACAGTGTGCAGCTGTATGGGCGTTTCTTTCTTATCAAGCTGCATCGCTCAAACATTTTCTTGGTGCGCAGACCTGGAAACGAGGGGGAGCGACCACTTCCCAGTTCTACTATCCTATCTCGATAAAGACGCACTCCGATTGGGAAGGAAGGTTGCTTATGAACAGAGCGTGGACCTGAGGATCACTGCTGCGACTTCAGATGACGACCTCATTCCCTTCATGGCTCGATGTCTCAGGGAATCAATGTCTGTCTCGCGAAGGCGTTCAAACATCTAGATAGATGGGGAGTATGAGTGTTTACGAGCCATTCGCAGGCGCGCGGAGCGGAAGGCGCGTCGCACCAAAACTCTAGAAGACCTGCAACAAGCTCGCAGGGCATATAGACATGTAAGACGACATCAGGAAAAGTTGAGCAGGTAGCGATGGAAAGATTTTTGTGCAAAATTAGATGTTCAGAAGCCGTCATCGCACATTTAGCGCGTTGTAAAGGGAATGCGTACAAATATCCCGCAGCTACACCCATTCAGCGCGCTGTCGTTGCACGAAAACATTTCCCAGAAGAAAGCAGCTAACGAATACTGCAAGCTCCTGTCTGCAAGCTCATCTACTCAGGTGCGCACACATC
This sequence comes from Haemaphysalis longicornis, assembly GCF_048455015.1. Classification (NCBI taxonomy): domain Eukaryota; kingdom Metazoa; phylum Arthropoda; class Arachnida; order Ixodida; family Ixodidae; genus Haemaphysalis; species Haemaphysalis longicornis. Next base: position 21,891,849 of record NW_027526225.1, on the reverse strand, counting down.
CCAACCATTCTGTACCACCGGCAGCTGCCTTACCTGCCTTGGAACTGCCATTCTCAATACAGGAACTCAATGCAGCGATTTCCGACGTGAAAAAACGGTCTTCTCCTGGTTACGACGAAATCACTTATGAGGCAATCTCGCATCTATCCCAGCGCTCCCGCCTGCGTCTTCTGGAGTATTACAACGCCACGTGGCTGCAGGGTACCGTCCCGCCTGATTGGAAATTAGCGAGAATAATTTCTACCTTAAAGCCTAGAAAATCACCAGCAAGTTACGACTCGTTTCGGCCGACAGCCTTACTTAGCTGCGTTGGGAAATTAATGAAAAAGATGATCTTCAAAAGGATGACTTGGTACATGGAAACTAAAAAACAATACCCACCTCAAATGAATGGATTTCGACAGAACCGATCGGCTATTGACATCATCATTACCCTGGTATCGTCTTTGGAAGAACTAAATTTCGGACACATACCAATTTCGGTGTTTTTAGATATTGCCGCGAACCATACATTGGGTTTGTTTATTTGTGTTTTGCTTTTACCGCCCGGCTGCGCCGGTCTGTGTTATCTCTGCGCAAAGGGAAGCGCGTGTTCCATTCTTTCTTTCTGTGCCGCATGTGTTATCTGTTGTGATAGGGAGAGCATTCCGATCTAACGTGAACAGCCCAGAATAATCTTCTTGGATCTACTATGTTCTCGATGCGAATCGACGTTTCGAGAACCACGCGCGCCAAAAGATAAAAAGCCTGCAGTACGGACGCCGGGGCATTCGATTCGACGACATTCGCCTGTGCAAGTCACTTTGTTGACCGCTGCTTCGCCGCCTCTGTATTCTTTTGAGTTGTTAGGGGAGCACAAGTTCGCTCCAATAAACGTGTTTCTCATTCAACACAACTGCATCGTCCTTGTCTTCGTGACATCTGGTGCAGGTGCTGGGTACGCACCCTTCATGCCCACTACAAGTTCGAAAAGCCGCCAAGCCAGTCCAACAAGAGCCAACCCCCGCCTGCAAGATTTACCGCCCGAGTTCGGTTTGATGCCAGAAGGGCCCAAGAAAAGGAACGCTGCAACCAACACCATGGTGCAAGAAACAACGTCGCCAATCGTCCTGCAGCAGCCCCGGGAACCGCCATCGTTCCGAGGAGCCCCCGCAGAAGACCCAGAAGAATGGTTGGAGAAACTGGAGCGCGTCCGGAAATTCAACAGGTGGGACGACGCAGAAACGTTCCGGCACGTTTTCTTTTACTTGGAAGATTCGGCTCGCACTTGGTTCGAGAACCACGAGAGCTCCTTGACAAACTGGGCTCAGTTCAAAAGCGAGTTTACTAAGACCTTCACTACCGTCGTGCGGAAAGAAAGAGCCGCCCTTTTGTTGGAAACGCGCACGCAACACCCAAACGAAGGTGTCGTGATCTTCGTTAAGGAGATGAAGCAGCTATTTCGCCGCGCGGACCCCGAAATGACGGAAGAAAAGAAGTTGCGCTTCTTAATGCGCGGAGTGAAGGAGGAACTGTTTGCTGGACTTGTCCGAAATCCGCCCAAAACCGTCGCCGAATTCGTGATCGAAGCCAGCACCATTGAGAAAGCCCTCGAAATGCGTGCTAAGCAGTATGACCGCAACTTTGTTGGCGCGGCCAATGCGAACGACTTTGGCAGCACGCGGATCCCGGCCGACAGCCTACGCGAGACTATCCGCGCAATAGTGAGAGAGGAGCTGCGGAAACTTCTCCCAACGCCGCCGCAGCCCCAAGTCGCTTCCCTCACCGACGTGATTAGAGAAGAAGTGCAACAAGCGTTGGGAACTTCTACGCCATCCGAGGTACCCCGAGAGCCACAAGCTATGACATACTCCGCGGCTGTTCGTCGACCCCACCCTGCTCCAACACGCCGTCAAGAGGCCCCGCGGTACCGCCGCCCACTGTCACCCGCCCGACCCCCGGTAGCCCGAAACCAGACGCCGAGGAAGACGGACGTATGGTGAACTCCCGATAACCGTCCTCTGTGCTACCACTGCGGAGAGGCCGACCACATTTACCGTCGCTGCCCATACAAGAGACTCGGACTGCGTGGTTTCTCCGTCGACGCACCTCGCCCTCTCCCTGGCCAACGACCACGTGAGATCGACGAGTATCTATCTGAAACCATCCGTGGCCCAGCGCGTTTCAACCGTTCGCCGTCGCCCTACCCCTACCAATCGCCGAACCGCCGTAGCAACGCTGACTTCGCCCGTGGAAGGTCCCCCAGCCCACGCGGGGGAAACTTAAGGCGGCAACTTCTGGAGGTGAAGTTGCTCTACGGCGAAAAAATGAAAACCCTCCAACGAAGCAGCGACTCACTGAAGACCATCATTCACGACATGCCCTCATCCCGACGACCCGACCTAACCCTGACGAGACTCCCGAACACGACGACAGCTACAGGGCGCGACACGTACCCGACCTGACCGAGACGTCCGTTGAGAAGACGACGACAACGACGATGCACAGTGCCCGACCATCAACACGTACAAGCAGAGATACGACGCCCCGACGAACCCGGAACTCGAGGACGACTGCATCTGACGTCAAGGTGTCCATCGACGGCTTTGACGTAGTCGCCCTCGTAGACACGGGAGCTGACTATTCGGTAATGAGCGGACCATTTGCGTCTAAACTGAAGAAAGTTATGACCAGATGGGACGGTCCGCACATACGCACAGCAGGAGGCCACCTCGTGACGCCAAGTGGAACGTGCACATCGCGCGTCACCATAGACGGCACAACGTACCCTGCGGTGTTCGTCGTTCTGCCTAACTACTCCCGCGACGTGATTCTCGGAATGGACTTTTTGATGGACAACGGCGCAATAATTGATCTGCAGACCAAGTCGATAACATTTTCCTCCAATCACTCCACGACGCCGCAGCCGAACCCCGATCACCGTGCTGCTGTCAGGATCGCCGACGATCACATCACCCTGCCACCCCGCGCAAGCTTGATGATCGCCGTGTACTGTGAGGATGCTGCTTCTGACATCGACGCTATGGTAGAGAGTGATCGAAGATTGCTTCTCGACCGCGGTGTCTCCGTCGCAAGAGGCATTGCGCACTTTAAGCAACGCCAATCTCACGTTTTGGTCACTAATTTCACCGAAGAGTACCAGCATTTAAACAAGGGAGCTGCAATTGCGTTCCTCGAAGAAACGCAAGAAGCAAGTGATGTGATCGCAGTCGCCGACTTTGAACGCACACCCGTAGAAATATTCAAGCTCCCGCAGCCATTCGACGTGAATCCGGCGCTACCGCAAGAACAACGAAAAAAATTATTGGCTTTGCTGCGTCGCTATTGCGAATGTTTTTCGTCGAGCGCAAAACTACGTCAGACCCCTCTAGCGAAGCACCGAATAATAACCGAAGATGGAGCCCGACCTACCCGACAGTCACCGTACCGCGTCTCTTCACACGAACGGGAAGCCATCCGGACTCAAGTCGACGACATGCTGAGCGATGACATTATACAGCTATCGAAAAGCCCCTGGGCTGCGCCCGTCGTACTCGTAAAGAAAAAAGACGGCACATTAAGGTTTTGCGTTGACTACCGGCGACTGAACAAAATCACGAAAAAGGACGTGTACCCCCTCCCCCGAATCGACGACGCCCTCGACCACCTCTGCCACGCGAAGTACTTGTCATCGATGGACCTGAAGACCGGCTACTGGCAAATTGAAGTGGACGAGAGAGACCGAGAGAAGACTGCATTTATAACCCCAGACGGCCTATACGAGTTCAAGGTGATGCCGTTTGTGCACAGCACCAGCGACGTTTCAAAGAGTCATGGACACTGTGCTAGCTGGGCTTAAGTGGCACACCTGCCTCGTATACCTCGACGGCGTAGTGGTATTCGCCCGGACTTTCGACGAACACCTTGCAAGGTTGGAGTCTGTACTCGAGGCCATTCGTACGTCGGGGTTGACGCTGAAGCCTGAAAAGTGCCGTTTCGCATACGGGGAACTCAAGTTCTTGGGCCACGTCGTCAACGCCGCGGGAGTCCTACCTGACCCGGCAAAAACTTCAGCCATTGCGAACTTCCCAAGGCCGAAAGACAAGAAGGGCGTACGGAGATTTCTCGGGCTGTGCGCATACTACCGGCGCTTCGTCGCAAACTTCGCACGCATTGCAGAGCCACTCACGCGCTTGACGAAAGATAGCACCCCTTTCAGCTGGGAAAACGACCAAGAAAAGGCATTCGGCGAGCTGCAAAAGCGCCTGCAAAGCCCGCTCGTGCTCGCTCATTTCGACGGAAATGCCGAAACGGAAATGCATACGGACGCCAGTGATATAGGCTTGGGTGCCGTCCTTGTCCAAAAGCAAAGCGTCTGCGAAAGGGTAATCGCCTATGCTAGCCGTGGTCTGTCGAAGGAGGAGAAAAACTATTCTGCCTCTGAGAAAGAGTGCCTGGCTATTAAATTGGCGATTTCAAAATTTCGCCCATACGTGTATGGAAGGCCATTCAAGGTTGTAACAGACCACCATGCGCTGTGTTGGCTCGCCAATTTGAAGGACCCCTCTGGCCGTCTTGGGCGGTGGAGCTTGCGCCTGCAGGAGTTCGACGTTACAGTCGTTTATAAATCCGGCAGGAAACACTCCGACGCCGACTGCCTGTCCCGCGCCCCCGTCGACCCACCACCACAAGACTCTGATGAAGACAGCGCGTTCTTCGGGATCGTGACGGAGAGCGACCTAGCCGCCCAGCAGCGTGCCGACCCCGACTTACGCGTCATAATCGAGTACCTCGAGGGATGCAACGTTGCCGTTCCTAGGACCTTCAAACGCAGCTTACCAGCATTCAGCCTGAGAAACTCCGTCCTTGTGAAGAAGAATTTCAGCCCCGGAACAAGAGCGAATTACCTTCTCGTCATCCCCGCGGACCTTCGTGACGAAATTTTGGAAGCGTGCCACGACGACCCGTCTTCCGGACATCTGGGCACAGCCCGCACTATTGGAAAAATCAAGGCGAGGTACTACTGGCCCGGCCTTACCTCTGACGTCACCCACTACGTCCGGAGCTGCCGTGACTGCCAGCGACGAAAAACGCCGCCGACAAGACCCGCCGGACTTCTGCAACCGATCGCCGTCCCATCGAGACCATTTCAACAGATTGGAATGGACCTTTTAGGCCCGTTCCCTACGTCACGATCACAGAACAAGTGGATTGTCGTAGCGACAGACTACATGACGCGCTACGCAGAGACCGCCGCTCTTCCGAGGGGGACTGCACAAGAAGTGGCGAAGGTCTTTATAAGCCAAGTTGTGCTGCGACATGGAGCCCCGGAAGTCCTAATCACAGACCGCGGAACGGCATTTACTGCGGAGCTGATGCAAGGAGTGCTACGCTACAGCAACACGGATCACCGACTGACAGAACGTCTGAACAAGACAATCGCAGATATGCTGTCAATGTACGTTGACGTTGAACATAAGACTTGGGACGAAGTGCTCCCGTATGTCACGTTTGCGTACAACACGGCTATCCAGGAGACGACACAGCTGACGCCGTTCGAGCTTGTCTACGGTAGAAGGCCGACTACGATGCTCGACGCCATGCTTCCGCACGTAGAAGACGACGACCTCAACGCCGACGTCCACGGATATCTTCAACGTGCGGAGAAGGCCCGCCAGCTCGCTCGAGTTCGTATAACGGACCAGCAGCTGGTGGATGCGGGCCGCTACAACCTCCGACGCCGAGACGCCGAGTACCAACCAGGGGATCGTGTGTGGGTTTGGACTCCCATCCGACGACGCGGACTCAGTGAGAAGCTCCTGCGACGGTATTTCGGACCCTACCAGATTCTACGACGTGTTGACCAACTTACCTACGAAGTGATCCCCGATGGTGACTCCGGCACATCACGACGACGCACGCGGCCTGAAGTCGTCCACGTGGTTCGCTTAAAACCTTTCTACGGACAATGACGAACTTTTATTTTCATTTGTTCGGACTGTCGCTTATGTTAGCATCGGGTCGATGCACTCTTAGAGGGGGGGGTAATGCCGCGTTTGTTTGTTTGGGTTTGTTTATTTGTGTTTTGCTTTTTTGGGTTTGTTTATTTGTGTTTTGCTTTTACCGCCCGGCTGCGCCGGTCTGTGTTATCTCTGCGCCAAGGGAAGCGCGTGTTCCATTCTTTCTTTCTGTGCCGCATGTGTTATCTCTTGTGATAGGGAGAGCATTCCGATCTAACGTGAACAGCCCAGAATAATCTTCTTGGGATCTACTATGTTCTCGATGCGAATCGACGTTTCGAGAACCACGCGCGCCAAAAGATAAAAAGCCTGCAGTACGGACGCGGGGGCATTCGATTCGACGACACTCGCCTGTGCAAGTCACTTTGTTGACCGCTGCTTCGCCGCCTCTGTATTCTTTTGAGTTGTTAGGGGAGCACAAGTTCGCTCCAATAAACGTGTTTCTCATTCAACACAACTGCATCGTCCTTGTCTTCGTGACAATATTAAATCAGCCTTCGACTCCGTATATCACGATGAAATTCTTGCATCCCTTATTTCACTTGGTTTAGGCGGAAGATTATACGCATGGATTTCAAGCTATCTTGAAGGAAGGAAACTTTTCATGGGCACAGCAGAAGGGCCTACACCGTGTTATGAAGTAAAAAGAGGGTACCTCAAGGAGCTGTATTAAGTCCTTTATTATTAGCTGTATTATCGTGCTCACTCACCTGAAGCGTGTTCTCCCCCGTAGGGTCAAGATCACTCTGTACGCGCGCGATATCTGCATTTGGAGTGTTTCGAGATTCCGTCTAGTCACGCAACAGACGCTCCAGACGTCGCTTGCAAAAATATCAGAACACCTACAACCTAAAGGACTTCATCTCTTCCCAGAAAAAAGCAGCGCTATGGCCTTCACCCGTAAGAGCATGGATAGATATCCTTTTTTCCTCGGTGGCCGGCCCCTGAAATACGTACGTACCCAGAGGTATCTCGGTGTTACAACCAACAGAAACCTTTCCTGGGCTCCGGAAGTGAAGAGACTACGTATGCGAATTTCCACGGCATCCGAAATTATTGGATATCTTGCTGGCACATGCTGGGGCAGCGATTGGCGTTCCATGGTGCTTCTCTTCAAGGCGTATGTTGACGGCGTGTTGCGCTACAGCCTCCCTTCCCTGCAGCAGCTGTCCCCTACAAGCAAAAGACAGCTTGAAGCGGCGAGGAATAACTGCTTCAGGAAGCGCCTCGGCCTTGCTAAAGGATCGTTGTGTTCTGCGACAATTGCTGAAGCCACCTGCCTGCCCTTGGACGTGTTACGACTTCAAGAAACACTACGAATTCATTTGAGGCACAGCTATTACACACAAGAACGCATTCGTTGGCTCATATAACAGATCGAAGCAATTCCAGCTTTGGGCAACCAATCAGGACTATCAGAGCTCCAATTGCAACTCACGCACCGCAGACAATTCCTCTGGGATTCCCGGCCTGGACTCTGTCGCCCCTTCGGATAAAAACTTTTATACCTGGAATTGATTCGAAAAAGCAAATGCCTCAAATCAGCCTACTTCAGATGACACTTGCACTAATTAACAAATTTTACAGTGCAACGACTCCCATTTTTACAGATGGGTCGGCAACATCTGAGTGCAGTTCATTAGGAATTTCTATTCCATCAGCTGGGAAAGCCCTATCACACCGGCTTGAGCGACCGACTTCGTCCACGTCGGCTGAGCTTCATGGGATAAAAGAAGCCGTCCGATACATACTTCGCCAGCCGTCGACACAGTGTACCATTTTTTGCGATTCGAAGGCAGCTCTTCAGACCCTGCAACGTGCTAGCTGCTTCAGCCTTCATGAACATGCCAAGCGAGAATTGAAGTATCTCCACCATCTCGCATTCGTCTCTGGACATCGTGTGACATTGCAGTGGCTCCCAGGCCACTGTCGCATATTGGGAAACCAGAAAGCGGACCAGGATGCCCGCAGGGGCCTAGAATTGAGAACGCCAAGAAGGATTTCTTTCACGAAAAATGATGCCTCACCCATGACTACGGCAGTAGTTTTGGCTGAAAGAAACCGCTTATGGCCCCTTGCGGAGTTTCATCAGGCCTTTCTATATTGCATAGACCCGTACATGAGAATGAGGCTGCCGGAACTACTGCCTCGCCGACTGGAGACACTGCACCATCGACTGCGCCTTAACGCAGCGTTTACAAAATCGTTCCTTTGTTGTATAGGCAAGACTTCCAACCCATACTGTGACAACTGTGGCTCAACCGAAACCGTCGAACATATATTACTAGAGTGCTCTGCTTATGCTGAATCAAGGGGCCGCTTAGAGCAAAGCATTGAATGTCTCCAACCTGGACCATTAACACTAAGCTTGATGCTTGGACCAATCCACTCACCATCCTCCCAGCGCAAAGCTCTGTCTGCATTATTTGAGTACCTCAAGGACATTAGCGTCGCTACAACATTGTAGCCATCTCCCTAGCGTGTACAGTCAAAATTTTACTCAGCGCCCTTAAACAGGACTCTATTCATTTTTAATGTTTATTCTTTTCTTTTCAATTTTTGTTCTTTTCTTCTTGTCTTCTACTCTTCTTCTTCCATCTACTTCCTTTGTTTCCTTCTCGCCCTTCCCTGCAGAGTAGCATGTCGGCGAATTCATGCTGGCAAACCTCTCAGCTTTCTCTGTGCCAGGAGTGAAGGTGCGAAGACGGCGGATACGACTAAGAAGAAGAGACAAAGAAGCGAGAAATTTCTGGAAGCTGGTGGAGAAAAGAAGAGGAACAAGGAGAAGGAAGACGAAGGGCCGGTGGAAGGAGAGATCGTGGTTCGAGGGGACCGAAGGAGGCGGAACCCGCGAGGCACCAGCGGCACTGCCCCGTTGGCCTCCCCAAGCAGTCGACGTGGGTGTTCATGGGCAACAGCGGCTCCGCTCAACTCGTCTCAGCACCGGATTGCACGGGCGAACACGCACCAGCGGCTTCGCCCCACTGGCCCCGTCACCATCTTCACGGCGCTGCGCTCAGGGAACTGACACCCGACTGCCGCAACGATCTGGTCCAACGCAGCAACAAAAAGTGCAATAGGCCTTTGAGAAATTATAGGGACTGATAGATATAGCGCGAAAACAATGTTGTAGTTTAAGAACAGAAAGCGATTTGGAGAGAGAGAGAGAAACATCTTTAATGAACAAGTGAGGTCAGCCAGGCGGGTATTTCCAACACCTGTATTGTCTTTTTTTCCTTACCTCGCATCATCGAACGTGTTACTGAAATTGTCGGTGCACGCATGGCCGCCCAAATTGAAGATGCCATAGCAAAAGTTTTAAACGCCCAAGCCCAAACCCATGCTCCTCTCGTCAAGAGCTTCCAACTTCTCACAGAACGCCAAGCCAAATTTGAACTCGCCCTCCAACGCAACCCGGACAGCCTCTCCCTTTCCACTGATAGTCCCCCCAAGAAACCCAAGCACCACCCGTATCATGCCTAACATCCCCATTGACACCATAACTGTCTATCAATGGAACTGCCGCTCGTTCAACAGCAAACGTCATCAACTCTCCCTCTTCACCCAAAACGACCCCCCCGATGCCATCGCCCTGCAGGAAACCAACACCTCCACCCCCGCCTATCACAATACAACGCCTTCACGCAAGATCCCCAATCACGCACGGCCATCCTCGTTCATAACTCCCACCCGGCACAACCGCACCGCCTCAGCCAAACCATCCCCCACACCTTCGTCGAAATCATCTCGACTCGCCCCACACGCCCGAGCGTATACATCCTCAACATCTACAGCCCCCCCAACGACCACCTCAAGACCATAGAACCCCTCTTTCAAGAAGCGGTACAGATAGCTGGATCCCACCCCCTTCTTGTCCTTGGTGACTTCAATGCCCCTCACGTGACTTGGGGCTACCGCTACGCCTCGAAGAAGGGTACCGCGCTGCTCCGGGCCTGCCAAAACCATCACTTCGTCCTCCAAAACGACCTTACCATCCCGACTAGAACCGGCAATAGCGTTAGCCGTGACACCATACCCGATCTGACCTTCACCAGACACTGCCCCACAGCCCAGTGGCACCGGCTTGACGAAAACCTCGGCAGCGATCACTACCTCATAACCCTCCGCGTACCCTTCGTTCACAAACCCCTCCGCAGAGGCACCGCACGCCTCACGAACTGGCCCAACTTTCGCAAGGATCCCACCTCCTTACCACCCATTGGCGACAACCTGGACGACTGGGCACAGGCCCTAGAGCAGAGGGTTTGCGCCCACACTCAATCTATAGCCCTCACAGACGCAACGCCGGTGGCTGATCCACACCTCCTCCACATGTGGGATGCCCGTCGGGGCCTTTCTAAAAGATGGAAGCGCCAGCGCCACAACCACACCCTTAGAAAACGTATAGCCCGCCTGAACCAAGAGATCCAAACGTACTCCAGCCAGCTTCACAATCAAAACTGGCGGGACTTCTGCACCCGCCTGCAAGGTACCCTCCACACCCGCAAGACCTGGCACCTCCTCCGCTCCCTCCTGGACAACCACTCTACTCAACGTCAATCAATGCATCGCATCCATCAACTCATCCGCAACCATTCGCAACCCCCTCGCGAGCTTCTCCGCACCATCAGGCAGCATCTCTTTGGTGATCCGGTCACTCATCCCCCTGCCCCGAACCTTCAATACACCGGACCCCCCAACGCCGACATGGACCTCCTCTTCACCATGACCGAACTCCACGCCATTCTTGCCCGCCTCACCCGCAACACCACCCCGGGCAGAGACCACATCACCTATAGAACTATCCGCAACCTCCCGGGCGACACCCTTGAAGACCTCCTCACCTATTACAACAGCAACTGGGAAGCCGGCACGTACCCCTCACAGTGGCGTCACTCAGACATCACCCTTATCCCCAAGCCCAACAGACCTGTCTCCGCCACCACCCTCCGACCCATCGCCCTCACCTCGTGCCTCGGCAAGATCTATGAACACCTAGTTCACCAGCGCCTCTCCACCTACCTCGAAGACCGTAATCTGTACCCCCTTACCATGTTCGGTTTCCGCCAACATCTCTCCACCCAAGACGTCCTTATACAAATAAAAGAACAGCTCCTCGACCACCTCAGCCGTGACACCCCCAAAACACTCCTCACCCTCGATGCCAAAGGGGCCTTTGACAACGTTACGCACAAAGCCATCCTCGATAACCTCAATCACACCGGTTGCGGCCACCGCGCCTACCAATTCGTCTCCGCGTTCCTGCGGGACCGCACTGCCACCCTCCGGCTCGGCCCTCTCCAATCCCCTACCTTTCACACCCCTGCCAAAGGCACACCACAAGGCTCCGTTATTTCCCCCTTACTCTTTAACATCGCCCTCCTCCACCTCCCCAGTCTCCTGAATGCCATCCCCGGTATCTACCATGCGCTTTATGCCGATGACCTAACTATATGGACTACCAGTGGCTCCAGCGGCGCGCAACAAGACGCCCTCCAGCAAGCCATCGACACCACTGTCGCCTACCTCCACCCCAGAGGCCTAACGGTCGAACCAAGCAAGTCTGCCCTCCTCGTTCTCCGAGCCCGCACCCGCGGCCGCCCCCCACAACCCACCCCGGACCCACAAGTGACCATCCACGGCTCTCCCATTCCCCAAGTCACCTCCCTTCGGGTACTCGGAGTTCCTTTTCACCACGACGGCTCCGGCGCAATTCTTCTCCCACAGCTCCACAAAACAATCACCCAACTTACACACCTCATTCGGCGCATCCGCGGCTCCACCTACGGCCTCAAAGAATCCGACACCTGCAAACTCGTTCAAGCCCTCCTCATCAGTCGCCTTACATACAGCTGCCCTTTCGTCAACCTCAAGACACAGGAAGCTAGCAAGCTGGACGCTCTGATTCGCAAGACCTACAAAGCAGCCTTAGGCCTCCCTACCTACACTTCCAACACACGCCTCCTCCAGCTTGGCCTACACAACACCCTCACAGAAATCTTGGAAGCCCAACGCACTTCCCACCTGCACCGACTCTCCCTCACACCGGCTGGTCGACGGGTACTTCAGGTCCTCGGACGCACGGCCCCTGCCACCCCACACGCGCCCCAACGTATCCCCCTCTCCATTCGTCAACGCATCCACGTCCCTCCCGTCCCCAAGCATATGCACCCCATCTACAACCAAGGCCGCCGCAACGCCCGCGTCCGATTCCTCGAAAAACGCTACGGCTCGGATCCCAACACCCGCTATACCGACATCGCGCAGTCCTCAACCCGCCACAGCACCACCATCGCAGTCCTTAACAACGAGGGCCGCCTCCCCACCGCGGCCTCCTACCGCCACATCCCCACGCTCACCGCCGAGTCCCTCGCCATCGCTCACGCTGCCCTGACCCACTGCCACCAACCCTATCTGACCATAATAACCGACTCGCAGCAAGCGTGCCGCCTCTACCAAGCCGGCCTCGCCCCGCCAGCAGCCATTCACCTCCTTCAACGCCTCCCTGAAGACATTGACCTCTCCATTGTCTGGACCCCCGGCCACTCCGGCCTGGCAGGGAATGAGGCGGCCCACGCCGCAGCCCGCGCACTTATTACCCGGGCACTTCCCTCGCCTAGCCTCGACCAAATAACTCCCCCACCCCCAGACCCAGCAGCCCCGACACCTCTCGACCCCCACGTACAACTCCATCCTCTCCCACCACACAAACTCCCGACGGCGATACCCGCCCCCCCACCCTTCCCTCACCGCCCAACAGGCCTACATCCTCCGCCGACTACAGACCGAAACATACTTTAACCACATCATTCTATCCCACATTTCCCCTTCTCTCTTTCAACCCGACTGCCTCCATTGTCACATCCCTCTCAACACCTACCACCTCGTCTTCTCCTGCCCCCAACACCCACATCCCCACCCCTCCCCTTCCCCTGAGCAGTGGGAGTCCGAGCTGACCAGCTCCGCACCGGAGCGCCAGGTCGCCCTGGTGCGGCGCGCACTGGAGGCAGCCCGGACAAGAGGCCTCCTGGACTTAGGAGGCTAACCACGCCCTTATACCCCTTCCCTTTAAGCTCAATAAACGTTTTGCCATCCATCCATTCGGAATACCTTTACCTACCTAAAAGTCTTATCTCCACTTGATCCCTTTGTGTCCGGACTCCATTCTTTTACCGAGGTGACGCGTGACACTCTGTAATAAATATTCTCTCTCGCTTGCTCTTATCGCAATTGCTGCGTGTTACGGATGCCGTGGGAGCGCCGGGGCGAACTTCAAAGAGGTTCTGGTTGGCATTCGTTGTCCACTGCGAAAGCGCTAAGTCAATACATGGCCAATAATTGGCATTGCCAAACGTGATTAAGTTCGTCAAGAGAGCACCGAAAGACTGACGTCTGCGGATAAAGTTTAAAAAATTGCGCCCACCTCCCCGCGAGGGGAACCCTGTGTAGATGCGACGCATCGTGGGGTTCACTTGGTGTTTCCGTTGGATTGATTCTGAAATCGCGTGAAACGTGTCGGGAACGCGTACGATTATGATGTTTTATGATTATTATTATGTTTTATTGGCCAATCTTTGTCAATCTCTCTAAGTGGTATGCTTGGGGCTTCGCTGTTGCAACGACCTTTACTCCATCATTGTTGCTGTAAGTGGGAGCTTTTCTTTTATTGCAAGTGTTAATCATTTCCCCATCATGCGTTGTATCAGTAGCTTCTTGACGTAGTTTGAATGAGTCAAGGATATAAGGCGCGTTCGTACCGTTTCATCCTGTGTCGGTTTTGTGGCGCAGTGGGAAGAGCACCATGTACCTCGCGTTCCGCCCACAGGGTCGTGGGATCGAAACCGGGCGCCGCTAACTATTATTTTTTTTATAGTGTAGGGGGAGTGGTGTGGACGAGAGAGGGGCATCGGGGAGGAGAGGGGGTGAGCGGCGGAGAGCGCAGCTCGCGCGGCGAGGAGAATGGGGGAGGTGCGGACGACAACGATGCCGACGCTGCATGGACAAGGCGAGTGAATGAGATGCAGTCGCATCTAAAAGCGAAGCGCGTTGTTCGTGCAAAGCATGCTTCTTAGCTATCACTACAGGCGCGCCTCGCGATTAGCACTATTAGAGAGTTATAGCAGAGCGGACAACCGGTACGGGTACGGTACCCGGTAAACCTGCGCATTTGCACAACCAGTTCTTCCTGCTCCGCGCACGCCCAGTAGTGCCGGTCGCCTACCGTGTACCATACCGAGACCGGTTCTCCACTCTTCTATAACTCTGTATTAAGAGTGATCGCTAAAGTTGAAGCCTGAAGCGCCCAGCACGCAAACTGCTTACACGGAGTTGTGTGCAGCAAAGAATGTACAAAGGTAGGGATGCGTACGCTGGCGCTAGTTTTAAACTGAACTGTCTGCACGCGGCCTAAGTTCCCATGGCGCTGATATGGTCAAGTGCACGGTGGTGTTTTGACGCCAAAAATTTGAATTTCATCGAGAAGTGATGACCAACTGTATGTTTTTATTCAAAATACCTTCCAATTAACCTACGTAATTGGTTTTGGCTTCGAATTATCTAGTTATTCCATTGAATTGCAGGTATAATTGCCGAGACTATAATATTCCTTCAAGTTAACGGAAAGTTTAATTAAGCGCCTTTTAATTATCCAGAGTCGATTGTATCTCGCTTGCAGCGTATTGACCGGACGTAGTCCGAACGAGTCCAAGGAACACGACACGATTGTTATTCGCGATTTAAGCTATTTTCCAGTTCAATATAGTAATCAAATTTGAAAGGCCTGCAGTGTTATTCTAAAAGACGAACATGAGGGTGCCTGTTTTACGCTGTTTTCTAGACGCTAATAATTGGAATGTCTTAGGAGCAGCGGCTTCATGTCATTTGTACTAAAACCTATGATATCGCGTTAGATGAAACTCCCCCCCATCATGTAGCCGCCTCAGCAGTCAGACTTCATTTATATATTTCGGGTCCTCTTCAGCAAAACAAGAGTAACAGCCATTTTCTGTAACCATTCTCATCTCGTAGATGTTCGCATGTTGACAACAAGCGAGTATTCCTCAACGTTTACCATGTGACCGTGAATCACCTAATTACGACAAGTAAATGAACTCGCCGTGATGAAAGACCTCTAAGGCCGCACCATAATTTTTTCCCCGAGATGTCTACGCTGGATTTAAAGCTACAGCGGTTTCCAAAATAAGTTGGGACTTTGTCGCAAAGCGCATTCTGTTGAATGACCGTGCTGACATAACATGGGAAAGTAGAAATGCCCAAGAACGAGCGAGTAACAGCTGCACTGTAACAAAATAACTTTATTGCCACCTACTCGCAAACAAATTGGGTATAACAAATACTTGAAATTTTCCGGCTTGCCCCAGTTCCTCCGTATCAGATTACCATGAAGTTATTGAGGGCAGTGCAATGACGTTTCGCACAGCCAATGTTGGGGGCAAAAGCTTGCTTTGTGCGCAGTTTCAAGTTTATAACTTTGTTCTACCAGATCATGGCCATTGAAATATTCCTTTGAGGTGTATGGGCAGTAACTTTGGACATCTAATTGCACGCAAAATGTCCGGAGTTTCATTTCCAAGTTTACTCCTTGGTCAGTGCGAACTATCACTCTTCTCTTGGGCATTGACTAGGTTCCCGTCCAATTATATTTTTGAGCAGGGAAGTTGGGGGTGAATAAATAATAGCAGACTGATTGTTCGTTGACCTTCCGTCTTGCACGCCAACTGGAGGTTGGGGTGGCTTCGCGCTCTTCGGGGTATAGGACTTCTCGTTGCCATAGTAAAATGAGGGCCATGGAGACGAGGTTTGAAGTATAACAACGAAACGTACGCACGCATATTTACATTTGTGCAAGAGCGTAAAAGATGGGAAAGAATCGGGATGGATGACCTGGGAACAAATCCCTCTTCGGCGACTCCGATGGTGCAGCGCACCGTACACCAAAATACAGAAATACTGAAATATTCGTCCACTCGCGGGGAAGGATTTTTCACGTACACCCTCGAGTCCCTAATCCCTCCGTCGCCCACGCTGTGCGCTTCGGCGTGTTCTTGGAAAACCGTGCCTTGAACTCCTGAATGGGTTGCCTTGGCTAGCGGGCACTGCAGCGCGTAATCAAATTACTGTAGCGGTGGCCCGATCCAAGTGCAGTAGTTCTAGGCGAGAACCCGTGGAAGCCTGCGCCATGCACGCCCCTTCCCCCGTTCCCATGTTGGTTGGTTGGTTGGTTGGAACCAAAAATCAGTGGCGCGTACCCACTCTGGGGGATTGGCCAAGTCAGATTGGGGAAACTGGTCAAGAATTCAAACTAAGGGTAAAATAGAGCTGTGGAGTGTGAGGGAAGTGATGTTGGCAATTTTGAGGGAAAAAAAACATAATATACTGAAGTAAAAACGATACTACACGTACCAGAGAAAGAAAGTACGAAGTGTCTTTCAACAGGGTAGGCGACCGGATTGTGAAATAAAAGCGTGAAGGGCGCGACAAACATCCCCGTGGCAGAAACCTAAACCCGATGCCCCAAATGACAGTAAATTCGATACAGACAAGGAAAGACCCAGGCGCCGGAGGGGAACCTCCAGGAATCGATTTCGGATAGAGGAGAACCGCCGGCAAGACAGCAAGAAATGTTCGATTGTCTCCTCCTCTTGATAAAACTCACATTGTTCCCATGTGCCAAGAGCAATTCGTGGAGGGACAGGTGGCTGACCCTTAGGGCGAACGTCCTTTGGAATTCACAATCCCGAATTTGCGGTACAAAAAAAAATACAATAACACAATTGTTTTGGGGGCATTTTTACAAGGCCTTTTCGGCGCATGAACACACCATTACACGCACAGTTAGGCACCCACACGTTCCAGTGCAGGGCGATTTCGGTACAAAGAGGAAATTCAAGCATTGATGTTAGGAGAAAAGAAACAACATAGCGAACAGCTGCAATCAATTATATGTTTTATGTTATTAATATTTATTTTCTTTGTATCGCATAATCAAAAGGGCATTCAATTTCTTCGAAACGATTTCTCCGGTAATTGTGTATTAAAGAGGGTTCATCAATCGCGTTGTATTGATTTGTCTTTGGGAAGTATCTCAAGGGTCTATTTTTCTAAAAAACAGCATCTGGGGTCTTATTGTAATATTTGAGGCATAATTACGAGCCCGCATATTTGTAAACGATTAAAATTGTAGTTATTTATTAAGAATCGTTCCTCGATCCCCTTTCATTTATTTACGTTTCTTGTAAATGTTCTTTGAGTAGTATCGCTAACTACTGAAGCGAATTACTGAAATTGCGAATTCATGACGATTTTGTTATGCCCTCTGCTTATTTTTCTAATTGCGAAATGTATGCATATCTAATTCACAGTTGAGGTCTAATTGTGGCCTGTACAGAAGCACTACCAGTTCAATGTTGAAAAAATCTTGCAGTCAATTCTGGTGAATTCTGGTTAACCTTATTTGATTTCAACTGTCCCCACTGGACGGCGCAAATGACATGTTTTCCTTTTTAAAGCTCTGCAGGAGATTACTACAATGTTCACCAATAAAATAATTGTATCGTAAACACTTAATCCAAAGTCAAAGATTGAAGCTGTTTTAAACCACAGCAAATACCCCGGAGCAACAAAGTTTTGCGCTAATTTGTTTTGCGACCTATTCGTCAGATGTCCCTGCCAGAAACATGGGGTCCATCAAGCCTGTAAACGTACATCACACGCGGTGTGCTAAAACGTGACCTACTGTTTTCAACGGTGAATGTAAACTCCGGCTTCCCGCAACAAGGTAAGTGGTAACGCAAACACGGTAACGGTATGCGAAAACTCCCTCTTTAATTGACGCTATTAGCGCCCCGCGTTTCAGAGAAGCCGACGTCGCGGGCAGAGTTAACCGCGACAGAAAAATTCCGCAACGCCACCTCGCGGCGGCCACTTAAACCCCATAGATTGTAAGGCGCTGCGCCATCACATGTCGTGCGAGCAGAACCGGAAAGGTCTTACCACTCTCGGGCGCCGCACAAATAAAAGAGTGAACATTGTTGCTCGACTATTGCGCAATCGCGCGACTCAGCAGAGTGACAAGTCCTGATACGATGCAAACAGGGCCCGATAACGCTACGGCGTTCCACGGTCCGCGGCGAAGCTTAGCGTCCTCCTTTTTCTTACCACAAGTTTACTTCGCTGCTTTGAATTGCGGTACCGGTGTGGTATATATCCTGCTTGCAATTACGGTCACCTTTCTGGCCAACCCGGGTTTTTAAAGCGAAGCTCTCTATGCCTCACCGATGGCGTGGGTCGTCCGTGTTAAAACGCACTGCAGGAAAGCCAGCTTTACAGGATTGGTCTCACAAGACGATGATGATGATAAGAGAAGTAATATAAAGCGCTTCAATATCAAAACGCTTCCCATGGTCGGAGTCGAACCCAGATCCCTGACGTTATGAAGGCGATGTCTATCCTATTGCGCCATTCCGACACGGTCAAAGGAGCTTCGCGTTTTAACAACTTCCTCTTATGAAAGCGGCTTTGAATTGTGTGCGTGTGTGTGTTTGTGTGTGTGTGTGTGATGGGGCCACCGTTTTAGTTGCTACTGCCCTTATATTATCACCTTTTTAGTCCGTATATTCTTGTAAGTGGCATTTAGAACGCCTGCTACCGGGACAGGAAGTACAGTTTCTAAGAGAATGAAAAAGGAAGATGTCAAAGAACGCCAACTTTATTTCTCGTACCCCCCAAGGTTCTTTCACAATAAGTTGAGCTAATTTAGTATAAATGTTAAGCTTACATACGGTTTGGTGACTAGATTTAGAATAACACTTAATTAATAGGTTAGTTAGCATTTGCCGACTCTGCGTTGGCATTGTCGGCAGGGGCATTGTCTGACCGGGCAGCATTGGCATTGTCAGCGTTGGCGTTGTCAGCATTGGCGTTGGCGTTGTCTGCGTTGGCATTGTCAGCATATGCCGACCGGGCAGCATTGGCATTGTCGGCATTGGCATTGTCGGCGTTGGCGTTGTCGGCGTTGGCGTTGTCGGCGTTGGCGTTGTCGGCATTGGCGTTGGCGTTGTCTGCGTTGGCATTGTCAGCATATGCCGACCGGGCAGCATTGGCATTGTCGGCATTGGCATTGTCGGCGTTGGCGTTGTCGGCGTTGGCGTTGTCGGCGTTGGCGTTGTCGGCATTGGCATTGGCGTTGTCAGCGTAGGCTGACCGGGCAGCGTTGGCATTATCGGCGTTGGCATTGTCAGCGTTAGCGTTGGCATTGTCAGCGTTAGCGTTGGCTGACCGGGCAGCGTTGGCATTATCGGCGTTGGCATTGTCAGCGTTCGCATTGGCATTGTCAGCGTTAGCGTTGGCTGACCGGGCAGCGTTGGCTGAGTCGGCATTGGCGTTGTCGGCGTTGGCATTGGCATTGGCATTGTCAGCGTAGGCTGACCGGGCAGCGTTGGCATTATCGGCGTTGGCATTGTCAGCGTTAGCGTTGGCATTGTCAGCGTTAGCGTTGGCTGACCGGGCAGCGTTGGCCGAGTCGGCATTGGCGTTGTCGGCGTTGGCGTTGGCATTGTCAGCAGCAGCGTGATCCGCGTGCGAGGCTTCACGGCGGGCAAACAGTGACCAAGCTTCCGTTTCCGTCACTGTTGAAAGAAAGAATGAATACAGTAAAACATCTCTACCGCATGCGTTGCTGCGAGGAAGAAAATGTACTCACGAAAGGGTACTTAGTTTTGGGCGGTATCAGCAGGGGAGGGGTAGCCATTAAACAATTTAGAGGATTCCGAGGCCAGTGCGTATTTAACCGTGGTTTAGGCCGGATTTCAGCGCGGTGTCTCCAGTTCCTGTCTCGTCATTAGACGTGACCTCAGAAACCACGTGTTTATACTAATCCCGTAATACTACACTACTCAAGCGCAATACGCAGGATTTAAGATACGGCGCATGTTTTCCGTAAGAGGCGGGTTACATGTGCGGAGAGAGGCACGAATAATCGCACGCATTCTTTCCCTTTCCGAAACCGGTCTGGCAACCTTCATGCAGACTCCTGATGGCTGCCGGATGGTTTACGGAAAGAGAAAACGCATGCGGAAAATAGCGCAGAGTTGCAGAGCGCCGTCGGCCGACAGCGGCGTCGCTCCGTCGGCGCTGGTTACCACGTGACCACCGACGGGACGTAGGGGTGGTCACGTGGTAACCAGTCCAGCGCCCGCGCTCTCGAGAGAGATATGTATTCCACTTTCCGTTGAGCAGGGGTCAGGAGAACGATATCGAAGTCCCTTCTTGGGGAGCGAAGTAGTGGAAGCAGCGGTAGCGAGGGCGGACAGTTTGTCGCAGCACATAACCAGCGCGTCATCACACCATCCATTGCTCATGCCCTTTGCGCTCTGCGGTACGGCAAATATGAGGTGCGTGTGGGGAGAACGAGAAGTTCCCACACGCGTTTTCCCTCTCTGGAAACCAGTCCGGCAGCGGTTACAAACATGCTTGAAGGCTTGAAGACCGGTTGCGGGGAGGGAAAAAAACGCGCGCCGAAACGCTTCGCTTTCCGCACATGTGTTTGGCCCTTCAGAATAATGCGTTGTGCGGCGGACAAAACGTGCAGTCCTCGGCAAAAACAGTTTTTCAGCCTCTGCTGTTGTCTGCCGACGGTGGCCCGGTGCGGCAACCAGGTGCGGCTAGTCTCTTCGTAATGTGATTGACGCCGTCACGGAGACGTGCATTGACCCGCACTGACATCGACCCCTTCATTTTAAAAGGCAGTTACAAATTCGCATGGACGGAATGGCTTCAATGAATATTTTAACGCCAAGAAGTTTCCCAATGTGAGTTTGACCGCAGGTGTCAATCCTACAAGAAAAGTGTTCACCACAAGTAGTCAATTTCCTCAAAACAGGTTTTGTTTTGTGAAATATCAACACAGTGCGGTACGAGCGACCTGAAAGACGAATGGTGCTAATCTTAATCTGCCTTTTACCCTGCATTTTCTCGACTCAGCTAAGTGGATAATACCACTCTGCTTTTACATGTGGAAATCGCCTTCAAGGATCTATGTATTCGACTGGAGGATCCAGTGGAAGAGGGAATTAGCGTACGAGGACAAGATCTTGATCGCAAAAATACAAATCAAGAAAAAAAAAATTATGTAAGCATTGCTTTGTGCAAAGAAAGCGAGAACATTGCAGAACAGTGGATTTGTACATACGGCACAAGAAGTCATGGCCTGGAACATTATGTGTGCCAGACGTGAGATCCTTGTTCACAGAACAGACAATTGAATGCAAAATAATGCTACGTACTATTTCCACGCTTGATTTCCTTCCAAATGGTTTGAATCACCACTGACATGTCCAACATGGTTGCATCCGTCTACCTCTTCTACAATTTCATTCACTAAGCTAAAAAGCTTAGTGAACATCGAGGCGGCCTTTTCCTTAAACTGGTGGAGCCTGATGCTCATTTTATTTATTTTGAATTGGTTTAAGTCTGCGATAGCTTTGTTGGTGCGGGTGTTGTCCTCGATTTTTTTGTTTTTTTAATGTGTGGAATAAAGGACAGGAATTAAATGGGATTAAATGGTTGTATCTCTATACCTCTCCCAGAATTTCCTTCACCAAGCTAAAAAGCTGGATCTCTGATTGTCTGTCTAGCATTACCTCCAGTTTCTAATATTTATCTCTAAGACTACGACCGGGCCCTTAAAGACAGTTCGTAATACCCTATTTTAAGGTCTCCGGACTCACTGAGCACACGGATGTCATCAGCAGATAGTATTACCATTTTCACCTATCCCTGACTTTTCACAAATAAATCTCCCACGCATCCTGTCACACAGGCTGTAAATAATATCATAGAAATGGTGCCTGCTAGTCTTATATCCTTCCTGATAGGAAACTTCCGGCTCTGGGCTTTTCGTATGATTACCGGGAGCGCCTATCGCTTGCGGTGTTTTCGAGAAGCCCTATACAAGCTATGCTCTCTAACTGCTTCGATGCCAAGTGCACTTACCAATAAGCCCCATCATGACTGCAAAAAAAAACAGAAAAAAGATTGAAGCCACCAAATCAGACAGAAATTTATATAGTCAACTGCAGAGTTAATTTACGATCGAACGTCACATCACCAAACTTATTAATATACTTCACTATGCTACTTGAGCCCATTAATTATACCATTAAACAAAGAATAAGTATTCGATAATCTTAAAAAGCAGTTATGATTAATTTAATTAACACAATTAATAAGGGTTGTTTGAACTGAAGAGAATATCGAATAACAAGGTCAACTGACGTAAGCGTTCATGCAAAAAATCTTAATCCATCGAAATTTAAAAAGAAAGCACTGATACTTAGCATTTCCTTGGTGGTACTACGACCTGGTGGTACTACGACTTGGTGGTACCACGACAAACTGGTGGTACCACTACTTGCATGAAGCTCAGTGCGTGGCGTACTAGTTTAACGTCAATGTGATCTGGACTGGCACTTAGGCTTAAAGTTCGCACTTTACCGCAGGTCGTAGAGTAGAACTGACGCTTATGCGTAAAAGAAAAAAAATCTAAATTAGTCTTGGCTTGCATTTGGTACCCACCGACCAGTCCGAAGACAAGACAGAGCGAGAGCTTGGCCATTCTGGATGCTGTGGTTCGTTAGCTCGAACCGACCGATGGGGCTTCTTGGAGGTCTGGTAAAGACAGCACGTTCCACAAGCCGCCTTGGGACTTCTTATATATTCCACACTGCCCCGCGCCAAGCCATCCTCTACAGCGCCTGGAGTCCTGACAGCTTCGTCGTAATCACGATGGCGTCATTAGACGGAAATTTACGGGGGACACACACATCCGAGATGGATAACTCGTCAAAGCCGGGGATTCTTTTTTCTTCCCCCCTTTTTTTTTCTTGCGCGTGCGTACCTGAAATTTCCCTTCCTCTCTTTTTGTTTTACTGGTTCATTGCGGAGCTCTAGTGCAATCTCGCTGACCCCATCGTTCCGGCCCTAGTAAAACGCAGCTCTAGTAACCCGAACGGTTGACCGGCGGGCGATGCGAGGAGCACGTGTCTTGACTCGGCCCCTGACATATACGATTCCCTCTCGGCCAAAGATGGGAGGAGAGGTGGGGTAGGGCGAGGAGTCCAGAGCTGGACGCACGAAGAGCAGGGATAACCGCAGCTGTGCCGTAAATAACGTCGGACGAAGAGCGGGCCACGTCTGGACAGTTATTGGCGACGCATTGACGAATGGTCGCTGCAGCGCCGTGGAAGGCACGGCGGAGGTGACTGAGACCAGAGACGACTTGCTTGTAGCGGGCACGGATGTAGAGAGCTTGTATGGTGAAACTGGCACGCTCGTTTTTAGCTCTTTGTACAGGAAAGGACTCTTTTGTGGGTTGGTAAACCTCATTGTATTTTTGGAAGGATCGATGTAAGTTGTCTTCTTTCCCACGTGGGCGAGGCTACTCGGGGTGGCTTTAATGCCCGCATGTGGATTCTTGCTTTCGTTTCTATTCCGCACGAGATGAGGGATCATCATTCGCCATCTCGTTTCGCTGTTAAGGTTACTGGAGCGCGGGACAAGATGCCAATGCCCTTCATTAGGAGCGGCATCATGGCCGCGGTCTTCATTTTACTTGTTTTGGTGCCATAGGTGATCTTTCCTGCGACGTAGCTAAGTAAACCTTGCGAAAAACGTATTGTTGCAAGTAATGCAAGCACCCCATTCTCCGCAAAGATGATGACAGGCTTTTGAATGGGCTTTTAATGCGAGAGCATAATCTCGTTGCTTTTCCTGGCTTTTGTGGTACGTCTGGCCTCATTAAGAAGCTGTCGTCCACAAAGATAGGAGACTCGCAAGCGCAACCACCCCCTAAATCATAACTTATAACGGCACATGAAGCTTAGCGCTTCTATAGATAAGAATACTCTCCGATATTATGGACATTGCATGTAGAGATTCTGTCATGTTCTTTTATTTTGAAAGATTGTTGTGCTGCTAGTGTAGATGATGGTAGTATAAAAGGCAATTAAAACATGTCATCAATACAGTAAGCATACAATCAGCAAAATTTGTGATAATTCTCAAATCGGGTACATTCGCTGAAGAAATAAAAGTTGCTCGCGTTGTAGCCTTATCTGCAGGTGGTTAAGAGTGCTGGGCATTTTTATTTTGTAATTTTTCTCGAAAAAAGCCCGACAAGCTACCGATTTTTGGCTGCCAGGACTTCTAAAGGTTAAGAGTTTTCTAGCAAAATGACAATGTGAGCTTCGCAAAACCAAATAAACGGAAAGAGCTCTTCTTACAACAAAAGAACAGGTATGATAAAACATGACGAAGAAGAACGCGTTTTTGCACATGGTTTGTTCTGTAACCAAAAAAAAATGGCGCAGCTTGCACTGCTGGTGCAAGGCTGGGGGAACACCACAGCTGGCGGCCCCTTTCTTTTCGTCGAAGACCTGGCTATTGCACCTCGCATGGATTTCCCAACCTGCCGCTGAGAGTTCTCCATTACTGGCATGCCTGGATAATTGTTTCTGCAGCCTTTCACATCTCTCCCAATGTGGACCGCGTTAGCACGAGCTGGAACTCGCAGCAAGCGGCTTCGCGAACTCGGCGGCTGTAGTGCGAACTCCGAGTCTGTGCTCCTAATTTCAGGCGCGAACGCACTTGAACTGGCGAGTAAAAGCGAAAGCGAGAGATCACGCCACGAACGCTGGGCAGTGTGTTCTCGAAGATCGAGCTGGCCGACTTCAGGCGCGCCTCACAAGGCGCACGTTCACATGCGATCAGAATTTTTTCTTGGTATTTGTTCTGGTAACGCCATGCGGCGGAACACAAAGCTTAAACAGCTCTGCTGTTAAAATGCCTCAGGGTGTGCTCCGCGTGGACCATGCTGACGAAAACTTTTGTTTTACAAAATTCGTGAAATTTTGTTCTACAAAATTTTTGCAGGCAAGTAATTATTCACATTAGAGCAAAGTATGTCACAATTAATACAGCAAACATCGAAACGAAGCATTCAAAAAATGGGGTGCCTCAGGGATCTGTCCCTGGGCCTCCACTGTTTCTTTTAAATATAAGCGACTTCATGACTACAAAAGGAGGAGCCAATGCCAATGTAATTTTGATACTGACCAGAATTGTTTCCTTTTTTTTGCCTGGGACACAGGTGCAAAAAATTGCTTAAGCAACCAAATAACTGAATGTTCTGCGTTTCCAGATTCGTGTAAGGGGCTAAAATTGAGTGAACAAAATGTGTATTTTCAGAAGCGAGAGGGATGTCCATGCCGTGCGACTTATGCATCAAGTGTCCCAGCTATTCCCTCAGGAATAATCATATCTGCGAGTCCTGTTTCGCGAAAATCTATTATGAACCGCACACACAGATTCGCTCAGTTCGCTTCACTATTAGACGTGGCGTGGTATATATGGCGCGCTCTTCCATATGCGTTTAAGTTTGTTATCTAGTTGGGTAAACACCAAATTAGGCTAGCATAAATAAGGTTTACAATCTACAAAAGAACAAGTAAGTGCAGTTGTGTGAAGAACAGGCTAGTAGAAACTTGCATGCAAGTTCTGCTGTTTTTGTTAATTGCGAAGTATTAGACATTAGATATTTTGAGTATTGAAACAAAGAATTTACATTTTTCGCCAGCACAGATCCCATTGAATTTATTTCTAACCAAATCTAACAAATCTAACAAAGCAAAAATAGGAACCAGAAATCGGCATCACAAATACCCATCTTGTTCAATAAACATCATTGTTTCGCTTATTAATTTTATGGTAATATGCAAAAAAATACTTAAAAACCCAAAAGACAGCTATTATAACAAAACTGGAACAAGAAAACCCATCAAAAGATTACTTTATGCTTTTTACTTCTTTGTTTATTTTTATTCTGGGTACCATTAGGTCGTGCGCGCGAAGTTTGTTACAACTATGCGCCTGATGTGCGGCGAATGATATTTTGTTTCATTTTTTACACCTGATGTCCGAAAAAAATTGGGAAGAAATTTTACCACCCCTTCACAAAGAAAGTTGAGAGAAGCGCAAATTCTTTCTAACATCGAAACTGCGACCAACAAGCGTCAAAACTTTTGCTAGTGCCCAACCGTTCTAAGAAAGCTATCGCTTTAAAAAATCGTTCGCTACAGTTACCACTGTGAGTGCGGCGTGGCCCTGTCAGCACGGTTTTGCCTTTTTCCATGCCGCCCAAGGAACTTTTCTAATTGGTTTTGAAAGAAAAATAATAACCATGAGGAAACGTTACTAGTACGAAATGGCCTTACCAAAGCACGCCATTCCGTCCCTACCGAATCCCCGTGCATATAACGCTTCCAGGACTGCTAACAAAATCGTTCAGGTCACGCCTGCCAATTTTCTATTCTACCTTGGCAGCGCTGCGGGACAATCACCGACGCCTCATCTCATGTGGATCATATATAAGTCTACACGCCGTCTACTCTCTGCAAATGCCGCACTAGACACTTATTCTCCTTGGCCGAAAGTCAAGCTAATTGCAGTACTAAGACCAAGGTGCCTAAATCAGTCAGCATACAGGCCCTTGGTAAGTTTTAAATTACATCAGTATGAGCAGCAACAATGCCTAATTGAGCGACGAAATCAAGGCAGAGATAGTGCAATGAGATCACTATATTTCGCAGCGCAGGTGCTTTCACCCTGTTGCAACACATTTGTAACACATTTGTGAGGTGATGTATAAAAAGTTCACGTTGCCCGCAACAGTTCAAAGTCTTCCCTGTAGCGTACTTCAGAGGGTTACAAATTCGGGTAAACAGGACCCTAGAAAACGGTTAGCCGTTTATCCGTTTATACTCCATCACTTCTCCGACGTTTGAAGCTGCGCTAAGCTAAGGTTTGGCAATGCTAGCGTAGAAAGTTATTTAACAACTTTTATTAACTGTTGCTAAACTGCACTGCGCGCAGCAGAACCCTTGTGCGGTATGAATGCGACATCGTACGTGAAAACTTGATTTGTGCAGAGCAGAGTGGTGTAACTCGTATGTTTTCAAAGCGAAAGCTCTTTTATTCGGACAGATGGCGTCATGTTGAAATACTAATGCATTCCCCCTTAGACCGGTTGGTAGACCGAAAAGCTCTGATAAGATATCTGGACACACAGCGCGTGCGTGAAACGGGGCTTTCATTGCGTCAAAACGACTACTCGAAAATTGCGGAAAAGGAACGTTCTAGGTGAGGTAATACACGCATCGATCATAAAGAACAAGTACAATAGTATACCTTTGTCTCATAAGCCACGTATCGGTGTACATCTAGATCGTCCGTAGATACGTTTGTACTTACTCGTGTCTTACGCGAGTCATTTTTTTTTCCTAATTTTCGCTTCCTGAAGTCGGCCCTCGCGTTACAATCGAATATCGAAATCCATGTTGCCTAAAAAGTGCAATGATGTACGCAATACTCATCGACGGCTGCAGCTTGGCCATTTCGCGATCTATGTTAGCAACATGTTCCACAGCCATTTGAATCCACTACAAGACAAGCCACGCTCTTTTTTTCCTCTGCGGCATAAAGGTTCACACTAAATATACTAGGGAGAAATCTGTCGCTGCAGTCGCGAACCACCGTGGGCGGCGCCATTGCCGCTAGCGGCCTTCCTGGTCTGCTTGTCTTAGCTGCCATATGGCTTCTTTTTTTTCTCGAAGCCAAAATCAACGGGTAACATTTTTTCCTTGTTCATCGTGCTTGAAGCTTTTACATAATCACTGACAAATTTATTTTTTTCGTATGTTCGCTTTTATAATAACAAAACAAATTTAATGAACCTTCTGCAGTAACATTACTGCTTTTCTGCATCCAGAGCCAACTTTTCAGCCTGTTCATGAGCCATGCCAAGGACAAGTGGAACGTGCCTGCCCATGGAGAAAATGTGCCTGCCCGGTACATGACGGAACGCTCGCTGGAGCACGGCTCCCCTAGACAGCGGCGCCAGATTTCCCTCTTGTATAAATTAGTGTGAAACTCTATGGTCTGCGGCACGGTTATAGTGCCTAGAATTACTACAGCTGTGATGAGGTGTCACTGCTGTAGCAAATCAGAAGTGGTCAATCCGCCTAATGCTACGCGCGTATCTATGAGGAAGTAGACGGAGGCGCGCGAAGGTGGCCGTCGAAACGAAGCTGCTCGACCAGTGGTTCGCGCGGTGTTCTTGGATCCAAGTGACACCACTTGAATCGGTACTGAGTGATAGTATCAGACTTAAGACAGGTGTCTCGCAAGGGTCTATCTTGTCACCTCTTCTTTTTAATTTGTATTTTAATGACTTAGCTACTGTTGTTGAAACTTCGAGAATTTATCAATACGCTGATGACACCCTGCTGGTATCTGGAACTCTGGTTATTGTCTCGCTCTCTCAAATCTTCAAGACGATGCCAGAAGGTTAGCAGATTGGTCTCGGCCGGTATCCGATGCCAGAGACACCCGCGCCTGGAGTGTGATGTGGTGAAATGCCGTCGGGGCATTCTTCGTAGACTTTTGTTTTATAACTCGTGTATGTCTGTGAGTTTCCGTGGTTGTAAATACAAGTGATGGCGACGTGCGACGGAACGAGTCCTTAGGTCTCGTGCGAGGTGCTAGTTGTACCTCTGACCCTTACAATAATATTAGTATATGCACGGTTATAGGCACTACTATTATAGGCACTATAGCACGGTGTGTTCTGCGGTGATAGCAACAGCGTTGACGGCGTGCGAACGCTCTGCCTTTGCTTTTGCTTCGTATTTTGTGTGGAGGGCCCGGTGGTCCTCGACTCCTCTTCGGCTCCCCTTGGTCTCAGTGTGACGCCCGTTTCAAGAGACGAGCTTTTTAAATGGCCGAAGAAATGGGCAATTCGGCTGGTTCCAGCAGGAGCACCTTTTCACCTGCGAACCCGGCCGAAAAGGTTTCCGTGGGCCTCGCTACGGCCGCCACGTCGAATTGGAGAAGTGCGTTGCTAGGGTTGCCACCTGCCCGGTTTCTGACCGGCCGGAGCGGTTTTTTCGACAGCGGGCCGGTTGCCGGTCCGTACCCAAAACTGGCCGTTATTGGCAAGCTGCGCAAACGCACAAGATCAGAGAAAATATGTGGGCGAGCACGCCCTCTGAGACAGAGGGGGACCAAGCGGAGGAACAACACAACAAAAATGCCGCCGCCACGGCCAGGTTGCATAATATTGCGAGTATTGCATATTATTGCAAGTGTAGGTACATATGATATCAAATACATTACTTCACATGCAATGCATACATTTTTAACGTTCGTATGGTGGATTAAGATGCAAAGTCGAGCTTGTAAAGGACGAAGTATGGGCAGTTACTTTTCGATGCAGAGCATTCAAATCAATAACCAAAGTTTCGGTCACTTTCAGTACTTTCCTCCAGGAAAACGCTACAATAAATTGCATTTAATTTCAAGAAAACATAGCGTTTTTTTTCAACACAAATTCAACCTTCTATATACCACGCCCACTCCGCCCCCCCCCTACCCCCGAAGGCCTGTTTTTCTTTTTCGGGGAAATTAGGCAACCCTAGGTGTTGCTGATTTCATCAACGATTAACGAGGACTGCTGGGTTAATTGGTACGGCATGACTGATGCAGTTAAGCGCAAAAATGTAAACGAAGGACGAAGGGAGACAACGAAGGGAGGGCTTGTCTCTGCTGTCGCCCTTCGTCCTTCGTGTAATTTCTTGCGCTTTACTCGTTCGTCGCTGAACAGCGCAAGCACCTGATGCCCAACGTTACTGCTCATGACGGTCGGTGTTGAACTCATCAGCTATAGCTCGACAGACGGGCATTCCGCGAACGAAGTTCAGAGGCATACAGTTTCTTACTACATACACTAGAGAGGAATCTGGCGCTATCGTCAATGTGGCTGAAATCAAAGCCGTCTGTGTCGTCATGGGCCGCCATTATACAATGCTCTCGCCTTAGTTTCGTCATAAGCTTGGATTGGAACATTTTGGTGGCCGTATATTCGAACACAGTGCCACAAAAACGCAAAGAATGGTGTGCTATTATGTAAGCAGAAAATAAAACAGGCTGTTTTAAATGTAAGAAAAAAGGGAAGAAAAGCGCATTTTTACCGAAACGGTTGTGCCTACTGTTTTGCAGTCCAAGCTGGTAGTTAAGAACAATGTTAATATTTTGGGGGAAACCCGTTGGAGACTCTTATTTTATTAATTTTACCATTGTTTCAAATAATAAGTTGTTTGAAGAGTTTGGAAATGTTTTTGGGCGTGCCCATGAAAACGTCGCCTCCGGGGTGAACTGGTGCACAGACCGTCAGCTACAGTTTAACAAATCTTGTTGCGGAACCATCTGGTTGATACTTGAAAGAAAAAGGCGGCTTTAAACAGTCGTGGACAAAGACAAGATTGGGCGGATACAGGCGCCCGTATATGTCGTGTTTTGACTTCGTCGAGGTTTCCTTTGGTTTCTCTTTTTTCGTTAGATACCAATTTTGCGGCGGCATATTAGCCGCTCAGTTATACGTTCCTTCGGCTCCAGCATACCCAGCGTTATGAGCGATCACGCACTGTCAGCTCTTTCGCCGAACACGCAGTTGCCACGGCTCACGGCTACCACACAACACAGAGGATTTCGACTACCTTGTAGATCGTAGACGTGTTAATGCATGTGAAGAAAGGAAATCGGAAAAACGGCGTAAGAATCCAATGGTCATGCCAAGCCCAAGCCAGAAGCTGTGGTCTTCCCATAACCCCCCCCGACGACATGGATTTCGAGGTGCAGTTTCCTCACTAGTACACTTACAAAGAAACTCTATGGCCACAGGTGGCCGTCAAGTCAGAGTGTTTCAAAAATAAATTGTGCTTTTCCATGCTTCCTCTGGCCCGGCCTGAGTACTCTGGTGGTTCGTGTTCTGACGAGACAAAAAGCTACCCCTCGCGTTACTTTCGGGGTTGTACTATTTCATTCTGGATTCAATGAAAAGCCACCCCTCGCGTTACAATCGTCCTCGCGATTTACAGTCGAGTAAATACGGTACTTTGTGCGCAAAAGATTTGCGCATGGGTTCGCTTTTCGTTTGAGATTTGGGTATTTGAAGGTTTGAGGATCTATTGGACGGCCTTTTTTTTCTGGCGCTTCTCTCAGCTTTCTTGAAGAAGGGATTTTTTTTAATCTAATGGATTCAACATTGCAGGACACGATACTGAGATCTTGTGCAGTGTTGCCACACAGCTTGAAGCAGTGATTTGTTGTCGATTCGTTTAAAAAGATGCTTTATGTGGTTAGTGTTCATGGATTTCACGCGTGCATGAACAAAAAAAAAATGGTTAATTTCTCTATCATAGGAATCGGTAAAGCCCCAAATTGAAATGGGCAGCGAAATTTGCAGCTGAGCATGATTTGCGGGTCGGCGGCTGTCTTGTGGGTGTGCTGGGTGAGCGACGTCCTGCTGGCTGGACGCTTCGGCAAAGGAATACGACTCCAGCGAAATCTTGTTGCATACCGGCGCAAAACACTTTCGTGTTAAAATATAACCTCCAAAAACAAACAACCCTGTGTATAACGTACTCTTTAGTACTAAAGGTTGCATCCCCGCAAGAAGATCCTGTCTGGAGGGGTGCACCCTTTACAGGCCACTTGCTTCGTTGTACTATCGTCATTCCGTGACGGTTATGACGTCAGTGAAATCTTTGTGTATACGGGAATAAAACACTTTCGTGTTAAAAAACCTTGCTGCATTTTGCTCACTTCACTGCAACTGTCGTCGAAAGACGATATTCTTCTGCCGCCGCTGTCACAGAAATGCATCTGTCCCACCTCTCACCCTCTTCTCCTCGCGTCTCGCTCCTGCCATGATAAACACCGTGAAGGTTAGGTCAAGTCAATTCCCTTTTGCCGCGCTCCACCACTTGTACCATCAACTGGAACGTTTCGTTACAGCTGGAGTTCTTGGAATGCTGACACATGGTATACGATCGGGCGCAGGCGCGTGTTGAATTTTTGTATCAGAACATTGTCTTCGACACGTCTTTTTTATTGTTTGCCATCGCTAAAAAAATTGGCTCCAATCCACGCTGTGAACGTGGTTGGAAAGCAAAGCTTTTGGCGACACCCACAACAATTGCCCATGCAACGTCACTTGAATTCGCACACGTGGCTCTAGAAATAGTGAAACTAGAGATTCTGCCAGCCGTTACCTGGGATTCGTGGGGCGGAGTCCCGCACGCAGCATTAGCGTCGGTAACGGCCGGGCTAGAGCGGCGGACGCTGCCGCTGTAGCCCGGCCGTGAGTCGGAAGAAAGAATACGGAGAGGAGCGTCTTTCGAAGGGTGAGACAGCAGAACCTAGCCATCCTGATGTGCTAGCTTGGGGCTACACTACCGGGCGACACAAGCGCAGACACCGAAACAATTCGGTATGTGAGCTTGGTGATTCCCATTTATAGCGATTTATACCTGTTAGTTCATTAAGTTTTAGAATTGCAAGAAAGCTGAGTAAACAGTTATAATCGCTATTTATCAGAACCAGTTGCTATTTTCGCCTTTTGTGATATATCTTAAAACACAACCGAATTGATATTCAACCATTTAGAAAACGGGGTCCCAATCGTGGCAAGCAGTGCGCAAAAGGTAGCGTTTCTCTAGCGGCCAGATGTCTGTACGCGGTCTCTATATTTTGTTTTCCCGCAACGGAAAACAATTCTTAACGTATGTTTTCCGTACGACCACTTAATTCCGTAGAGTGCGGGTTACCCTGGAGGTGCTGTCGAACAAATTAATCAAGCCGTGTGAAGGCAGCGTGCAGTGGACGCGAAGCTGCACCAAAACAGGCCCAAAACAACCGTCGCTAAAGCAGACGACAAAGCCGTACCGCTGATGCCACCGCCGGCAAAACCCTCCTCTCCCCCCCCCTCATACTACCCTCCGCCGCCGCCGCCGCCCCCACCGCGTTATGAGTTTGTTGTTCGGCACGCCTCGAAAGAACCTTTGACTGGTAGAGCTAGAAAGCTTTGCTTTAAAATGAAGCAGCCAGTTATCTTTAATTAAAAGGGCAGTCCAACTACGACTTATGTATCAATGTTCTGCCTCAAATGTGCCTAATATTTTCTTTTTACTGTACAATGTCCACGAGTAGGAATAGTGTTTCCAGATTTAGTGGTTTGGAAAAGTCGTGCCTATATGAACTTCTCGGTCCAGAATTCATTTAGGGGCGAAGTACCTTAAGATTTCGCTTTGTACGGGGCTTGGCGTCCTTGTACACAGTTTCCCGCATGTACGAGGAGCATTGGATTGAATAAGACTGGATAGAATTGGATTGGATTGGAATAAATTGAAGTGTATTAAATCGGATTGAATTGAAATTGTATATAGTGTACACACGCGTTGCCGCTCATTTACATGCGCGAGTGGGCAATGCTACGGGAGATTTACGGTAAGAACACTCCCCAGTGCTTCGCCCACTCGTCATGGTTCACTTCGTGGAGATGCGTGATTTTTTTACGTTTGGCCGCGAGACTGAAATGAGAGAGAGAGAAGGAACGACAGAGACGTGTCTTTGAATCGCGAGGCGTTCCACGCGTGGGGCGCTAAAAAAACTACCGTCCTGTGTGTGTGCTACTAGAACGCGATCGCCGTGAATGCTGCACGCCGTTCGAAACATGATCCGTGCTCCAAGTTTCATGACTGCTTGCATTGGCTTGCATGTTGCGCAAAGAATCCGATTATATGTAGCCGAGCCTTCTGTTCGAATCGCAATGCATTCGCTGGCTGAGAATTCATTTTAGGGTTGCAGTTGTATGCAGTCCTGAGCTAATTTTCGCAATCACAAGGCCCAGAATATGAACGTGGGGCACGTTGGAAACTGCCTTGCACTGTATGGTGAGTTCTGGCTGGCGGGTGAGTGAGTGAGTGAAGACTTTATTAAAATCGCCTGCAGGCGGCCTCCGTTACCGAAGTGCCGTGACGCGGCCCTACGTCTTTCCGGCTGGGCTCTTTACTAGGCAGCTCCCTCGCTACTAGTGTCGAGGTCCTCCGGCCTGCCCGCGCTGGGCGGCCGGGCCCTCTCGGCTTTCGCTCGGGCGATGCTGTTCAAGTGCCGCCAGGATCTGCTGGACGGCCTGTAGTTGTACGTCCTTGTCACTGCTCCACGCCGCGGTCAGATACCACGGCGGAATATTTGTCTCCATTGACGCTTCTGTAGGTCTTGCCGAGCAGTCCTACAGGACGTGAGCCATCGTAGCCCGCGCACTGCGGCACACTTTGCACGTATCGTCCTCGTACTGCTCGGGGCACACATGCTTCATGATGACCGGGGTCAGTAAGGAACTCGTCTGCAATTGTCTTAGTACCACCGCTTGCTCCCTGGCCAGGCCGGGGTGCGGCGGCGCCATTTCTCTTCTTCTCCTCCTATAGTATGTCGTGATTTCGTTATATGTCCCCATCCTGTCTAGTTTTTCCCCACAGTTCTGCAGACGGGTTCGCTCCAGCCGCGCGGCCAGTTAACACTCGCGCGGTAGAGTTCGCCGTCTCATTGTGGTTCACATATTATTCTGACACTTCGTTCCCCGCATGTGCGGGGAATCAGTTCACTGTCACGTGCCTGTTCGCGAAGTCCAGTGAGGCGAGCAACCTCACTGCTCTACTACACACTCTCCCTATGGCGAAGTTCCGCACGGCCCCTTTAGAGTCGCACAGAATGGTCCTGTTGTGTGGGTCCGCGATGGCTAAGGCTATAGCCACCTCTTCGGCACATCTCGCCTCACGTGCCCGGACACTTGCTGCTGTGACTGTTGAGCCGGTCTTGGCGTCGATGACCACCGCCGCGTACGTCTTCTTGCCTCGATACTCTGCCGCGTCCACGTACCTCGTGCCCGGCATCTCAGCGTGCAGCTCGACCATGGCCTTAGCTCGAGCCTTCCGCCGTTTTCCGCTGTGTTCGGGGTCCATGTTCTTTGGAACGGGGTAGTCCCACATTCCTCTCCTGATGTTTTCGGGTACGTCTTCTTGTTCGCATAGCTCTTCCTCGCTCGTACCGGGGTCTAGACCCAGTCTGGCGAGGATGGCCCTGCCCGTCTTGGTTTCCTTGAGCCTCTCAATTTGGGCGGCTCGCTGTGCTTCTCCGATCTCCTCGAACGTGTTGTGCACGCCGAGGGCCAGCAACTTCTCGGTGCTCGTGCAGTCGAGAAGTCCGAGTGCGGCCTTGTGGGCTTTCCGTATCATCGCGTTGATCTTGTTTCGTTCGTCTAACCGCCAGTTATGGAAGGCGGCGACGTACGCCACGTGGCTTATGGCGAACGGTTGAACTAGCTGTAGCAGGCTGTCCTCTCGCATGCCAGCCTTTCTGTTGGCGACCCTCTTTATGAGGCGTGTGGCCGCGGTGACCTTAGCCGAAAGGCGATTGATGGTTTCACCATTCGTGCGACGTTTCTCGATTAACATGCCCAGCACTCGGATCTTCCCGACCTCCGGGATCACCTGTCCGTTGCTGGTTCGGATGATGATCTTGTCTTTTGCCGTGGCTTCCTCTTCTGCCGTCTTCCTTCTTGCGCCCTTCGGTGGCAACACGAAGAGTTCTGACTTGCTCGGGGAGCATACCAGTGCTGATCCGTCAAGTTGGCTCTCGATGGCTTCCACTGTTTGCTGTAGTGTCGACTCTATGTGCCCGTTGCTGCCACCCGGGACCCACAACGTGATGTCATCGGCATAGATGGCGTGGCGCACATCTGCCAGTGACTTCAGGCGCCGGCCGACCCCGATCATCACCAGGTTGAAGAGCAGCGGTGAGATCACCGAGCCCTGTGGGGTCTCAATGCTGCCGAGCTTCTTCTCTTCGAGCATGATGTCGCCGACGTGGATTTCTGCCGTGCGTTCTGACAGGAACTCGCGCACGTAGTTGTACGTCCGGACTCCCATGTTCATTTCGCTGATTTGGGCCAAAACCGCCGCGTGCTTGACTTTGTCGAATGCACTCAGCAGGTCTAGCCCCAGGATGGCCTTGTTGTCACGCGTCTTGGTCTTGTCATCTATGATTTTAGTCTTGAGCTGTATCATTGCGTCCTGTGTGCTCAACTTGCTCATGAAGCCGATCATCGACTCCGGGAACCAGTCGTTGTCTTCCAAATATTTTTGCCAGCGGTTCATCAAGACGTGCTCCAGCGCCTCCCCGACGCATGAGGTCAGGGAGATGGGGCGGAGGTTCTCGATGCTGGGCGTCTTCCCCGGTTTTGGGATGAGGATGGTTTTCGCCGTCCTCCACATTTTGGGTAACCTGCCCTCCCACCAGCATTTGTTGGAGACGGCTGTCAGGCTCGCAATCACCGCCTCGTTGAGGTTTTTGAGTGCTTTGTTGGTGATCTTGTCCTGACCCGCAGCGGATCGGCAGTTGAGCTCATGCAACGCTGCCCGCACCTCCCAGACCTCGATGTCCCTGTCTAATTGTTCATTTGCCGCTCCCCGATAGTCTGGGTGCGACTCCTCGGGGCTTTCTGGCAGGTACTTGTTGTTAATTCGGTTGCGCACTTCTTATCCTAGCTCGCGCAGCGCCTTGTTTAGGATCTTGGCTAGGCTGTCCCCCTGGTGTAATTTCGTTTTCGTTTCGTCAAGCAAGTGCCGGAGCATGGTCCATGTTTTTCCGCTGTGCATTTGGCCGTCGGCTGCGTTGCACGTCTCGTAGCACTGTTGCCGGCAAAGCGTGCGGCAGTGCTTTCCGATAGTGCGATTCAGCTCGGCCACTCTTTTTCTCACTCTGCGGTTGGTGCGTTGTTTTCGCCACCGTTCCTGAATTGATCTTTTCGCCTCCAGAAAATGGGCAAGGCGTCTGTCAATTCTGTCTATCTCCTCCCGGTCTCAATTTCCTTGGTTGCCTCCGAAACGTTCTCTAAAATTTTGTTTGTCCACTCGTCCACGTCCCGAATCTCCTCTTCCTCGGCCGGTAACAGGCTTCGGTAGAGGTCCCAGTCCGTGATCTTGTGGACCCGTTTTTCTTCCGATGTCCCCCTGAGCGGCACCGTCACCTCAATAATAAAGTAATCGCTGCCCAGGTCTTGGCCGGCGTTGGTCCATTCGGGCTGTCGGCCCCCATTCGGCGTCCTGACGAAGGTGAGGTCCGGCGTGGTATCCCTGCTGACCGACTTGCCGATCCGCGTCGGGTGCGCCGGGTCCGTTACGAGGGTGAGGCCCGCGTCTGTGGCGTCAGTCAGGAGATCGCGTCTCTTGGCCGACGTCTTGGCGTAGCCCCAGGCCTGGCACGGAGTGTTGAAGTCGCCGCAGATTACTAGGTTGTCTTTGCTTCCGGTGGTCTTGCAAGCCTTGTGTAGGATTGACTTGAATTTTTGTTTGCTGTGTGCTGTGCTGCTGTAAATGTTCACGAAAAATGTACCCTCCTTCCTCTTCCGTCCAGTTATTACTTCGATCATCGTGTGTTCGATCAGTGAGTTCTTGATGCCTTCCCTCTCCACGCAGTTGAGTCCCTTCCTCACCAGGGTGTGCTTTCCTTTCTCGGTGTGGATTTCCTGCCTATTAATATGTCGCCATCATCATCGCCATCATCGTCATCGTCGTTATCGTCGTCATCATCATCATCATCATCATCATCACGGCTTATCTACGCCCACTGCAGGGCAAAGGCCTCTCCCATTAATCTCTAATTATCCCGGCCCTGTGCTAATTGCGACCAAGGAATCCCCGCAAACTTCTTGATCTCACCTTCCAACCTAACTTTCTGCCGCCCCCTGCCACGCTTCCCTTCTCGAGGGGTCCACTCTGTGGCCCTTAATGACAAACGGTTATCTTGCCTTCGCATTACATGCCCTGCCCACGTCCATTTCTTCTTAATTTCTACTAAGATGTCCTAAACACGAGTTTGTTCCCTGACCCACTCCGCTCTCGTCTCGTCCTTAATGTTACACCTATTGTCCTCGGCTCCATTGCACGCTAAGCCGTTCTCAATTTAAGTTGAACCCTCTTCGTCATCCTCGAAGTTTCTGCCCCGTAGGTGAGTACCGGTAAGATGCAGCTGTCATACACTTTCTTCTTCAGGGTCAATGGTAGGCTGACATTCATTATCTGAGAATGCCTGTCGAATGCACTCCACCCCATTCTTATCCTTCTGATGTTGTTCTGTTTCATGGTTGGGATTCGGGGTCACAACGTGGTCTAAGTAGATATATTCGCTTACCACTTTCACTGCCTCGCCACCTATTTCAAACCGCTGTGATCACCCGAAGTTATTGATCATAGTTTATATTTCTGCATATTAATTATCAGGCCCACGGTTCTTCTGTAAATTTGTAAGCAGTTATTACTAGTATGTAATAATTATATGTAAGCAGTGCTCATTTCCCTGAGTCGCAACGTAGGACTCGGGAGTGAAAGTACTCTTGTATTTTCTCGACAGCTAATTGCGAAGTGTCTTGCTGTTCCCCCATCGGTCCCGTAGGGGTGTAAAGGGTGAAGTCATTCGCATAAAGCGCACGCCGTAAGTTCGGGATGTATTGTAGCATCCGATGAAGGTCTTTTGTTGCAATATAGAATATTAGCGGTGACATCACCGACCCTGGTGGAGTACCCACTGGTAGCGTCTTGAATCGGGTGAGCGAAGGTAGCCAATTCTGATGGTTGCCGTGCGTCCGGTAAAGAAGACCGCAACGTAGTTGTGGAGTCTTTTTACGCAGTCAATTTAAGCTAGTCCATGAACGTTGGCTTGGGACTGACATTATCAACGGGAGCTTTGATATCCAGGGCCAGTATGCATATCTCGCGCGAACTGGAAAGCCCACCCATTTCATTTTAAAGCAAAGCTTACTAGCTCTACCAGCCAACGGTTCTTTCGTGGCGTGCGGTACAATAAACTCCCAACGCGGCGGAGGCGGCGGCGGCGGCTGAGGCGGCGGCGGCGGAGGGGGGCGGTCGGAGGGTTTCACTCACAGAGCACACTGTAGATAACGCGGCGAATTTATCCAGCGTTCCCCGTGCGCCGGAGCTGCTCACCTGGGCGGTGGCGTCGGCGGGACCATTCCGTTTTAGCCCGTTCTACATGGGACGAATTTCGCCTACGAATTCGCAGTTGCGGCGCCGCCCATGCGGCAAAACGATTTATTTTCCTATTTTCACTGCTGCAACATATTGCCAAATGCTAAGCGGCGTTCACAAGAGAAGTTCGACTCTTCCAAACGTTTGGAAACTCATCACAGCAACCAATCGTTTTGTGCACGAGCGGCGCCGCAGCTGCGAATTCGCAAGCGAAATTCGCAAGCGAAATTCGCCCCATGTAGAACGGGCTTTTGTCGTCGGCTTTAGCGTGGTTGTTTTGGGCCTGTTTTGCCGCAGCTTTGCGCCCATTGTGCACTTCCTTCGGATGGTTCGATTAACTTGTTCGACAGCACCTCCTGAGTAACCCGGTCCCGACGGAATTATATGGTCGCACGGCAAAGCGCCGTGTTGTCTACTTCTTCCTTCGTCCTTGTTTTTTTGAGCGCTTCTGTATTCCACCACGATGAACACATACCAACTAGCCCAACTTTCCGTTCTTCGGCAAAGATACGTTAAGGATTGTTTTCCGATGCTGGAAAACAAAATATAAGAGACCACATACCGACATCTGGCCGCTAGAGAAACGCTACCTTTTGCGCACTGCTCGCCATGAATAGAACTCCGTTTTCTAAATTGGTGAACACTAATTCGGTTGTGTTTGAACAGGTATTACAAAAGGTGGAAGGAGCGACTGGTTCTGAAAAATAGCGATTATAAAAGTCTCCTCAACCTTCTCGCAATTCTCAACCTTACTAAACTAACGTGTTTAAATCGGTATCCATGGAAATAAGCTCACATGTCGAATTGTTTGGGTGGCTCCGCTTGTGTCGCGCAGCGGCGGCGTCCGCCGCTCTAGCTCGGCAATGGCCGACGCTGCTGCAGTGTTCGGGACGCCGCCCCCGCGAATTCTAGTTAACGGCTGGCAGAATGTCTGGTTTCACTCTTTGTAGAGCCACGTGTGTGAATTCAAGTCACGTCACATTGGCGATTGTTGTGGGTGTCATTTGAAGCTTTGCTTTCCAACCACCTTCACTGTGTAGATTAGAGCCAATATTTTAAGTGCGAATGCACTTCTTAAAGGAGCACTGACACGAAAATTTTATATTACACTTTTATTGCTTTTATCGATGCCTAATGGTCTGGCGAACCTGAAACAGCACTTCAAATACTTCAGTTCGCGATACTTAATTACATGGAACGGCTTGAAAATCTTTTGTTTCAAATTCCCGCGCTTTCCTCCCGAACGGCGCATATGACAGTCTCCCGGTTTGACGTCACCGCTTTGTGCGGACGTCACCGGCGCCCGCTTGAGAGGGTGTTGCGCCCGCTCGCCGCTCGTGGGGCCGCGCGCGTGAAGGGACGTCACGAGTTTTTGGCGAGCGCTGTCGCGTCACTTCTTTTTCCTCTCCTGGAGTGATGTCATGCTGATGTCCATTTGCTGAGTGCCGCTCCGCGCGCTGCTCCGTCGGCGCGATAAATGCGATCCAATTGAACTATGTTCTTCGCGTCGCAGGCCGCTCATATTTCAGCCAGGGTATTCTGTTGAGTGAAGGAAGCGAACTGTGCAATAATATTAACGCCGAAAATTGGTGTCAGTGCTCCTTTAAAGGAGCCATGAAGAGAAAACACAAGTTTGGTTCATTCGAAAGATTGCCTCGTTAGAACCATAACGACACCACTTATAACGCAAACTTCGCTCAAATAAGCTACATAATTAGGAAAAACGGGAATGGTCATGCGACCCACCAGCTCATTTCCCGCAACAGAACCTATGCCGTAACATGGGCTAAGCTCTGCGATTGGCGGAGGCCGGCAAAAGCAAACGCATGTTAGGCAGGGCTTACAGTTTGCATAGCGAGCTAAATGCCCGTGAAACATACTGCACATTCTTTTTATGACAAAGAACGGTGGAGTAAACGGTTGAAGTTCCGAACGAACACGCAAGCGTGTGCGCCAATGCGTACGAAACAACCGCCTGGCCGAGCTCTACATCTCGCCGTCGCGCAGACGAATTTTCGGGTTCGAGGCGCTCTGGCCTTGGAGGAAAAATGCCGTAAACACCGCGCATTGACGCTCGTATCTTTCTGGTCGAAGCAGAGAGCTCGCGCGAACGGCTTTCCATACACGACACCGGCCAACTGGCATAAGCGATACTGCTACTGAAGTTGAACTATTATTAACCGTAATAAAAATACGGCACATACGTAACAGTCTGTATTCGTCCGTGGCGACGGCGCTGACGAGGCAGCGGTGCCGACGGCAGGGCGTTCGTCTGTTGTGGCTATCGCGGAATGGTCGCTTTCCCGTCCACCGCGTATCCCACAACTCTTGCCGCTCGTGCACTTAGAAGCGTTGAGCGTTCAAGTGGTGTGAGGTTGTTAAATGCAAGCCGGAGCTCCTCGGCGAGAGTTTTGTTCTCCGGATCAGGCGATTCCATGACTAGGGCTGCGGGTGCACTAGGTTTTACTAGCATTTTTAAAATGGCCGCCGTCTCGGTCGACTCCCGCGTGTGGGTGCTATATGGAGTCGACATACTAAGTATCTGTTTCATGGACCGGCCCGTGTGACACCATTGCTCACGTCACCAAATGTGCAATTTTAGCGGGAGATTTAAAATTTTGGCTTAAATTGCCTTATTTCTCAGTGAATAAAGCATCATTTGCTTCCGGGAAAGCGCTTGGGGTACTATGAAACACCTAATCTTTCGAATAAAACAAACTTTTGTTTTCTCTTCATGGCTCCTTTAAGCGAGCCTGAATCGTCCGCCGCCGTAGTCCGCATAGCAACAGCTGCGGGTGCGCGCGCTCCTCGTCTTCCCTAGCAACGGGGGGAGATGGGCGCGCGCTGCCTGGCCGCTAACATGGCACATACCCACGTGGGGGATTGGCCAGGAATCGGGCGTGAGAAGGGCTAATGCACCCGCTTAAAGGAGTAATGACACGAAATTTCAAAGCTGAGATCCGCTCTAGCAATCAAGTACAACGACAACACCAATAGGTGTCTGTGAATAAATGCATCTTTCTTTCTTTGTAGTTGTGTGTGTGTGTGTGTGTGTGTGTGTGTGTGTGTGTGTGTGTGATCTCTCTTTCGCGAACATTACCGAACCGCGCAAATTCAACTCGTGCATTCGCACTTTCACATTCTTCCCCTCGGGGAAATGCGGGGAATTTTTTTAAGTTGCAGCAGGATATGTTGCATTGGTGAGGGCAGAATCCATACATGGTTGTCGGGAAATGTCCGTTATCTTCGTTGAACGGGAAAAGGTGATTTTGCAATATGTGCTTAGCGGAGCAAATTTTGTTTCGAAGTTTCTTATTATTTTTCAACAACCTTGGGCACACTTATTCAAGGCTCAGAAACACGTGCTTCTAATTATGCACAGAAATTTTCTCTTAAAAGCACCTAACAGACTCAAAATTTTCATAATATACTTTTTGAGGTATATTCGTTGATTCATTTATTATGCATTTAAGTTCGTTTAAGTCAGTGTCATTCTTAGTAAAAGATGTTTTGGTTTTTTGCGCCAGATTGTTGGCAGAAGACTGTTTGTCAGGAGCGCGCGACGATTGAGATAACTTCTCGTGCGTAGGCTTCTCACCCATCGCAGGGTTCGCTTACCTTTCCTTCAAAGCCATAGTCCGCTTGGAGCTCGAAGACCCATAGTCCCATTGGAGCTCGAAGATTACCTTCCGGGAATCTTCGAGCTCCAATGATCACACATGTGCGCTCTGGGTGCGCCATGATTTCCCCTCCGTGAATGGCAACGGCAGCGGCTGCAAATACACTACAGACAGCGGCGGACGACGCCTTCAAAGGGATGCGTGCGAATAACTCAAAATTGAAGGTCGGAACTATCTCGACGGGCAGCCGGTAGGTCGCACTGGTGCGTCTCGAAGTATGCAGCCATCGAAGGAAGAGGCTCAAAGAGCGCTTCGGCTTGAGGGCGGACAGGACCTATGGCTCGACGAACGATCTGCGCCTTGGCTCTTGCGATTGCGGTTGCGTGGCGTAAGTCCCACTGTTCACAAGTTGTTCCAGCGTACGCCTGCAATTTGTATTTGCACGAAAATTGGTTGTAGTTCCAAACATTTTAGTTGTTTGAATCAATCAATCAATCCATCAATCAATCGATCAATCAATCAATCAATCAATCAATCAATCAATCAGTCAGTCAGTCAGTCAGTCAGTCAGTCAGTCAGTCAGTCAGTCAGTCAGTCAGTCAGTCAATCAATCAATCAATCAATCAATCAATCAATCAATCAATCAATCAATCAATCAATCAATCAATCAATCAATCAATCAATCTTCTAGAGAGAGAGAGAGAGAGAGAGAGAACGCTCTTTAATGTGAACTGTGAGGTTAGCCCTGCTGGGGTCAAGGCTTGCTACACCGTATGGGGGGTGACTACGCTGATAAGTGGTAAATATTAGACATTAGGGGTACAGCTAGAAGAAGAAGACCACCAAAAAACGCGAAAGAAAGATAGAAAGAAAAAAAAACATGAGAATGCTGTCAGCAGAGTCCGGACTTAAAAATACAATTGAAAAGAAACTCGTTAATGGAAACGCTGAAAAAAAAAAGAAAAGTAAGCGACGCGAAAAAAAAGTAACGACACCAACCCAAGGAAAATAGATAGATGAACACCACAATAGAACCAACAGACGAAAATTAATAGATGAGCGCCATAGTGCGAAAGAGTAGATATCATGACATACTTGTTCTGTCTGTGATCTAGAGAAATTGGTCTAGTTCACTCTCTCGTAGGAACTGGAGCAGAGCTTTTGTACCTAAGGTACTGTTAGCACTATTGGCCCAGGGCCCAAGAAAATTATGGAGTTCCAGACTGCCTCCATGGCCTACACAAGAGAGGGAGCTCGCTGCAGTTTTTCGTTCAGCAGCGATTCGAGGGCAGATGCACAGCAAGTGATCTACAGACTCACACACAGAGCGCAAGACCGGCACAGGGGGGAATCGTCCCAACCTATCTTGGACTTAAAGGAGCCATGAAGAGAAAACACAAGTTTGGTTCATTCGAAAGATTGCCTCGTTAGAACCATAACGACACCACTTATAACGCAAACTTCGCTCAAATAAGCTACATAATTAGGAAAAAAGGAAATGACCATGCGACCCACCAGCTCATTTTCCGCAACAGAACCTGTGATGTCACTTGGGAATGCTCTGCGATTGGCGGAGGCCGGCAAAAGCAAACGCATGTTAGGCAGGGCTTACAGCTTGCATAGCGAGCTAAATGCCCGTGAAACATACTGCACATTCTTTTTACGACAAAGAACGGTGGAGTAAACGGTTGAAGGTCCGAACGAACACGCAAGCGTGTGCGCCAATGCCTACGAAACTAGCGCCGGCCGAGCTCGACATCTCGCCGTCGCGCAGACGAATTTTCGGGTTCGAGGCTCTTCGGGGCCAACGTACCGTCCCAGCACGCACAGCCGCGACCTTGCTTGGTATCGTAATCCCTTCAGAGGAGGTTTTTCCGTCATATCGCCAACCAGCAAAGGTAAAAATAGAAACAACGAGAGTAAGGAACACAGAGCAGCAACGAGATAGTGCCACTCGTCGCACATGTTTCGGTATGGAGGTCGTGTTGGCTTGCTGCTATCGTTACGAGCTCGTTTACAGTTTACAACCACTGAAAACTTCAGTTTGTTTGAGTACTTT
Source organism: Haemaphysalis longicornis (assembly GCF_048455015.1). NCBI lineage: Eukaryota > Metazoa > Arthropoda > Arachnida > Ixodida > Ixodidae > Haemaphysalis > Haemaphysalis longicornis. The sequence goes on along the minus strand of NW_027526225.1, from coordinate 21,847,157 downwards.
ACAATGAAATTTCGTTGCTGTGTTTTGAAATGCCCATGTAGTACGGGCCAATCGTCGAGGGAGTGAGACATCCCCGCCGGTGAGATCTCCTTACATGTGCTGCCCAACGACGAACCTCGGCGAAGCAAGTGGCTACGTTTTGTTAACTTTGCAAACGGAGGAGAAAGAGAGCTAAAGGAAGTACGAGTGTGCTCGCTTCATTTCCGAGGAAATGATTCCCGGACATGCTGGCGCTCGTCGCCGACTTCGTCAAAGCGCTCTGACATTGGGGAAAAAAATTGCCGTACACACCGCGCATTGACGCTCGAATCTTTCTGGTCGGAGCAGAGAGCTCGAGCGAACGGCTTTCCATACACGACACCGGCCAACTGGCATAAGCGATACTGCTACTGAAATTGAAAATACGGCACATACGTACCAGTCTGTATTCGTCCGTCGCGACGGGGCTGACGAGGCAGCGGTGCCGACGGCTGGGCCACGGCCGCTCGATGGAGACCTAGTTTCCATCGAGCGGCCGTGGCTGGTTTCCATCGAGCGGCCGTGGCTGGGCGTTCGTCTGTTGTGGCTATCGCGGAATGGTCGCTTTCCCGTCCACCGCGTATCCCACAACTCTTGCCGCTCGTGCACTTGGAAGCATTGAGCGTTCAAGTGGTGTGAGGTTGTTAGATGCAAGCCCGAGCTCCTCGGCGAGAGTTTTGTTCTCCGGATCAGGCGATTCCATGACTAGGGCTGCGGGTGCACTAGGTGTTACTAGTATTTTTAAAATGGCCGCCGTCTGGGTCGACTCCCGCGTGTGGGTGCTATATGGAGTCGACATACTAAGTATCTGTTTCATGGACCAGCCATGTGACGCCATTGTTCACGTGACGAAATGTGCAATTTTAGCGGGAGATTTAAAATTTTGGCTTAAATTGCCTTATTTCTCAGTGAATAAAGCATCATTTGCTTCCGGGAAAGCGCTTGGGGTACTATGAAACACCTAATCTTTCGAATAAAACCAACTTTTGTTTTCTCTTCATGGCTCCTTTAAAACTCCGAGTAAATGCTACATTCAGGCGCAGTCGGTGCAACACTCCTTCACACACCGTGTTGATGCCGCGTGGAAAGAGGAAGTTACAGTGCGGGTCAATAGCCTGCAGTGGTGGATACCTGCGGTGAAGGTCCTGCCACTCCGACATTTGTGCAGTCCACCCACTTGCGAGGATAAGGGCGTTGATGTCCTCTCGGGAGAAAGGAAGCTGGGATGTTGCTCATAAAGTGGCCTGCTCTGGCGGCTGCATTAGACCTAATATTGCCTTGTATGCCCGAGTGACCGAACAGCCACTGAAGAATGATGTCATGACCTTCGCGCACTGCCATTGTGTGAATTTCGCCAATTTCACATACAAGCTGACTGCGGTTGTTGTGAAGCTTCCGGAGGGCTTGTAAGGCGCTGCGCGAGTCGAGGAATATTACCCGCTGCTGGGCATGATGTCCGCTGACGTAATGAAGTGCAGCCCTTACAGCTGTCAGTTCGGTAGAAGTCGATGATGGTTAGTGGCTAAGTTTTCTTTCGATAGTGCACTGGGCTGATGGGATCCACACGCCGATGGCGGATGAGCCCGGGCGAACCGAGCCATCCGCATAAACATGTGTGTAGCCTTTGTAAGTGCTGGAGATATACACGAGTGTGAAGATCTTGAGGGCGGCCACAGGCATGGCAGACTTTTTGCTTATTCCGGGTATCGTCGTGCAAATTTTCCATGGCGCCAGTACCCACGGTGCTGCTATCGACTTTTCAGGTCTTTGAAAATTTGCCGGAAGCAGGCGTCTTACATGCTGTGCTGAGATGTCTGCCAAATGATGCGTATGATACCGAATCAGATGGCGCAAAGACGTTCGAAGCACCGCTTGGCGTTGTAGCACTGTGGCGGAAAAGCACGGAGCTTCGCACAGAGCTCCAACGGTCGATGTGCATTTAGGTAGACCCAGGCAGGTGCGCATAGCTTTTGCCAGCACTGAGTCTATGGCCTTCAGGCTTGTAGGCGATAACTGATGTAGGGCCGGCAGGCTGTAACACAAGAGGCCGACAAAAAGGGTTTTATATAGGCGAAAGAAGGAGGATACAGGGCATCTCCACAAATTTCTACCGAGCATACGCAGAATGCGCCCAAAACACAGAAGCCGCTCCTTCAGTCGCCGAATATGTGGGGCCGATGACATTGAGAGGGCAAACGTCACTCCGAGAAACTTGTGGGACTTGACATAAGGTGCTGGAATACCTTCTACGGTGAGTGTATAACGGAAAAATCGCGCCGCGTGACTGCCATCGCAGCACACTTCTCAGAGGAAAAAATGAGACCACAGCATCTGAAATATTTTCTCATCTTCAGAATTGCCTTTTGGAGTGCGGTGCGAATGTTTCGACGGTTCCTGCCTGAAGCCTAGATGCAGATGTCGTCTGCGTAGAGTGAAATGTAAACATCTTTAGGCAGCACTGTTGGGAGACGTATGAGACACATGCTAAAAAGTGTCATGCTCAAGACGCCGCCCTGAGGAACTCCTTGCGTGAAGGGGTGTTTGGCCGTTTCGCCATCACTCGTGGCCATGTAGACGTACTGGTCTTGCAAGTAGTCACATAGTAACTGGAACATGCGTCCTCGAAGCCCTGTGCATGTCATCTCTCGTCGGATGGCTTCGTGTGCAAAGCTGTCGAATGCTGCTTTGATGTCAAAGAAGACAGCTATAGTGATGTTTCTGACTGGTTTTTGCCGGTAAATATCTGACACCAAGGAAAGGATGTTGTCTACGCTACTACGTCCTCTCCTGAAACCAGACATTTTAAATGGATAAATGTCTCGATTCTTCAGGTACCAAACAAGCCATTCCAGCACCATCTTCTCTATTACCTTGCCAATAAAACTTAATAGTGCAATTGGCCGATAAGAATCTACATTCGTTGCCGGTTTGCCTGTTTTGAGAATCGCCACGATCCGGGCAATGTTCCAGCCGGCCTCAAGACGCCCAATCTGCCAGGATTTGTTGTAGAGGGAGAGAAACTGCTGGAGAGCCTTGGGGCCCGAGTAGCGTAAAGCCAAATACATGATTCCATCAGCGCCCGGAGAGGAAGACAAGTTGAGATTTCCCAACGCCGTGGTAAGCTCTTCATTAGTGAAGGGTTCATCCATCAGCGTTGCGTTCGCGGTGGAGCCACAGAACGCGGACACCCCCGAAATTACCACGTTGCTAAGCGGAGTGGTGATTTTAGTGCAGAATTTCTCGGCAACGCTCACTTCACTGACGCCCTTCTGGACAGCAACGGCTGAGAACGGGTGAAGTGGGCTTGGTGGAATTCTCAAGGTGCGAAACGTTTGCCAGATACGCGTGAGCGGTTTGTGTGGATCTAGTCGAGAGCAGAACTGACTCCAGCGCTGTTTAGCTAGCTTGCGAACATCTGAGGTATTACAGATGTCCGGGCACACACAAAATACCTCAAAGAATTAGGCTTGACGAGGGCCTGTGCCCCTTCGTCGGGTGTTTGATAACGGTCAAACAAACAAAGGTGCTTAGTCGCAGGGGTAGCACAAAACTAAAAAATACTACAAAGAACAATATATGAGAGCAAGGTTTACATTACAGGGAATACAGAAAAAAATAACAGCAAGAATTTCTTCCCGAAATATAACTGAAATAATGTTTGCAATACGCAGTGTACGCGCGACGAAGGTAGTCCACAGAATTGAACAAAACACTGGCAATCATAGGCAACAAACAAGGTTCGCTGAATATAGGGAGCTCCTTCTACCGAATACGGAGTTGCGTGTTGTCGGTCTCGGAATGGCTGTGTTCGTGATGTATAACGCTCGCAGAATTGCACTGGCATGGGTATGCGCTGTGAATTTGATTGCTACGGAAAAAGGATTAACGGTGACTTACTTGACATATGCGGTGCTCATAGCTGAGCCAATATACGATGCCTCAGGGATCACATAAGAAGCAAAGTAGGATCCGCACGGAGTGCAGGATTGTCCCGTACTAGGGAGAAAAATTTCTATTTCTCTGTTCATAAATTACCTATTTTGAGCATATTTTCCCCGCGGGTTTTTCGAGAATTACCCGCAAAATTCTCTGCGTTCTCTTTCTGTAGCTTATGGATCTTTAAGTGGATTGCTGTTCGGTTTTCGGCGTTAGCCAGCGCCACATATGTCGAATTTACGTAGCCTTCCGAACGCAGACCCCATTCAGAGAATCACAGTTTTAGCGTGAAATAAACTCCACTACATATGCCGCTCACAAGCATTTGACTATGCATTTCACGTTTTGTACCAAATATCATTCTTACTTTGCATGCTAAAGATCTGAGTTTAAACTGCCCGCATGAAAAAGAACAAGACATTGTTGGGTAACCGAGGTAATATTTGCTCAGAACTCGGACTGCTGGCGCCATCGTTTGTTGACTGCTAGCCCACAGACCAAGGCACTCCAAAAATGTTGTATATTGCGCAGGAATACATGCGACCACGATTCAGTCCCTCAGCCGCCGCCGCGTCGTGCTTTACTAGCTCGTTCTCACAGAGTACTCTCCTCGTTATGCTCCCTCGTGTTTTATGAATTGGATTGGAAGTGGTCTTGGATGGTTGTGGCTTGCGGTAACACGACTGCGGAAATTTGAACACTAATCTGAGGATCTGTTAAATGAAATTAAGAAAAGAACAAAGTAATGAATGATGCGAGGTCCGGTTTACTGACATTACCTTTTTTTTACTCCCCGACTACCAAAGTTCCCTGAATATATGAAAGATTTCCTTTTTCCCTTTTGGCCGAAATTACAGCCGAAAATTCCCCCAAAAAGGGAAAATTCCCCGCATGGAACATCCCTGACTGGGTCCCAGGTTGCAGGAGCCACACTGAATGTTAGGAAGCAGCGGCATGGATTGGGAGCTCCTGAAGGAGGGAGGTCATGCTAGCCTTAATTACGCATAAAAAGTGGTGTTATTCAGGAGAAGTGAAACAGTGCGTGTAAGATATACTAAGGCTACTAAAGAGGTGCTGAAATGAGTTGGACACATAATCTGATTTCTTTATCAGTTTGAGTTCTAGGATACGAATTTTTAGGGACGAAGCACTTTAAGCCCGAAGCGTGGCCGTTCAACGTCCGGCGTCCGTGCTCACGGCACGGCACCGTGTAAATCGAAACATCTGGTAAAAAGAGGTTCACGGAAGGTTAACAAGAAAAAAATGAAAGATTCACAAACGGTTACAGAGAGAGAAAGAGAGTGCTCCTGGAGAGCCGTGCTGCGCATGCACGATTGGCTTTGGATTGGATTGGATTGAGTTGAATTAGGTTTGAATTGGATTGGATTGAATTGGATTGGAAGTCGTTTTAGCAGCAGTAAGCATTCTCACGGGTGATTTACGGTAAGAACTATTCCCAGTGCTTTGCCCACTTGTCATGATTCACTTCGTGGAGATGCGAGAATTTTTTTCTGTTTATGCACACGCCCTTCTTTCCCAGGAAGGTTCGACAAAAAATTCGGATCCCTACGTACCGGGCCTCGTAGCCAATTTGGTGACGCCGACTGTCGCGCCACACAGGCAAGTTCCGCCAGGTGGAGTAAAGTAAACTGCGAGCGCGTTTGGCCGATATAGAGCGTACCCAAACAAACGAACAAGCAATGCTGGCAACAAGTTATGTGGAAACTCAAAACTCCGAAGTCTGGGGTGGCATTCGATCGCACCGCAGGCCACGTACCGTGTCTTCATGGCAATAGTTCGTGTGGCGGCCGCGAGGGAGCATGGTGCTTTCCGTTCAGCCGATCTTTACAGATGAACTAAGCGTGCATGCTTGCACTACATACTAAACTAAGGTACTGTATAATTAGTTGAACTACACATTGCTAACAAAAGAGCTTTGGAAATTCAGTTCAGCGTCCTTTTAAAAATTAAAGCCCTTACACTCAATGTGAAAGCTGTCGGAAGTGCAGAGCAGTGATTCGCCATAATGGGGTGCAGCGCCGTTATCCGCTCACTGGTGCCACCCGATGCATTTCAAATTTCCCGCCTTCGCTGTACTCGCGCGCACCTGCCTGAAACTGCGCCAGTTTTCTTTGACAAGCACCAGCGCTTCACGAGGTTTGAACGGTTGTAACTATTTAAACCGCGTGGTTTTCCGAGCCTCAGCGTGACTCCCTGACGACGGGACAGAAGGCTCTACTTAGGTCCGTTATCTCGCTTCGCTGCCTGATTCGGGCAGTCGCATCGACCGTTAAGGAGCTAAGACGGCAAGGCGAGCCCATAAAGTGCTCTGGACTTAAAAAGTGCAACTGTAGGTGATGTGGGGTATACCATTATACTCACAAAACAGGCGACTCGAAATGTAGATCGAGGCTGGTAACCGGATGAAAGGGTTTATAGGAGAGAATTTTGGGGAGAGTGATGTACTGGCTGGGATTGAACAGAAAAAAAAAAAACAGGGCGATTGGAAATCAGTTGAAGCTAAATCAGGGCCAGTGATCTTCCTTAATACGTAGCAGAATTACCGTTTCTATATGCAGAAAATCTCAATTTTTATTGAGCACTTTTACCCGCGGATTTCCTAAGAAATTCCCGTACGTTTCCCTGCAGGCTCTTTTTGTGACGAATTATTCTTTCACGTCAATTCCAGTTCCGTTTTGGGCGTTAGTCAGCGCCACCTATGTCTTCTTTACATTCGCGTTGACGACGCAAACGCCGTTCACAGTTTGAGTGTGAACGAAGAGCATTGCGTGCTAATGCTTTGAGTTGAAAGTGTCACTACGAGAATGATGAACATATTTTGGGTAATTGGGGCATTTTATCCATAAAATGTATTCATAACGTGCCTTGACAAATGCCGTGTTTAAAATGACTCTTGCAAGATCCTGTTTGCTGACCAAATGTTTTCATATTTTTACTCCACAACTATTAAAACTAGCTGCAACTACCAAAGATTCTCTTTGCTCCTTCCGGCAAATATCAGTCGAGAATTCCTTGAAAAACGGAAAATTCCCCACACAAGATATCACTGAGCAGGGCTAACGTAAACTACTACTATCGTATAGTAGTGTAAACTACTACTAGCGTAAACTACTACTAGGGTATGCTACTAGCGCATAAGCATACCGTGACTGCCGTGTGTTCCGTGCGTACCGGGATCCGACTGGGCATGTGGGCATTCGTTCCCGTAGGGTTACTCAGTTGCGCTGGCGAGCGGCCAGCCCTGGCCGTGCACGCGCGCGCATGCGCACTCGGGTCCCGTTACGCACGGTACGCACAGCTAAAACTCTCTATTATCATATTTATTATCTTGCGGACACCTTGTTCCCTTACCGATATGCGCCCCTTTCTCTTTTTCTCCGTGATGCCAGTATGGAGCGATACCACGGCGAGGGCCGATCCAGTCCGACTGTACCACATGTCCGCGCAGAAGGATTCGGTCGGCCGTCGGCTGCCTTCACCCCGCTTCGGTGTCTCGCCTGGCAACACCCGCAATCCGTGCCCCTCGACCGCACGTCGGTGCAGGTGGGTGAAGCCCTGGGTCCGGGCTTCACGGAGGAGTGAGTACCAGAACACCGACAACATGGTCGACCACCGGGGCCACATCCGGAGTTCCTTCCGCCGTCGCAGGACCTCACTGTTTCCTGAAGGTCGCTATTAAAGGATTCTGGTTATATTTGTCCTTGTAAATGACCTCAGTGCGATCCTGCTTTGATAAGTGGCCAACTATTTCAGGCGCGCTAAAAAAAGAGAGCGGGGCACAGAGCAATGATTTGCAAATTTCGTGATTCGCCTTCCCTTGTGTTCTTCATATAGTTTTTGCTTTAACTGGTTAGGCCGACAACAAATACTTATGTTCATCCCGTTCTCTGCCAAAGTGATCGACGGCACTACCGCCGTTGTTTCCTTCACCGCATCCAGCAAAATAATTCCTCGGGGCTCTTGAAGGGACTCCGCAACACTTGCGAGAACGCTTTCACTCTTTTCTTAGCGCCTGGAAGCCCTGCGAAAGCTATAGTTATCGCCACCAAGGAGCTGCGCTGCGTGATTTGCTCATCGCAGCAGAGCCAGCTTCCGTTTCTGCAGTGCTTCTGTGGCTTTTTTTTTAAACGAAAGTGTTTTACGCCCGGGTGCACCAAGATCTCACCGGCGTCATATCCGTCACGGAAGTGTCATCGCCAGAAAAAGTTCAATTGACTCGGCCCCGCCCGGATTCGAGCCACGAACTCTCCAGCCGGAACGGGAGGTACACAGCGCTGTGCAATGAATTCAAGCGTAAGTAGGCCTACGAACGCGCCCTATATCTTTCCCGCTACCTTATTCATTCAGATGGTGCTGTCGTCTAGGAGAGGCGAAGCGAAGTATAGTTCATCATGACGCTAATGAACACCGACAGTTGGCGTCTCGATGCCTAGCATTTTCGTGCACGCGGGACGCGAGGGAATTGTGTCACCCTCCGCCACCTACTGCTTTCTGTTTCGGTTTCGATTCGGTTTCGTTCGCATGGTTTTCAAGGGGCTGTTTTCAGCCGGATTTACGCAATTTTCGGCGCGTGCAATCCAGTGCCTAACGTTGATGCGTGCTGGCATACCAACGCAATATAAATAGCGATGTACAAGTTCATATGGATGCACAATAAACATTTCAATGCTCCTATGAAGGCATATTTCACTTTTGTGTTTTACCGATTCCTATGAAAGACGCATCAACCACATTTTGTTTTTCAAGTGGCTGTCGATTGCGTTTATTGCTGAAACTGAGGGAAAGCCGGCCAGTAGCCGCTACACAGCTGTAATGACGTAATTCCGACGCTCGAAAGAGGCGGAGACTATAAAAGAGAGAAAACTTTCTCGAGCAAGTTTTCGAGTTATCTGATGGACGTATAGCAGTAAGTTTTGACTGAGGTATACTTTGTGACCCCCCGTTCTTAGTAGTGGATGTGTTTATTTACTACGTTCTGGAAGCATTTAGGACTTAGAAAAAAAGTTAAGAAAGTGTTGCAGGGTTCCTTTAAGTTTGCTTACGTGCTTTGAACATGAAAGTACAGTCGAGTCCACTTATAACAATACCGTTTATAGCAATATATCGGATGTAACGATGATCAGCTCTGGGACCATCAACTTTTGTATTCTTTCCATGGTAAAATAAACCGCTTATTACAATGCTCCAGTGCCCCAATATTGGATATAACGATTCAATCCGGTTATATTGTGCACCAAAAGTGCAACAGTGACGACTCTAATGACGCGGTTGGGTAGCCTACTCAGGCAGTGTCTTCGTAGGAGGCCCAATGTGTGACACACTCCCACGGGAACTTTGTTTCCGCCAAGGACATTTACCTCAGCTAGGTAAAGCACCTATAGATGCTCTTGGAAAAGATTTGCGCTAGCTTCACAGGCGGCAAATAAAGGTGACCGACTGTGACTACTTTTCCGCAAATTAGTAGTAGTAATACCTTGCTGGCATGCGAATAAAATGTTTTGAGCTCTGTTCCTTCTCTTTATTTGGCAACCCGCCTATAACAATTATAGGTTATAACAATGGGATTTCATTGGAACTTGGATATTGTTATAAGTGGACTAGACTGTACTAAAGCTTCCCCTGTTGATATTTATCAGCGACTTTCTTATTCCAACATCGTATTTCCGCCTCTGTCTTCGTTTGTTTCTTCTCCTTTTAGTGTGAATTACATCGACAGACAGGCTTGCAAGACTTCACCCACTGCTTCTCCAGAAGCAGAGTCTCCGTGGCTGGCGTGTACCTCTTCTACTCACGTGCGTTAACGTTCACCTGCCATGTGGTACGACGTAAACGCTTCACGGACTAGTCTTCCCCATGTTCCGCTGCTGGCAAAGTGCTAAGGCTCCACGGAGGCAGCGTACTCGGCTCTAACTCTGGATAGCCGGGTTCGATTGTCTTGCGAAGTCAAATGCGTTTCATGAGCAAAGCCCAAAGGTTCCCGCTGTGGAAAAAAAAAACGGCATTGTTTCCCGGTACACAAAATGACCACCCCTGGAAAGATTAAAAATCATGCACCCCTCCACCTAACAACGACGATGGTTGAATCGAAGCTTTCTCGTGAGAGAGAGAGGGAGAGCGAGAAAGAGAGAGAGAGATTCCTTGGACCCTGGTTGTCATCTGAGTCGCAGACTGTTTTGGACTGTAACTCGCTCAGCCCTGACTTCGGCACTTCGCCATTTGATTTCGCACTAAGAAACCTTCCCGTTCACCCATCGTCGTCGTTATACTGAGGGGCGCACGCTTTTTTCTAATTTTGCACGTCTATACACCCCTCTCCTATCAAAGACTGCTTCGACAAGGTCGGAATGGCGTGACCAGATATACGCCGGCTTTACAACGGGAGAGGAGCAGTTTCAATTCCGACCACAGGAAGCGGTTCTTTTCCCTTTCCCTTCACCCACGATCGACATCATCGTCAGAGAAAGTTGGCTCTCCTGCAGTGCGTTTTTTTTTTTTGGTACCCACTGATGCCATCAGTGAAGCATAGAAAGCTTTTGCATGCTTCAGTAACATCGACGTGGCTATGGTTGGCAGCATTTTAACCTGGTCAGAGGCCGGAAAAAGCAAAAATCTTTCAAAACTTGATTCAAAACTTGCTTCGGCGCCTTGAAAAACGCCTTGGCCTTTTAACGCGCATTAGAGCGCAGTCAACTATACAGCGATGACTAACTTTACGCAGTGCCAACAATGGCCGCTGATGCAAATGATGGGACACTTTCTACATGTTCATGTTCATGGGTCCTTCAGCGACATGGACGTGCCCACCACGTGATGCAATTGAGTTGTGCCACCACAAGGCCACCACAATCACCGCAAGGTCACGGCAAGGTGACCGGCTCAAAAAATACCCTTTACAGGACAAATTAGGGGATACGTTAGCCTAAGCACCACTTACTAACGGTCGCGAGTTGATATTATATTGTAGGTTTACACCACCACCACCATCATTGTCATCATCAGCCAATCTACGCCCACTGCAGGGCGTATACAAGCCTTTCCCATAGATCTCTAATCATCCCGATCTCTAATCCCCGCTAACTTCTTGATCTCATCTTCCCACCTAACTTTCTGCCGCCCCCTGCCAAGCTGACTTCTCTAAGGGCCCACTCTGTTACCCTTAATGACCAACGGTTATCTTGCCTTGGCATTACATGCCCTGCCCACGTCCATTTCTTCTTCTTAATTGCTACTAATATGTCCTTAGCACGCGTTCGATCCCTCACTCACTCCACTCTCTTCTCGTCCCTTAACGTTATACCCATCATCTTCCGTTCCATTGCTCGCTGAGTCGTCCTGAATTTAGGTTGAACCTTCGAAGTTTCTGCCCCGCAGGTGAGTACCGGTAAGATGCAGCTGTCATGCACTTCCTTCTTCAGGGACAATGGCAGGCTGCCATTCATTATCTGAGAATGCCTGCCGAATGCACTCCACCCCATTCTTATCCTTCGAATTATCTCAGCCTCATGGTTGGGATCGGGCGTCACAACTTGGCCTAAGTAGATATACTCATTTACCACTTCCACTGCCTCACCACCTATCTGAAACCGCTGTGTTCTCCCGAGGCTATTGAGCATTACTTCAGTTTTCTGTATATTAGTTTTCAGGCCCACGGTTCTACCCAGTTATGAAATGCTATGAAAAGCATGGTATGAAAAGCATGCTATGAAATTCGTCTCCCGAGTTACTTAGCATTTCCCAAGTTTATTCCTTAAGTTCATACCTGGCATAGTCTTGTCATGAAGGTGGCACACTGGTTGTTTCGTCAACCCAGCGAGATTCTGGCGTTTCTGGCAAGGACACTTATTCAGTCATTGAATTCGAATAGTCCGCAATTTTTAATGAAGGATCAGGACAAGCTAGTTCTTTGTGACGTCACATCCTTTTTGTCCGTAGACTGTAAAATGTGGATCATATAAATTGCAAAACTTGCTCTGCGCTAGTCATGAGGTACCCTATGAAGAGAGGCACGTATGACTAGCTGACCACTGATGTGGCCATCGTATTCAAGGAGTTTCGCAAGAAGGGTCACTACGGTGGTGCATCAGTGGATACGATGTCACTGTGGCAGGGCTGGAAACAAGTTCGCGGATATACAAGCACAGCAGGCACATCACAAGGGGCCTTTCTGATGGAGGCGAAAGGAAAAAAAAAACGCCTGTGTGTACGAGATTTCTGCGCACGTTAGAGATCCCCAGGTTGCCAAAATTAATCCCTAGCCCTCCCCTGCGGTGCGCCTCATCGCTTGCGTTGCGTGGGCGCATTAAACATTACAGAGAGAGAGAGAGAGAGAGAGAGAGAGAGAGAGATGCTCTTTTTTAAAGAGGAAAATGCAGAGAGGTTTGCCGACATCAGTTTGCCGGCATGCTACTCTGCGGAAAAGTAGGGGAGGGAAACAGGTAGTACAGTCGAGTCCACTTATAACAATATTGAGGTGCCATGAAAATATCATTGTTATAACCGATTATTGTTATAAGCGGGTTATGCCGAAAATAACAAAGGAAACGTGACAAACAAGAGCATTTAATGAGGGGAACATGATAAACAAGAGCACTTAATGAGGGGGAAGTTGCTTAAACTTTTCACTTTTTAGCAGGTAGAAAACCGTAAGCAGTCAACTTCGACTGCTTACTGGCCATCTTATTGACATCTTTTTGCAAAGCGTCCAACTGCTGCGCGTGGCCGAGCGAAAGGTTTTTAGCAAACACAAAATCGCGCAGGGAGTCGATCATTTGCAACGCTTCCTGATGCGACACAACCTGCATGGGTTCCGGTTCCTCCTCGTCGTCACTGCTGTCGTCTTCCGCGCCGGTGACCGGAGCGACGATCGCCTCGTCGGTGAGGTCCTCATTTGTTGCTACTGCGTCGTCGGCGTGCAAAAACTCCTCAAGTCCCGACGCGTCTCCATCACCACCGTTCACCGACGACCAAAGTTCGGTCATTTCTGCGTTCCAGTGCCCACATTGTGGTTCCAGGGTTGGTTCCAGTGCCCACATTTAATTGTTATAACCGATATTGCATCATGACAGCATTGTTATAAGCGGTTTATTTTGCCATAAAATACAATGAAAAGCTGACGGTGCCGCGGCTGTCCATTGTTATATCCGATATATTGTTAAAACCGGTATTGTTATAAGTGGACTCGACGTATGTGTAGTGATAGGAGAGGAGAGTAGTAGTAACGAAAAAAATAAAATACGCTCCTTCTTCAGGGCATTGAGTTCCAAGTTTCTTGAAATTAAGGGACGACTACAATTTCATTGACACACCGATGTCCTGGAGAATTTCGAATAGCGCGGACAGGGTTTTGCACTGAGCGGAGGGAGGTAGCTGCCATGGTCCAAGTACCAATCTTAGTGTCAATGGTCCAGGGTGGAGGCAATGAATTTTATGTTGTAAACGGCACCTTGAGTCGGCATAGGCAGAGCACTCCAGTAATATATGTTCAACAGTTTCAAGTGAACCACAGTTATCGCAATATGGGCTTGATGTCTGGCCGATCCGATGTAGATATATATTTGTTTGCGCTGCATTAAGACGAAGCCTACGGAACAACGTCTCCTAGTGGCGGGGTAGACGTTCTGGCAGCTGCATTCTGACATATGGTTCTATGGAATGTAAAAAAAACCGTAATGATACTGCGGCAAGGACCATAAACGGTTGCTTTCCGACAGAGATAAAAAACAAATCACATCACAATGGAATTTCTTTGCCTATATCTATCACAAGACAACATAAAAATGCAATACTCTACCGGCCACGTGAACAAGCTGTCGCCTTGCATTCGTCTGACCCGCAGAATCGACACGAATGGCAACACAGGCTCGATCTAAAGCGAAAGTTCTAGTTTGCTCAAACTCCTAAGCTTCACAAAAGTCAAGACCTTGCCACACGGGTTGCGGCTTGGAGTAGCATTGACCCTAAAGTATCTGCACGCAATCGGACACGACGACAGCGCGGACGGCCTTCCGGGTAGTTGTCCAAGGACTATTGACCATTTAATTAGTGTTTGCCTGAGTACAGTATTCAACGAAAGGACTTTAAGGCCGCATAACCACGCTTGGACACTCGCCTTCTGTCCGAACAAAAGGTTTTGGGTGAGTGGGCTGACACCAGGAAGCGAAATCGTGCTGACAAAGCGATACTAATATACCTTAGCGAATCCCTTCTGGATTGTCGGCTCTACTTTGCCAATTTCCACTGACTGCGGAATTATTTCTCATATATTGTTTTTTCATAAGGATGATATTTCTGTGGTGTAAATTGGACTGTGATAGTCTGTTTCTGTGCCCCGTTGCATGTTAGACGTGCCTTAAGTGTACCTAGTTCACTAGTCGTTTTCACTGTTCTTTCTCATGCCCTTCATGTTCATTCAGTTTTCTCTTTCTCCCACGCACCCTTTCCCCAGTGGGAAGTGGCAGGCCCAAAATCAGTGTCTCAGGCCAACCTCTCCTCCTTCAAATAAACTTTCTCTCTATCTCCCTTTCTCGCCCGGCGTTTTCCGAAGGAGCAGGCGCGCTTCACTTATGATCATGATTCTGATGATGATCTCTCAATGAAGAGCTCAGGACTAATATTCTGTCACTAAAAGCAGGTAGACAAGCAATGCTTTCTTCGGGTAATGGAGTATGGGGCGGGAAGTTGGGGTCTCACTAAACAGTTAATTCGAACGTAAAGTTCGATCGGCGCAACGGGCCACGAAAGGACGAATGCTAAGGGCCACACCTACAGTCGAACCTCATTATAGCGAACACTGATATAGCGAATCATCGGATATAGCGAACTAAATACAAAGTTTGTTTGGTCACGCTTCATTTCGATGACACCTATTCTTTTTCTAACGAAAGCTAAACGCCGAGAGCCGCGCGATATCGGCTATGACGAAGAAATATGGGGTTCCCGCGAGGCTCAAAACTCGACAGATAGCATAATAAAAGCAAAATGTAAAAAAAGTGAGACAAAGCTACCGTTTTGTACTCCCTTAAGGCCCGTTATTGCGTGGACACACTGTGAAAATCTTCATTCCGCTCAGACGGTGAAAAACCACCAGGCGAAAGCCACATCCCCCTTCAAGTAAATAATAACGCAGGCCTGTTCTGCCGAACGAATTTTGTTCTGTGGTAATTTCCCGATCTCACGTTTCGGTATGTTTAGTTTGAAATGCCACAAGGAGACAGGAAGGACTACCTCGTTTTTAGTTGGTTCGAAGCCAAGAACAATGCATTTTTTATCTAGGATTGTTGCGCGAGCCAGATTGCCGATTTAATTATAGATGATTTTTACCGCTATTGTTATAACGAATATGGGATATAACGAACTAACTTGCTGCCCCAATGCTACTTCGTTATAACGAGGATGATCTTAGATTCGGGAATGAAGTCGTGTGGGCAAAATTTTAGTTCAAATTAGGCGAAAGTGGTCTTGGGCAGGACATGTGATGCGTCTGAGTGACAACAGTCAGGCCATCCGTTTAAAGTGGCTGTCAGTGGACCGAACCTAATAGGGCAACGGCCTGCAACATGCGGGCTGCGGGAGAACATTATGTAACCCCCGGCACGACGTCAGAGAGCCCGCCTCCCCCCTCCGGCCTCTTGTCGCTTCCTATTTCAAGGCCGACTGGCAGTTCAGACCTCAAATGGGGCTGGATAGAAAAAAAAATATTGCGTTGGCTCCCATGTTCGCTTGTAAACTTGCGCATTTGTAACTTTTTTCCTTGTAAGCTATGTTTGTACATTGCAACCTTGTGATGTGCGTGCTTAAAATAAGCATCATTTCTATTCCAGTTTTGTGCAATATTGTCAATCGGTTGAATTTTTTTCTTTCCCCTGGAAAGCCTCATCAAAAGGTTGCCAACCCCTATACTAGGGTAAAACCAAGGACTCGCATGAGGGATAAACAATAAATATTCGGGGGAGAGAATGTACTCGGCTAGCTAATGAAAGGCGTGGCTGGAGATCATTCGGAGAGGCCTTCGTCCGACAGTGAACAGAAGCAGACTGGGGATGATGACGATGACGATAAATTACTATTCTGCTCTCTCTTTTTCTCTCTTCTCGTTTAACTATTCACTTTTTCCCGCCACACAGGGAGAGGCAACAGAACGCTCAAGAATAACCCAATCCGAATACACTACATGGCTGCCCGGAAGGACTCGGTGGGCCGTCGGCTGAGCTCGAGCAACTACGGCAGACCTCTGAGCGCCTCCGGCCGCGACAATCCGTGTCCGTCGGGCTCACGTCGGTGCAGATGGATGGAGCCGTGGGTCGGAGCCTCACGAAGCCACGAGTACCCGCACCTGCTCGCGGCGAAGACGACCGCTTAGAACACCATTGCGAATTCGTCTTCGAGCGGTGTCTGGAGCCGGCTTCCTACGAAGGGGTCGCTACATTTTGAGAGAGTTCACCAGTAACAGTGCAATTTTAAAGCCAAGCTTTCTTGTCCTCACTTATGGAGACCGTCGGCCGCACCAAAACGCGCTGCAGGAAAGCCAACTATCTCTGACCCTGATCTTGGAAGAACTGAAAGATGGTTGAAACGCGAAGCTTTCTGTGTTCGAAAGCCAACGTTTCGAAAGCCCATTTAAAATGCAAATCGTTGCGCCCAAAACGGACTGCAAAAACGCCATCTTACACTATGGCTTTCCTCAAGGGCCCATCAAGCGCTTCAAAAGAAAAAAAGAAAGAAGAAAACGCTACCCGTGGTAGGAATGGAACCTGGGTCGCTCGCGTTATGAAACCGACGTCTATTTGATTGCGCAAATCCGACACTTTTTTTATTGATGGCATGTCTGACAATTCACAACATTACATTTCAACATTTTAAATATGCACACATACAAGAGGCGGAGCTGCGAGCCTCTATAGGGCTGACTTAGTCAAGTAAAATGCCCTCATATCAATTAGTTGCTCTATTTGTGGCAGCCAATCGGGTAGTTCCTGGTGGAACTTAATAACTTGAACAAATCGCCCAATGCTCTCTTTGAAATACTCCCTTGCACATCGCGCATCAACATCATTTTACAACCTTGCTGTACGTGAGCGCCATATGCTATGAAGACCCAGCTCCGTGACTAAATCGTAAGGCACTCCATCCTCATGGTCTATTGCAAGGAAACGTATACCGCAAGGGCCTAGTGTAAAATATTTGTGTGATGTCCTGTGTAGCACATTCCAAAAATAAACTCCCTCCCAACAATGGAAGAATACATGATATATCGTCTCTCATCTGCCCCCACGGTACGAATAAACCCCTTTCTTCCATAAACACTCGCACCTAATAATGTCCCTGTATGTAACCTAAACACAAAGGACTTGACCCCAGGTTGCGCCCTTCCGACACCGCCGAAGCAGTTCTGATTTCGGACTTTGACTATGACTCAATTGGCATGGAAGAAAGCTTCACGTTTTAACCGTCATTCTCTTGGGAAAGTGGCTCTGATTCTTTTCAGAAGCCATCGCTCGTACAGAATATGGTGCATGCTTTCCTGCAAGCGAAAATGTGTGCCTGTGCGTACATGCATGCGTAACAATGTGTAGTCATCGTCATTATGCTACCACGGAGGAGGGAGTACTGAAGAGGGGCGGTGACGACACTTTTTGCGAAGACCACGCAGGAAAGAAAGTTTGGTAGAGGCCCTGACGTCACCTCTACTCGAACCGGAAGCCCCATTTTAGACAGCGCCCTTTTTATTCCTGTATTTTGGGCACACTCGTCACCTCCTCCGCCTTTGCCTGCGCCACTGTCGTCTGCTCCATCGACGCTCGTAGACCATTGGATATCGGCTGGGCCGTGCCGTGACGTAGCGCCTGGGTGGACCAACTTTCGTCGCCGTTGCTACGACGTGCTTTCCAGTTACTTCCAGGCGAGGGCACAGAGATGCGTTACTTCTTGCACACTTCTCCCAACGTACCGGTGGCTAGCGAGGCTTCTCCGAAGCTTCTTTTTCCTTCATGGCCTAAAGTTTCATACTAATGTACACTAGAGGGAAATCTGGCGCCACTGTCTAGGGGAGCCGCGCTTCGGCGAGCGTTCCGTCATGTACCAGGCAGGCACGTTCCACTTGTCCTTGGCATGGCTAATTAACAGGCTGAAAAGTTGCCTCTGGCAGCAAAAAAGCAACCACATTACTGTACATGGAGGAAAGTTACTCTAGAAGGTACACCACATTTGTTTTGTTATTGTAAAATTCAACTTCCAGAAAGAAGAATTTGTCAGTGAATATGTAGAAGCTTCAGGCACGATGAACAAGAAAACAAGGTTAACCTTTGTTGTTGATTTTGGCTTCGCGACAAAAAAGAAGCCATATGGCTAGCTAAGCCAAGTAGGCAAGGAACTTCCCTAGCGGCAATGGCGCCGATTCTAGGCACTGTACCGCGACTGCAGCGACAGATTTCCGTCTAGTATTTATTAGTATGAAACTCTATGCTTCATGGTGAAGACGCTCCGTCACCTTGGGCTGTCCATGAAGCTTACGACAGTTTCCCACTTTCCTCTTCTGCGCCTCGCTTCCACCGCTGCTATTTCCGGCCTGGGGCGGAATTCTCAGTTTTGTTCATGGCATTTTCGTTTCTATGTGTCCACTTTGAACGAGCTCTGATTGGCCGATAGCAGATGACACCCATGCAACGGAAAACAATCAATACTGGGCATTGGTATCTGCGTTTGCACAGGTTAAAAGCCTTGCAAGTGCAATGCATCACGAGTTAAACATGACGCATTGCATGGGCTGTTTTGAAACGGACAAATTTGAGAATTCTGACCTAGATAGGATCGGGAACGCGCATGCCGAAGGTACCGCGGCCCCCGTGAAATCTCCGTCGTCGTCATCGTCATCATCATCATCATCATCAACAACAGCAGCAACAACAGGAACTTTACTATGTTCTCTTTGGCTAACAAGGCCGTGTCTAAGGTGCCGTCGAATGGTATTATAAACACTCGACTATATCGACGTCCACCGGCGTTTCGTAACAAAATTGCCGCGTCTGGCACTACATCGCTCTAGATAACGTAAAGCTAGGCAACCAAACCCAGTGGCGTCGGAACTGTTTTTTACTCTGGGAGCCAAAATTATGCTACCTTAAACATCATCATCATCATCATCATCATCAGTTATGGCTGTTTTTAAATAACTTGTAATTTTGTTTTCTTGGGTAATTCTGCAGAGTCTGTACAGTACTGCTACAATGACTAGTATGCATAAAAATTCGCAATTGACCCATCAACATAAAACCAAATCAAACCCAGTAAAAAATTCACTGAGTCCCGACGAGGTGCCCCCTACACGAGGCAGAAGTACCACCGACGATTCCGTACCTTTTTGTTTATCAACGCAAGAGTTGTGTACACCTAAAAAAATAAAAAAATAAAAATTTGAAAAAGAAACACATACTTACAGCACAGTCATATACATGCATCCTAACCGTGAACATACTTACACGAAGAATAGTGACAAAGCAAGTGAGTTAAATATACAAGTTGAAAAAAAAGAAAGTATACTGTGCGTCAATATGTACATGTAGATTGAACTATGTGCCTTTTATTACCGTAGTACGTGCATGCACAACAGATAATTTTTAATTTTGTTCCGAGTATTTCTGATTGCCTGGTGCACCATTATATTACGAAAATTTCAGTAGCAGGATACGGATGCATTCATATTTCATAATATATAGTCGCACTGCTGATATCTCTGCTGAGAACTTGTTAAACTGTGAGTTTTTATGCTATTGGGGCAAGCCGCTCAGCGAACCATGCGTTTCTAACAAATTTAAACTGGTTAGCGTAAAAATTTATTGGTCATACTGTCCAGTGCAGCTGGCTAGTATCATGATTGTACGAGCCGAATACAGAAGGCAAAGCCAATATACCATCGATTGATACCGCAGGCATCGAATATTTGGGCGGGGAGAGTAGCTTTTCAGATGCTTCATACGAAGGCCCTTCAACTATAAATCTTGAGAAAACGCGTAACGCGGAACTCACTATTTTTTCAGATTTGAGGCCACTCATGAGGGTGAAAAATATCGTCTGATCCTTAGGCATTTTGCTTGCCTTAAACAAATAAACCTAACTTCGCTGGAGCCATCTGAGGCTCAGCAGAAGTCTTCAGGTGCCCCTTTACTGGGAGAGCCGTGCTCCCCCATTTGCACATTAGGGGGAGCCGTCGCTCCACCTGCACCCCCTGTTTTGACGCCCCTGATGTCAAAAACCTAAAACTTACATGACCTAACGCCCACAAAGAAATCATTTAAAAGACCAACCCTACCCTAAGCTATAAAAATTACAGTTAAATTTGAAGATGAAAAAGAAAACCGAGGCGAAAGCTGGTCTCGAACCACCGCCCTCGAACCACCGCTGGTCTCGAACCACCGACGGTTCACCTCATCGATCAGCTAGAGGGCTGGCACTCTAGACACTGCGATAAAGTTTATAATCGTGATGATGATGATGATGTATATCGGAAATCACATAATCATTATCATTAACTTTATCGTGAAAGAGGGGAAGGGGACAGATAGGGGTGGAACTATGAGCGGCGTGTTATGTCTGCAACCCCGATGGCAATAGCTCCGGCCTTGGCTCTACGGATCTGTTTCCGCGTGAACTAAGAAACACTGACGACCCATAGACACCATTGTGGGCGGGTAATGGCTAATTATCTCTTAGTTTCCGCCACACTCTGCAATGCACAGAGCTACTAGCGGCCTGTTCTGAGTCGTATTTCCTCTATGCCAAGAGGGTGATCTCTACTGCACCTGAACTAGGGGAGTAGAATGGCACGGCATCATCGCTACTGAGAATTGGAGTCATATTCTCGAGCGAGAAGTGTTTATTTCTACTTGCGTTAGGGACGAGCGGGTGAAGGAGTGAGTGGTAAGTGAGGAGGAGGAGGAGGAATGCCTTTAATGAATGAAGAGAAGTCAGCCTGGCAGCGAGCTTGGCTTGCTACTCCACATGAGCATGAGATGTGCGAAAGTGAAGGGAAACGAAAACACAAAAACTCACACAGATACTACAAAAGCAAATAAGCACACAAACTGACAAATGCAGGATCACGCACACGGCGAACAAACAGAAGTGAAGTTAAGGCACACATTCACAGAGTTTCGTTCAGGCCGGAGTCACGGAGAAATGACACCAAAGCCCGTGTACTCCGTGTTGCCGCGGCAGTTGAGTGCCAAGGACCAATGGCGTCACAAAGCTTCAATGGTGCATCAGCACGCAGTCCCAAAGTTGTCTTCCAGGTTAGCCGCGGGGTGTCATAACGGGGACACACACACAGAACATGTTCTATGTCCTCACGGTCACTGCATACTTGACAGTGAGGGGAGGCAACTCGGCGCGTCTTGTGCAGGTGGCTGGTGAAAGCGACGTTGAGGCGAATGCGGTGAACGACTCCTTTGTCGTGCTTTCCCAGGCCACACGGCATTCGAAAAGTGCAGGCGGGATCGATTCTGTATAGTGGCTGATAATTTTTTGTCCCGTCCGTCCATGTGGAGAGTTGTGACTGCCGCGCCACGGAGTACGCAAGTGTCGAGGCGTCACGTCTAGAGAAAGGAATCGGGATGATGACACTAGATTGGGTATGGGCCGCGCAAGCTGTTTCGTCGGCCACCACATTCCCATTCACCCCACAATGTCCAGGTAGCCACTGTAACACTACCTCGTGAAGCATTCTGGCAGCTTGTGTATGCAGGGTGTGTATTTCGTGGGCCAGTTGCTCGCGCGGGAATGATGCTAGTTGCTGTAGCGCCGCCCGTGAATCTGTGAAAATCACCCACACAGAAGCTTCTTGCCCAAGAATGTACTGCAAAGCGGAGCGCAAGGCAGCAAGTTCTGAGGTCGTCGACGTTGTTCTGTGGCTTAACCTGGCCGCAATTGTGGTGCGCGTTGATGGAACCCAGATTCCGACAGCAGATGATGTGGCCGTCACCGATCCATCAGTGTAGATATGCTTGTGGTTAGGGTAGCAATTCCACATGTGCTCTAGAGTGAAGTACTTTAGGGCTGGAATTGGCAACCTTGATTTACTGCTGATGCCCGGTATTGTGGTGACGATTCGTCAGGGGGAGTACAACCAGGGCGGGAGATGAAGCGGCGCAGGGCACTTCTGACACAACGGTGGTAGAGTGTCTTGTACCTCTAAAGCAGAGCTAGAACTCAGCGGATGTCCATAGGCCCTAGTCGCCAGCCGCAGATGTAGGCGAAGCTGCTCCTCTTTCACCAGTACACTGGGTAAGAAGCGCCTAGACTCTCGTATGGTCCCCAGCGTAGAAGTTGTCTTCGGAAGACCCAGACAAAACCGCAGAGCTCGGGCCTGCATACTTTCTAACAGCCTTGTGTTGGTCTTGGAAAGAGGGCCGAGTACTGGGAGGCTCTATCGGAGCAGTCCTTCACAGAGGGCCGTGTAGAGACGTAGGAGGGGCCCAGCAGAACAACCTCCTGAGCCGCTTGTCAGCATGCGTAGCACCTGAGCAAAGGAGCCCAGTTTCTCCTTCAGGAGACGAACGGGGGGGGGGACCACGTCATCGACCTGTCAAGTGTTACGCCCAGGAATCGGTGTGAGTCTACAAAGGGTATGGGGACCCCTGCCGCTGAAAGATGGTAGCGGGAGACATCACGCCTGGTGAAGGCTATTGCCGCACATTTCCTAGCCGAGATTTCGAGGCCACGTCTCGTCAAAAAGTCCGCTATAGAATTGATGGCTTTTTGAAGGCGAGCTTGTAAAACTCGTCTGTTGCGGCCAGAGCTCCAGATGCAGATATCGTCAGCATAGAGCGATATTTCGGCAGTGTGTGGCACGCACTTCTCAATTCCATTGAGGCTGATATTAAAGAGGGTTGGGCTTAAAATGCCGCCCTGTGGCACACCTCGCGTGACATTGTGAGGGGCTGTTTCGCCGTCTTTCGTGGACATAAAGACGGATCTGTCAGACAGATAATCGGATATCCACGCATACATGCGACCTCCGATGCCTACCGACTCCAATGCAGATCTTATTGCCTCATGTGCCACACAGTCAAAGGCTGCTTTAATGTCAATGAACACTGCTAGAGTGATGCGACGCTGGGCTTTCGCACTCTTAACGTCATTGACAAGGGCAAGCACGTTGTCGATGCTGCTGCGGGACTGTCTGAATCCAGTCATCTGTGGGGCATACACGTTCCGCTCTGTCAAGTCCCAGTCTAGGCGAGCAAGGACCATCTTCTCCATCAGCTTCCCCACGCAGCTCAGGAGTGCAATGGGGCGGTAAGAATCAATTTTCGTAAGGATTTTGCCGGATTTGAGCACGGGAACAAGGCGACCACGCTTCCAGCCCGGTTCGAGGTGGCCCGTTTCCCAGCTGTGGTTGTATGTGCCGAGAAGGAAGCGCTTAGCTTTGTCTCCAAGGTGTGACAAAGCTGCATAGCTTATGCCATCTGGGCCCGGTGCAGAAGCCTTGTTTACGGAAGACAAGGCAGCAAATAGTTCTGCCATTGTAAATGGCTTGTCCATGACGGTCACACTTGCAGAGGGCGGAGAGACATCGGTCAATCTGGCAGGTAAGACTGGAGCCGACAAGGCTGTGACCTTGGCGCAGAAATCTTCAGCGACATCTAGATCACGGCGGTTCTGTCGCAAAGCGATACAGAGGAAAGGATGCAGAGCAGTAGGTGGTGCCCGTAGGCTGCGTACTAAGCTCCAAATTCTCGTAAGAGGTTTTCGGGGGTCTAATTTTGAGAAGAACGACTGCCATTCCCGCTCAGCCAGTTTCTTCATATGTCGCTGTACGTGCATCTGTGCTCGTCTAGCGGCTTGCATATCTTCAGATGTTCGTGTTTTGCGAGCACGCCTTTCAGCCCTGCGACGCACCGCGCGGAGCCTTTGGTACTCCGCATCGGCCACAGAGAACCTCGAGGGTAGACGGAAAAACTTCATACAGGAGCTTCTCGCCCGTGTCATGGCGTCTATTAGGTCGCAGTACGATTCAAAATTCCCATCGAGCTCCTCAATAAGAGCACAATACAGAGACCAATCCAGGCAACGAATTTCTTGATTGAAGGGCCCTCCACAGAGACCATCCAGCAAGATATATGTAGGCAGGTGATCGCTCCCATGTGACTCGATGTCGACGTACCACTGGGCCCTACGTGACAGTCCGAGGGAGACCATGGTGACATCTAGTGTGCTCGATACTGCGCCTCGGCTGAACGTGGGTTCGCCGGTATTAATGACAGCCAAGCCGTTACGGCAAGCCGCATCGAAGAGGCGCCTGCCTCTAATTGTGGTCTTAATGCTGCCCCAGGAGGGATGGTGCGCGTTAAAATCTCCAGTTAGCACGTGCGGTGCCGGTGTCGTGCGTACAATGTGCTGGAGCTTATCCACGTTAAATGAAGCATCAGGTGGAATGTATGCCGCTATAAGGGTAAACTGCTGCGCAGAACTTTTAATAGTCGCTGTGACGTACTCGTTTGTGTCGTCTGGAGGCAAGGTATGCTCCATGTACGTCAGGTCGTTCCTGATCGCGAGCAGAACTCTTGAAAGAGCCTCACCTGTTCTAGACTGCAAAACAGTGTAGCCAGAGAGCCGAATGTTTGCGCGTAACCGCGTCTCTGATATTGCGATAATTGGAAAGCGGTGTTGCTGTATGAACCGTCGGAAGTCCGGAAGGCGGCTCCGAAGACCGCATGCGTTCCATTGAAACACAGTGGCCTTGTTCCGTATTTCCAGAGTTTTTGGTGTCACAGCTCCTATCGCCATTGCGTGAGGAGAGGCAATACAAGGTCAAAGATTGTGCCTATGCCCTTGGCCACCGGAGATGAAAGCGGAGCCAGGAAAACTCGAATGGCCTCCACAACTGAAACGATGAGCTTAAAAATGTTGCCAGAGTTTTGGTGGACACGGCGCCTGGGCCTCTTCTGGTTTGCCTGCTGTCTGGAAGACTCCGCTGTCGCTGTCACAATCGACGACGCAGCTGCAGGCGCGGTCTCGCTTGAGGACGCGGCTGCAGGTGGAGGAAGCGACTCCGACGTCTCCATGGGTGCCGACTCGGATGACGGCATGGGTGTCGCTGTAGTTGGCGCCGCAGGTTTCACGGTTCCGCAAGCAGGCAGGGGCGGGAAGTCATCGCCGAAGCTTGCATATGAAGTGTTGGAGGCTGGCGGTTGCCTTTTGGCGGCCTTCTGGGTTCCTGAAGAGGACTTTTTCCAGGCAGCACCCTTCCCCCGCTGATCATGCAGGGTCGCCTTCGCTGACTTGTAGTCAATGTTTTTGTCCCCCTTAAGCTTGTGTATGGCCTTCTCTTTCCGAAGGACCGGACAGCGGGCAAACGTCGACTCGTGAATGTTCCCACAGTTGGGGCACCGAAGATTATCAGCGTCACACGCAGAACTTTCGTGACTGCCACTGCACCGAGCACAGCGGCTCGGAAGTCTACACATGGTTGCCACGTGGCCAAAACGCTGGCACTTAGTGCATTGCCTGGGCGTCTCAACATAAGGATATACGCGGTAGCGCGTGTAGCCTAGGAAAACGTGTTCAGGCGCTATTTCAGTGGCAAATACAATCCGCACGCTCTTGGATAACTTGCCTAGACGACGCACAGATTTGACAGGGGTTTTCTGACGCAGAGCTACGAGGATTTCAGGCTCCGACAGATCAACTGGAACATCTCTGATCACTCCTGCTCCGCACTCACTCGAGCGAGGCTCATACGCCTGAATAGGGATGCCCTGAATGGTTTTTATTTTCAGGAGACGTGCAGTAGCGTCAGCGTTTCGCGTGTCCACAGCTAGAAGGTTGAGCCGATAGTTTGGCCTTACTTGAAGGACTCCATCTGGTGCCATAGACTCGAGGCCACTCTTCAGGGCGAGCGGGTTGAAACGGGTAATGACGCTCTCCGCCTTTGTGGGTTTGAGAATTGCTATACGCCCGTGCTTCGGAAATTTAATGATAGGCTGGCAACTGAGAGTCAGATGCTGTCTCTTAGAGCCACGTCGCCGTTTAGGAGGCATCACGGTCTGGAAAGTTTCTTGCTCTTCCGTACTCCTGGAGTTTTCTTGAGCATAAATAATTGTGGCAGAGGTTGCATCTGTCATGTCTGAGAAGGCATCCTCATCGTCCGGCAGCGGTTGATCAGGAGGGCAAGGAGATGAGAGGGGACTTGTGTGCGAGTGAGTGAGTCAGATGGTGAGCAAGTGAGTGAATATTTGTATGTATGAATATTACCGTTGTATGATATAAGTGATTTTGTGCCCTTTATGTGGAAATGGAAGTTTGACAAATTCGTTTTCACAGTGACAGCCATCCATACAGTAAAAGCTTGTTAATTCGAACTCGGTTAATTCGAACTTCAGCTTAATTCAAACTCAAGCCCTCGTCCCGGCAGAGCCCTGTATATCTCAATGGGAGAAAACTCCGGATAATTCGAACGCCTCGGTTTCCAGGATGGTTAATTCGAACTATGATCCCCCGGCGTTTTCATCGCTCCTGGCAAAAGCCGGTCTAGAGTGGTTACAATGTATTGCAAATACAAACCAAACCAAATTTGCTGGAGATGCAAAACAACTAAACAAAAAAACAACAGCGTGGCGGGAGCGCTACGCTCCTGCAACAGCAAATTATTTCGCGTCTACAGAGGGCGCCGCGCCACTGGCGCCAGTGCTCCGGCGCATGCCATTAGTATTTACGAAACATTGTTTACGATATCACCTGCGACAAACGTGTAGTATCGGCTAATTCGCAATAGCGAGTCGAGAGATGGCTTCTTTGGCTTCTGCCCGCGCAGTGTGGTGAGATTCTAGCACCCGCCCGCTAATTCGAACTCCGCTTAATTCGAACAATTTTATGGTCCCCTTCGAGTTCGAATTAACGAGCTTTTACTGTACAAGGCTGTGCTGCTAGCGCGCGTGCGACGTCATGAGCGTGTCCACTTACCGGCGTATCGTTTATTGAGGTAATCAGTGTTTAAGCAAATTCACCCACAGAACGAAACGCACCAATTTTTCTCTCGTGGTCGCCCATAAAATTATCTGTGCGCTCCGCGTGCAAAACAAAAAGTTGGACCTCGGCTGATTGACTATATTCGCAGCAATTCTGCCATTTCATCAAGTGGAGGAACTTAGCGCAGAGGCGCAAGGATATGTAAAATATTAAGCTTTTAAACCTTTTCTAGCCCCGGTGTATGCTCTCAGGTGCCCTGGTCTTTCCATAGAAGAAACCTTGAGGCCAAGCCGTTGCGCTTTAATAAAGGACCTACTATAGGGATTTCTTTCAGCAGAGGCTAAAAGGCCGCCCGAAAGCGCCTACAGCACAGCTGTAGATATTTCGATTCATGTTTCTTCTATTTCTTCATTTATTCTTTTCTAGTAAGCGATTGATTGATTGACTAATCGATTGATTGATTCATCGATTGATTGATCAATCGATCGATCGATCAATCTTGATCGATTGATTGGTTGATTGATCGATTGATTGATTGATCTATTGATTGATTGATCGACTGATTGATTGTAGGGTTTAACGCTCCGACGCAACGCAGGCGATGACACGCGCCGTTATACATATAGTAGAGGGCTCTGGACTAATTTTGCCCACCTGGGGATCTTTAATGAGCGCCGAAATCTCGAACACACGGGCGTTTTTGCTTTTCGCCTGAAGGTTTAGTCAGGGACTCAAAATTCCGCTTTTGTCTATGTTGAGGATCTTAAGGCGATATAAATGAACCACAGTCCACTACTATGGCGCGCCTTATAGCCAAGGTGAATATTCGGCGCCAGAAGCACCAATTTTAATGCGAAAGCATTTGTTGATTAGGTACGTAGGCCGAAGATCCTGCTTCACTGGCGTTGTAGCCAAAAGATATAATTCGCCGCACAAGCAACAAAAGTAAAGGGACTGAGTTGGAAAGAAAATCGGGCACAGTTGCGCCTGGATTGCAGCCCGGCTAAACATTGCTAAACATTGCAGCCTGGCTAAACAGTCACCTGGCTAAACATTGCAGCTCACACGGATGTGTGCCGCTCTTTAAAGAAACCACTGTGTTGTCGAGACACAGAGATAAAACAACAAGGGAAATTATCGAGGCCTTTCAAATAAGACGATCCGTTGACCGATGTATAAGTATGCCCTCAGTAGTGCTGCATGACCGGGAATACGGTTATCTGAGTTTGATGACCACAACGTTGAGTGATTGCGTTTTCTGTTTCTGTTTATCCCTGGTAATAATTTACCGCCACGAGGGAAACCGATCTATGTATATTACTAATGTTTTTCTTCAAAATAATCAGTTGTGAGTGCAGCGCTGTCCTGTCTACTTCTCGTTCCTTTTTTTGGGCTGTGCTTTTTCCGCGCTGATTTTCAATGATGATCATTGCGGCGAGTTATCTAGCTATACATTTTTGAAAAACGCTTAGGAGGTATCTGAAACGATACTAGTGGGCATTTCTTTGCGGTCGAAAAGCCCAGGGGCTAGTAGAAACACCCGAAAGATGGCGTATCTCATATGATACATTGGGCAATACAGGGTTATGGTCGAGCCTGTTCCCTCTCTTGTTGTTGCACCATTCACACCTCCACTGCGCTTTTATTTAGTATGTCTCCATACCAACTTGCCCACTTGTCGGTGCAAGTTGGTATGGCAAGTTTAATTTCATTTCGGCAAGTTTCATTTCAAGTTCTACGGGCTCTTTTTTTGTGACCTAATCTCGACGTTACTAACCCTGCGCTATTGACCTCACTCATCGCTGTTTGCTCCTGCCGAGCACGCTGCGCCTCTTGGTATGCGAGGCAGGCGATGTGTCCACCCGAGCTTCAAGGTGTCGTTGGTTGGCGGCAGCCTACACCCAGCCACGCGAGGAGACTTTCCAGGCTTAGTCGGTCTGAGTGGAACCGGCAGGCAAGATTTTTTAGAGACTGCCTGCGTGTGTGCTGTGCCTCTTCTGTCAACGCGGCTGGTGTCGGTGGGTCTTTTTCGCAGCGGAGTAAGCAGGCGGATGAACTTACAGAAGTTTTGCGGAGGATGATGTTCCCAACGCTTCCGAAGAAGAAGCGGCAGCTGCCTTTGGATAGCCAAGTCTTGGTTCTTGGTGACTGTCAGGTTCCCAAACGTTTCCACGACGTCCACCAGCACGAACCAAAGTTTTGCCTTCCTCCGGACCTCGCGCCGTTTGACAAAGTCGCCATGACCCGTTCCTGCTCACGCCTTGCTCCATTCTCCTCCTCACAGCCGTATAAACCAGGTGTGCACACGCGCTGCGCGCTACTCCACTGCGCATGCGCGTCTCTCCTCCATTCTCCTCCTTACCCTACGCACGTTTCTCCAACTACACTCAAACCACTTGCTTCAACTCTACGTACACACCAACCAACCCCCACTGCTGCTTCGCATCCTCCTCAGGGTTCCCCCCACGGGAAGATGGTGAAATTTTAGTTTTTAGGTAATCGTACACTTTATTATAATTCTATGCTCTTTCTCTCCACCTGCACTGGGATAGCCGGTTTTAGGTGACTGTTAGTACAGGGCACAGAAAACAGTGCTCTTCATCTCGGCAACTAGTTATTTCAAGGGAATCAGCCGATATACACAGCATTTTGAGAGGGTGGTGTGGGTGGTACCTTTCAGGCAACCGTCGACTCAGCGAGCATAAATACGCTGTTCATATACTAAAATTACCGAAGGCGCACGTATAACCCATTCAGATATAATTTCACGACGCACAGAAAAAAAAAATAACGACGCAGCTTTTCGCTCCGTAATCAGCGAATCCGCTACACACACAGCACTAGAGGCCGTCGTTTGGATATGCAGCCCTGAAAATTGCACTGCACTTGGCTACAGTTACAAAAATTTAAGTTGTGTCCACACCAAGTTAGAAATTAGCTAAAGTAAGATGCCAGCTTACCTCGGATAGCTCGTCCAAATCAGTCTCCGACTGTCACTTCAGCTCGCTCCCGTCGTTCAGCAAGTGCCCCAACCTTCTGCCAATATGCTCAAGCAGTATGTTTGTAACGCTTGAAATCACCGAAGAGTGGCGACCAAAAAAGAGCTCTAGGTCACACAGCCTATTCGGGCAGGCCAGCCTTCGCAGCAATATGCACAGGGATTCCCAGCCGGGTATGTTCACCCCCTGCGCGCTCGACCCCATTTTAGGGCTTCCAAGCGCCTGGCAGAGCGTAGGAAAGTCATCTTTCGCAAATCCGAACTGTGTCCTAAAGACACTGTCGGGCAAGGAGCTTAGGTTGATCTGCCCGCGCTTCGACACGAAGCACATTGGCACTACCTGGTGGCTTCTCATCATGAACGCCTGAACGTCCGACCAACTGAGGACGTCAAGGTATACTACTGGTCGTGCAATATACTCGTAGGCGCCATTCTCTAGCGATTCACAACCCAAGATGAAACACGTGCACTTTCTTTTCGCGAGGTGTTTGACAAGGAGGCCGGAAACGACTTCAGTTGGATCGAATTTTGTATTGGCATGGATGCCGATGGCTAGCTTCGTGGCTTGTATGCTTGGCTACTTCACAATTTGTCTTTTAGATGGCGCAGCGCGCACTACCGTTCGCTCCGCACTATGTGGCGTTGCTCCGAAATACTGAAACGTCCTGCGGTCCTGTCGCGTAGCCAGGCGCTATCCGTTTGTGATTGCGGCGCGCAAACGTTAACGCCACAGCTAAAACGCTACACTAAAACTCTCTAATTAGACATTTTTGACGACTCGCTTCAGTCTGTGTTTACGGTGAGGTTCAAACTGAGGTGGTGGTGTTGTAGTTGAATCAGGCGGTGCTAACCGGCAATCGCACCACGCGAGTGGCACCCGATGCATAGAATTCATGTCTCCTTCCCTATGCGTCCGCGAGTTGTGTGTCCCAACGTTGGCGCTAAGCATGTGTAAACCGTGCTACGATTTGCAGGGGGTTTGAAATGTTTACCAAAAAAGTTTGGGCTTCATGCTCACAATTATGCGAGTCGTACTATCATTTCCATGCGCCTTATGAAGGTACTGGTTTTTCTGAACACACACAAAAAAATGCGGATGAAAATTTTGTTTGACACCGTGAAGATCCCAGGTTACGGCGAGGGCAGAGGAGGGGGCGGGCGAGGGGGCGCTTTCGATGAGGTAATGTTACGGGGAGCAGACAGACAGACAGACAGAGAACTTTATTGAGGTCCAGAAAATCCATGGCAGTCTTAGTGACTGCGTCCTGCGGATTCGGGCCGCACTTGCGCAGGGGGCGGAAGTCCTTGTTCCTCCGCTCTCTCGCAAGCAATCTGGACAGCCCGGAGTTGAGTCATGTACTCTTCACTTTATAGGGCTTCTTCCCACTCTTCTTCTGTTATAAAGTCACCGCGCGGTAACGCAGGGCATTGCCAAAGCATGTGGTTTAACGAGCATGTGGTGCTACTACATTTTGTGCAGTGCGGTTGGATGTCGTGTGCGAAGTGGCTAAATACGCTTCTCGAGGGGAATGTACCCGTTTGGAGCATTCTGAAGTCAGTGGATTGTGATCGCTGAAGCTTGGTGTGCGGATATGGATATTTCTTTCTCTCTAGCTTGTACTGTGCCGTGATCTCGTTGAAAGTTTGTAGCGGATCTCTATACTCTTCCCAGTCGCTGGTCGTTCACTCGCGCAGTCGTGGGCCATCTCGTTGGCGTTGGGAATGTTCTCATGTATTTCATGTCCCATGTGGGCAGGGAACCACGTAATGCAGTAATAGTAGTCCTCGCTTCTGTTGTTAATGATTCGCGCTGCTTCCTTGGCTATCGTTCCTTTGAGGAACGCACGGAGCACAAGCGGACGCTGGCTCATAGCTCCAAGAGAGTCATGGCGATGACGATGAGGCAGTCGTCGGCATGGCCTCGGCTCGAGCTGTCATGGTAAGAGGAATCTCTTTACAATGTAAAATCGTCTTTTGTCGTGAGTCATGGGAGTATGGGGCACTTCCCGCCTATGTGTCCGGTCACACCGGCAACGAAAGGTGCAGTTAAAAAAAAACAAAGCAAGCGACAGTAATTCGCTTTGTGCACCACTTGTGTTCAACAGGCGGTTGGAACTGCAAGCAACCGGTTGTCAACCTGCATTTTGTGGGCAGGGTAAGGCACCATCGTGGGCGCGAGGGGACCCACGACCTCGGGTCATGATTTTGCAATGCATTTAAATCGCGCCAGTATGAGGAAGTTAACCGCGGCTTGTTACAAACCGTGTGGCCCGTAACCAACTCCGCGACTCCGAAGCTCTCGAGACATGGCGATGGCAATTGGCAGTACTGTTCAATTGCAACAGTTCGTAGCAAGCCTACACGAGACGGATCACAGATATCCCTGGAACGCCTTCTGGTATATTGCGTAGATGGCAACTATTTCTAGTGACTCTACAAGTTGTGGTGGTAGGACAGCTGTCGTATTTGAAGACGCGCAGCTCAACGAATGGCCATAATTCGTGTTTAGAATACAAATTTGAATCGCAGGTTTAACGCGTCGTATTAGGCGTGCAGTTCTGAAGCTATACGCTGTACAGGTAACTCAAGGGTCCATGAATTCCACGGCAAACGGAACCAAAGCGGCGTTTTCTGGCTGGCCTCGCTTGCTCATTAAAGAGCTTCCGCCTCCTTCTGATAACTCGGCCCCGCCGACCCAATGCTTCATGTGACCACGGCCACCATACCCTGTACTACAAAAGGTGCTGCGCACTACTGCCCGAGGTCTCCGCCCCGACAAAGAGGGTGACGTCATGAGCCGGTCCGAAACGTGTGACGTCGGCGAAGCTTCTTGCGGCCTCCGAAGAGTTCTCCGGGGGATATCCCCGTCGTCTGAGCGGAGCCATCACGAAGCCGTTTAGCGCGTAAACACTACTATAATACTTCGGTTCATTTCGCGTGGATGGATTGAAGGATCATTCTAGAAGCGTGATGTATTAATCACTTTATAGCTTAGTTTGAGAAAGGCTGACCAGCAGAAGGTGGCCCGAGGGTGTTTCGCGATGGCCCGACGGCCCACAATTCCCGAAGCGTGACGGTTTAACGTGATGCTTGCGGAAATTGTGGAGATACGATGGGCTTCACAAAGTTGAGAAAGGGAGGTCCCTTACTTTCATCTAGTGTCCGGTTCGCCCCGGCCCATCCGCAGTTCCGGGCTGACCAACCCCGCCGCGCATGCGCACAGGTTTCTTCTCACTCCGATATGCTCTTTAGCGTTCGGAAGTGCCTTCCGGAGCCCAAAAAACCGATTTCGCGGATAAGCGGCCGAATTCAGCCCAGATTGAATTCTGCGCAGCTAGAGTCTTTGGTATGGGCTTCTGTAAGGACTTGGCTCATCCTATCGCCCTTCCAGAACATGGAGGTGACGAAGCGGCCCAGTTGAGGTGGCTGCTGTAACGCTATGAATAGGTTATTTCCTTTTACGAGATCATAACGGTTAAATATGCGATGTTACTTCCACCAATTATATATACACACTTTTGTGCAAATGTAGGGCGACAGAATAGCGCTTGTCCCGTCGCCTCTCTTGTCTCCGTCTCTCTTTTTGTGAATGCTTGAACCATGTCAGAAAGTTCTACCAACTCGCCCAGGAGCAAGTCCTTGAGGCGGTACACGGTTTGCTCATTTTCGATATTTTTTATTTGTATTTGAAACGTTCTTTTTCGGTCTTTCTTAGTCTATTCTTCGCTTTTATTTTAAGTAGATTTATAAGATGCATATTGTGAGCCCTTCTGACAACGCATCTAGTGTCTTGAACCTTAGACCAGATCTTCCTTATGTGTACATCATCAGCAGTGCCAGTTCTCATGCCACCAGCCTTCATCACCGCTCGTACAAAATACCCATCACCGTTTGGGCTGTTTCTCCGGCCGAAGGCCTCAATAGACGGTCGTCCCAACCGTTTTCTCCCAAGGGGCGGGAAAGGCCGTTTTCGTCCCGCGGTCTACCTACCCAGCTGCATTCCTAAAGCACCACCCGAGTCACCGCCTAGTGCTGGAGTCTATGACGTTGGAACCTGCGACCGCCATGGCCACACCACCCCCAAAGTCCATCGTAACCTGTCGCCAACGAAGACCCATCTCGGCTGGCCTTCCTGTGGATGATGTAGACGAGTGGCTGGACACCTACGCCAAAGCTGGTGGGGTGACAACCTTAAAGGGACTCTGAAGTGATTTGTAAACACTGCGGGATTACTAGCGCAAAGTGTAGTCCGGAGTCCATAGGCCATGTTTCGACCATATCGAGCGCGTTTACGCGAATTTATATAGTGGAAAGATCAATTCGAAAATGCTGTCCTCCTCTGTGCATCCTCGCCCACTTTCTGTGGCGTTTTCGTGTGACATCAGGAGGAGATGAGTTGGCTTGACTGCGCTAGTGCACAGCTCGCCGACCTTCTGGCAGAGTCGGTCGGTCAAGTTTAGTTCACCGGCCGCCGACGGGTCGTCGCAATTCGTTAGCTCAGTTGAAACGAAGTCACGACACGTTTGTCAATGGAAGAATGTGCCTTTACTTTGTTAGTTTGTACACTGTATCTAGCTCAAAGTCGAGGTTGCTCCACACAAGCGCTGCACAAGCGCACGTGGGATGCTTCGCTGACTGGTACGCGATTAGGAAAATCTAGGGCACTTGGAGGTGGGTGAACAGTCAGCGAAGTCAATATAGGTACTAAGGAAATAAAAGCAACTGGAACATTTACCGTACACAGTAAAACTATAGAGCAGAAAGCACTTTTTTCTGCGCTGGGTGAACCAGCACAGCGGTCAGCAGCACTACATGTCTGCGAACGCTTTTCCGTCTAAGAAATGCAATTGCTGGACGTGAGATATTGTGGAATTTTTGGGGGCGCTTACTGCACGAGCGCTATACAACAAATAGTCACCTAAGCTGCTTGAAATGCTAAAAATAAATTAAAGTGTGAACTGGTTACACGTAGATACCTTATATCTCTACTACCAGCGGAGCTGGCCCCTAGCCGAGTGGTCAGGAGCGCTAGGTATGGGATCTTGAAAGTCGGAAGTTCGAATCCCCATGGGCACATCCTTTTCCTTTAAGTACTGATTTCTTTGGCTGATGTTTTCTGTACTGAATTCACCATTTTTGAGGCGTAACGCTCATGGCTCCACGAGCGAGTTCGCTGAACGCGCGCAGACACTGACGCGCTAGCGAGTTCTCGTTGGCGTGCTGTTGACACAAGCACCGACTCTTGCGGGCAGTGGGCACAGACCAGAATCAGCAGACCCTTGGCCTGGCGCGAACGCGCTTTTTACGATACAGGAATGAGTGAGGCAAGCTCCAAATATGGAAGAATAGCGCATGGCATTTGAGCATCTGCGGTGATGCGGAGGGCGTTCTTCCACTGCGTAGGCCTCGGCTAGTGAATGCTACGATTCCAAGCTGTCCTAGGAGGCTTATCTTGGGTATTTTACAGACAACAACATGGTAGAAGCGCGGTATAAGGATTATTGAGATATCGAGAATGCCCATGTAATGATAACGTCGGATGTCAAGCATGTTGTTTTACAGAAGCGAAACCGAAACTTGTTTGAATGCTAATCCTGGACATCGTCCAACAACGCTGCACCTTCCTTCCGACGTCACAGCCTGTGCTTGGTGTGGCCGCCGCATACGGCGCATGGTAGTTTTTCTTCTTTCGGGCTTTATAAAATAATTACCGGCTTATCAACCGGATAAACGGGGAAAAGTGTGTTAATCTGAGCCAGTCTACGCAGTGCAAGCAAAAACGGGACCTCGACAAATTCACTTCAGTGTCATTTTAAGGCTTAAAGGAGCCATGAAGACAAAATACAAGTTTGTTTTATTCGAAAGATTTCGTGTTTTATAGTGTCCCCAGCGCTTGTCCTGATGCAAACGACGTTTTATTCACTGATAAATTAATCAATTCACGTTAAAATTTGGTTTTACGTTAAAACTGGTCAACCTTGGCCAGTGTAGCTCACGCTACAAAGTTCAGTCTTCTTCCACCCTGTGAAGAAGAATGGCCAGCAAAGGTGGGTGCAGTCTAAGAGTGCGCGAAACAAAACACATTTGTTTGTCATTTCGATTGAACATACTTCCTGGTTAACTTTCTCAATGAAGCCTGGAAGGACCAGCGTACAGACGTGGGGCCGTCCGTTACCCTCCTGTAAAAGCCAATGTATTGACAGAAGATGGCCATTCCACAATACTCAGAACTTCTCCACACTCTAAGAAATCGGGGGATTTTTTAAGAGTCTAAGAGTCATTGTACTCTTGTAAGCGTTGGCGCACTCCCCTAGAGAGCTGCGTGGAGTCGGATGCAATGCTCGCTCCCCACGAGGAGGAAGAGCAAAATTGATCGCGTACTCTTCTTGTGTGGGGCGGAGTG
This sequence comes from Haemaphysalis longicornis, assembly GCF_048455015.1. NCBI lineage: Eukaryota > Metazoa > Arthropoda > Arachnida > Ixodida > Ixodidae > Haemaphysalis > Haemaphysalis longicornis. Next base: position 21,810,822 of record NW_027526225.1, on the reverse strand, counting down.
CAGCCCCAGTTCCGCTCCTCCACCAGCGAACTTACTAGTAAACCTGCGCATCGTCTCCCTCTCTTCAGTAAAAAGAGTAAAATTGCCATTTCATTCTGGTTCAGTGCGGGAGTAATCATGGAGATGCACTCCTGCCATTTTCCAAACGAATTCATTAGCGATGTTTTATTTACATACGTATGTATTATATAATGCAGTTGTGTAAAAAGCGCTCGATTACTTCCGCCGCACATTCCAAACGTGCAAGCATATCAATTCGTGTAACGATTGCACGCAGCGTTCAGTGACATCAATGGAGCAAGCTTGACCAAACTATAAAAACGCATGTCTCGATTGTTTTCCTTCTCTTGTTTTGCCTCTTCCATGGGTTCGTTATCGACAATCAAAAGTTGGCTGGCCATGCATCATAAAAGGTGCGCAGCGGTTTCAGCGCAGCTGCCGGCAATTTCGACTCAAGTTTTTCGCGGCACCGTGCATGCCAAACATGGATGCGTGCGCAAGACGTCGGCGGCGATCGAGGCGATCTCTCGCGTCTACGGAGAAAACCAATGCACGCACGAAGACCGCGGGCGGGACTGATCACGCGTGGCAGTGCTGTCGCGCCAACGCGTAATACAGGGCTAAGCTTTGTAAACGATGTGCTACGCACGAGGTGGACGTTCAAATAATCGCTTCATGCAACATGGGAAGTTGGAGCTGCCCTTATCGTCATACTTGCTTCGACGTAGTACGGCGCGTGATCGCTAACTGCTTGCATGTCTCTGCGTCAGCGCTAGATCACGAACACGCGAGCAAGCCGCATGTTAATGCGTGCATGCGTGGAACTAGTTTTTCTTTCGGGTTATCACAGCCGCGGCGGCGCAAAGAGCGATATCGGCACTACTTGCCCTGTGTAGCGATGCGCGCGCAATCGGCCGGAGTGTATTTGCGGTCTTCTCGCCTTATACTTGGGATCTTTCGTTGCTATGATAACCTTGGATTTATCTACCGCATGAAGAAACGCTACCGTGAAGTAGAGGTAAGCCAATAGTGAACCTCGTCTTCTTGCTCTTTGCATTTAACGAAGCAGAGTTGCTCTCTAACTTTGGTCCGCGTGAGCGGCCTTATACTTGGGATCTTTCGCTACTGTGACGACATTGGATTTATCTACCGGCTGAACAAACGGTAAACCAGTAGTGAACCTCGTCTTCTTGAATTATGCATTTAACGAAGCAGAATTGTTTTCTAATTTCGGTCCGCGTGAGCGGTTAACCCTAACGTTTTCGTGACTCATTACGAACGTTGCGAAGATTTGAATGGCGGCTTTTGTGCCCGTGTGCAAACAGCATGTATTCTTGCCCCATTTCAATCTCTTTGTTTCGTGACGTGTTGGTATCCTAGCCTGATGTTTTTGCTTGCTAGCTGAATGTTTTCGCAGATAATGAGCGCGGTCGCGCGAATAGTGGCATCGCTATCCTGCCGTGCAGTGGCCGTGACGACCTGCACGGCTCCAAGGAATTGTGTACAATAGGAGCGCGTGTAGTGCGTGGCAGTCACTAAAATTATTGCAATAATTTTAGTGACCGCCGCACGTACAGCAGCAGATTAAAATGCGGTCCAGACAGGTTTTTCGCGTTTTGATTGAGGGCACGATAGGCGGAAACGGGACTTTTCGAGGCGTACGCCTCGCATTGTTAAGGGGTAACTACATGCGTCTGCGGCAATGAGCGACGCGGGAAACCTCACTCAATGGGTGCAGCAAATAGGTATTGCGGGCTACACAGACAACCGAAAAAAAGGTTCACACAGGCCGTCTCTGTAGCGGGCTTTTTCCCGCCAAGAAGCCGCCCACAATCGAGCGGCATAGGCGACGACGGAGGGCATTGGCGGCAATGTATTAATTTTTTTTTGCTTGTCGCTGTCGCCCACACTATCTATTTGTTGTATTCATTGAGCTACGTCTTTCGCGTCAATTTTCGCCGTAGCTGCATGTGGGCTACCCCTTTAGTATTTGAGCGTTCAGATCGTTCAATAACGAGCCTATATGGTGTCATCAAATGTCGACAGTAGCCCGGTGTCACCCACTGTTGACTGTCACCCGTTGACACTTGACTGCCAAATGTACAGTTGCGCGAAGTGATAATCACGTGTTCATTCCAAGGGGTTGTGCGGAGAAGGATACAGGGAAAGGGTAGAGGCACGTGCATAGGACAAGCATACAAGAAGGGTGGCTGCATCCAAGGTCACTGCACATTCTTATCTAGATTGGTGACTGCAACAAGTAGCATTGCATTAGAATACGGGTTCGCTGTGTGCTCTTGGCACAAAAACTAAGCTATCACCCAACAAACTTCATTTACCTGATACCTCACTGGGACGTGCTTGTCTGAGCATGATTTCTGTTGGGAGAGCCAGCCGTCTCTACACAAGAAGGCCCTTGGCAACATCGTTCTTGCTAGTCAGTCTGTTATATACTGTTGCCATTGTAGTTGAAATGAGGCAGTGACCTACTGCCTTATGGCTGAGTGGAATGGGTGAGACACTTACTGCCAATCTCGTTGAACACTTCGCAAAACCTACTGTGAATTGTGTGTATTCATCGAAATATCTTCTAACTTGTTTATAACTATTTTATCAAGAAAATTAGTCTCTTTCTGGGCAGGTACATTATTTATGTAGCATTTGTTTTTGCTGGAGGCACAGCTGTGGATTTCTAATTGAGCTGCTTCAGGAAGGAAGGAAGGAAGAACGTAGAAGAAAGGCAGGAAAGTTAACCTGGCTAGAGCCTAGTTTGCTATCCTGCACGTGGGAAAGGGGAAATGGGCAAAAAAGAGAGAGGAAAAAAAAAGAGGAAAAGTTGGACCAGACACGTATGCCCAGCACTGAGGCACTGACAGTGATTGACACTGGAAGCTCTCAGTCTATTTCTATTTTCTATTATGCTGGCTATTTTCTATCACCATGAACCAATAGCAACTCGCCCAGCTTGCCATCTTGGTGCAGTCTATAGCCTAGTGTTCAAGTTCGTCGCCCGTAGAAAACGTAATAGTTCCTTAGTCGCCTTCTGAGAGGATGACTGAGAAGCCCAGTGGCACAGAATCTTCTCCTCCGAAAATGGCCGCCGAGAGTCCAGGTTCCTCAGCGCTGACGACAGCTTTTTTCTTTCAGCCGAGTAGCGTGGGCACTCGCATAAAACGTGGCGCATCGTCTCCGATGTGCCGCACGTTTCGCACTCCGCCCTTGCTGTCATTCCTATTAAGTACGAGTAAGCATTTGTGAGTAAGCATCATCCTCCATAGGGAGAGCAGTAAAATACGTATAAAATAGGGTGTCAGACAAGGAGACACAATCTCTCCAATGTTATTCACAGCATGCTTACAAGAAGTATTCAGAACGATGGATTGGGAACAGGTGGGAGTAAGGGTTAATGGAGAATACCTCAGTAACCTCAGATTTGCTGATGACGTTGCCTTGCTAAGTAACTCGGGGGACGAATTGCAAAACATGCTTTCCGCACTCGGCGAACAGAGTAGAACCGTGGGCCTGAAAATTAATATGCAGAAAACTAAAGTAATGATCAATAACCTCGGGACAGCACAGCAGTTTTAGATAGGTGGCGAGGCAGTGGAAGTGGTAAGCGAATATATCTACTTAGGCCAAGTGGTGACCCCAGATCCCAACCATGAGGCAGAGATAATTAGAAGGATCAGAATGGGGTGGGGTGCATATGGCAGACATTCTCAGATAATGAATAGCAGCCTACCATTGTCGCTGAAGAAGAAAGTGTATGACAGCTGCATCTTACCGGTACTCACCTACGGGGCAGAAACTTGGAGGCTCACTAAGAGGGTTCAACTTAAATTGAGAACGACTCAGCGGGCAATGGAGCGGAAAATGATAGGTGTAACATTAAGGGACAAGAAGAGAGCGGAGTGGGTCAGAGAGCAAACTGGTGTTAAAGACATATTAGTAGAAATTAAGAAGAAGAAATGGACGTGGGCAGGGCATGTAATGCGAAGGCAAGATAACCGCTGGTCATTAAGGGTAACAGAGTGGATCCCTAGAGAAGGCAAGCGTTGCAGGGGGCGGCAGAAAGTTAGATGGGCAGATGAGATCAAGAAATTTGCGGGGATAAATTGGTCACAGTTGGCACAGGACCGATGTAATTGGAGAATAATGGGAGAGGCCTTTGCCCTGCAGTGGGCGTAGATAGGCTGGTGATGATGATGATGATGATGATGATGAAGCATTTGTGAATGCCACCCCCAGCCAGAGACGGCAAAGAAGAATTGCGTCAGACCGTGGGAGGCCTAGTGGAAGGGGACGTTGCAGGTGCGGGTCAAAGGCACCAATGCGTGCGCATGTGAAATCTTCTGGAGACCATTGGGAGATAGCTGTTTCCCAGGCAAGAATGCGGAGGACCCTAGCTGTGTCCGTTCTGGACAATGGGATGAGTACAGTTGTCGCTGTTTGATGCGCCAGCCGGGCGGCAGCGTCCGCACTTTCGTTGCCGACAATGCCGCAGTGGCTAGGAAGCCACTGTAGGGTGACATCATGACCCGCCTGGACAGCACGGTCGTACACCGTTCTTATTTCTGTCAGGAGCTGTTCGTGAGGTCCCCGGCACAGCGCTGACTGGAGTGACTGAAGTGCAGGCTTCGAATCACAGAAGATAGCCCATCTGCGGCACGAACTTTGCTCGATGGTGTGAAGAGCGCTGCGGATAGCCGTAAGTTCTGTAGCCGTGGATGTCGTAAGATTGGCTATCTTGAATTTGCTGCACAGTGACAGTCAAACGTCAAATGACTTAATGTAGCTAATACAAAACTGCAACTATGTTTGTTGCAAAGCATAATCAGCTGTCACAGTCAGCCTGCCTTAGCATCAGACAGCTGGAGTGAAGGCGCTAAAACTGAACCCTGATCTACATACGCGATGCCTGGCTTTTAAGACACAAAACAAAAGCCCTGCCTTCTGGCGTAATGGGCCATCACCTTTACTTCATGACAGAACTTCGATTGGAACCTTTCGTAGAAACATGATAGAAAACATAACCTTGGTAGTTTCAAATGCACTTCACTGGATGTATTCCCCTTACTATGGCAATGCAATCGGAAAGTGAAAATATTTCCATCAGTTCTGCTGTATTTATGCAATTCCTGCTATGGTAATGGTTATTGAGGCTAAGCAATATTTTTTCAGTCTGGTACCTGTCTAAAAGGATACGTACAGGTAGCTGTATGTGACTGCTGTCATTTAGTTGCGATTGGCTGCAACTCCTTTAGCACACCTTTTATAATGTTGTTACAATAGAAAACTTTTAATCACACTTTCAAAAGTAACATCCATCAAGCTGCACTGGAGTATCTTTATGAATTGTATTGTGAATGGAACAGTTGGCCAGTGTCAACATCTTGAGGGCTTTCAACGGGAGCTGTTTTCTGTATACAAATGGCAAAAAGTGTACAGCTTTGTAGAGCAGTATGAAATTTCCAGAAAAATGGCATGTTAGTATTGATTGTATGTCAGGTGCACAAGAAAAGAAATGATAGCATTCTTTGATAAATCTAAAGGAAGCACATAACCATGAGGGGGGTGCAGGTGCTTGAACTCGTCTCCGTTTTCTAAAAAAACATCGTTCTGTGCTGCACAGTGAGGGGCCACTTTTTTAGGTAGTGAGGAACAGGCCGGACTCTTCCGCCCTTTCAGGAATGTAGGGTCACGCCTTTTAAAAATATTCTTACTATGACGGCACGACCAGAAGGGTTCTATTTTGAGTGGTCTGTTTCGGAAGTTAATTTTACTTTTACAGTTTTGTGATCAGAACCCAGTAATGTGTATCACAGCCATTTCTGATTTCGTTGTTTACGTTATATAATATTTTATTGCATGGGCAATAGAAACATCATGGTGGCACCATTTATTGAAAACGGGAGAGGGTACGAGGAGGGGGAAGCACGGTGTGACTGAGGCGGAGGCAAGTGTTGTAGTACACAAGAAGTCACTTCGCTGCAGGTGGACAGGCGTGGCATCAGTACGATACTGCAGTAATAGATCCTCGTTACCAGAGAAACAGAAACCCCAATTGCTCAGGCTCATTCGGATGCGTCTTGTAGCCGCTTGTACACTTCGATGCCTAGTTTGCAATGGAGTGGGAAGCGAGTGTGGGGCCAAGTTGTTAGCAAGAAATGGATGAAAGGGGAACAATGGGTAGAGTGCCAACACTGCTTAACAATAACAAGAGTGATAAACAGCGAATACTGTCATGAAGCAAACTCCGGTGCTTACTACGACAGAAAGAGTATGCAAAGCCCTGTGGCATTGTGTGCGGACGTGGCTTGTAAGCGGTGCGTGTGAAATGTACCGTTCTTACCTCCCCAAACTGAAGCAAAGTGTGCTTGTGCTGATCGTCAAGTTTGTGATGTGGACGAATGTGACGCCGATGCGTTTCTTGGAATCTGCCCATGCTTGCTTTCTTTTGGAGAGGGGGAGAGTAGAGAGCTGCTTCCTTAAACAGGTGTTTGCTTGTTATTTCCTTAGCTGCGATACTGTTCAGTGGGTAAAATGCAAAGAAGTCATTGCGTCTTCTCACTCGCATTGGCATTAAAACCATTGGAGTGCGGCAATTTTTCAAGATACAAAAAAGTGCCTTGTATCCATCCGTGCACCAGGTAATTTCAATGTAATTATTTGAAAAGGCGTTGCATCAAGGTCTGTTGTACTAGAGTAGTGGCCAAAGTCTTTGCTATTGCTTGCACTGCAAAGTGTTTTTATCTTTCTTGGTAGACCTTTCTTGATAGTCCATGGCTTCCACCTACACATCCAGATGCTTTGCTTCAATTACTTTTAGAAGCTTGCTCTCATCTGCATGGCTACTATAGTGGACATTGCATGCACAACCAACTGATGCTGCATGGCTTTCGATGACATTGAAGGCTAAATCATCATTTTACTAACCACAAGCACACTGTAAATACTAGTGTTAATGCAAACGTAGGAATTAGCCGATGCACATTCCTTCAGCAACAACCTAGAAAAATAAAACGCTGAAACGCTTCTCACAATAAGTCTGTTCAGCTATAACTGCAGGTATGCCAATTACAGTGAACAAAATTGTTAGTGGCACCAGCAAAAACAACTGTCGGATGGATCCCCAAATGTTTTTTCGTTAACGGCCTCTAGTGTTGCTTTGTTTGTCGTTAAAAAAGTTCTGATTTGGAGCTGTATGCATCGCATTTGTCAAGATTAACACTTAGACACTGTAGTTGCTCAGTGGCTAAGGCATTGTGTTGCCCATCCCGAGGTTGCGGGTTAAATCTAGACATGGCGGCTGCTTTTCTGATGGAGGGGTAAAATTGAAATGCCAAAGTGCCGAGATTTTAGCTTACAGTAACGATTATCAGGTGGCCTTACCTCTCCACTAGCACCTCACAGACAAGGTGTATCTTTCGTGCATAAAACCACTAAAATTCACATTTCTGTTTGTATTGGAATTGTCACAGTAATGCCTTTGGAGGTGTATCTATTGAGCCGTACGAAATTGTTATGCTTAACAAATTTTTACAGGTCCGGGCAGATGAGGAAAACCGTCTTCTGACGGAAACCTCAGACATGCCAGTGAGTCTCGCAAGAGATGGCAGATGTGACTCGCCCGGGTACTGCGCTAAGTACAGTCAGGCTCAATTTGAAGGTTATCGCGAGAGCACCGAGCAAGCAAGACCAGAGCGCCCTTCTGTGGCACTTTTATTCATTCGCGAAGATGAGAGTATGCTGCCCACCCTCACCCCTTGGCTTTTGCTTAAAATTCGCTCACCCCCTTCTGCAAAGGCCGGCTGCCGCAGTTTTTTTCTTCATTCCTTTTTGGGTGACGTATCCGCGTTTCGTTCCTCGGCAACCTGATAACACCGAAGATACCTCGGCAGGCGGCGTCGCCTCGGTATTGCGGAAGCAAATTACATTTTTTTACACAACAATTCCCTGACATGCCGGCATAGTTACCCTGAGAAAGTTGCGTATCAGTGTAAAGTATGTCGATGACAAGAGAAAACGATAAATAAAAAAACGACGTGGCCTTTATCGTTTTTGACGGCAGTGCGCGCACTGCCTGGAACAGCCATGGGAGAAGCAAACCTAGCATAATCTCGTTGTGGCTGATGCTAAAAAGTGTCGCGCTAAGGCGCTGTCGTCGCGGTCGGTTGGTGCTCCCGCGATCACCTTCATATTGATCCCGACTGTACCTGTCGTATACGTTCACTGATGCGACCCGCGATGGGATTCTGCATACTGAGCTTGTCTAGGTAAAAGTAATTGCCTGTACATGTTTTCACCTCGAGCTGTTGTTTACAATTGCACATTGATGTTGCGTAGGTTGATGAAGTAGGGAACAGCTCGCGCATGGAGTTTGAAGGCCCCAAACTCTGCTTGGAGTTTCTAGTGAGGAACCACGTCCAAATAAGCAGCATCATAACAGATAGACACAGCTCTTTGCGTGCATTTTTGAAGGGAGAGTACCCTGAAGTGCTTCATCTTTTAGACTGCTGGCATATGGCGAAAGGCTAGTGCATGTCTTGGTAGAAAGTTTTCATGTGTCTGCATTGACTTCAGATAAGTTTAGTACTCAGACTTGGGGTATTTCAGGCATTAAGAAGCTGCTAGCTGCTTCAAAGTGCCGTGGCTTGGAAGTACTTTCCCAATGGACCCAGGCGATAGTGAACCACGTGCATTGGAGTGCTGCGTCTAGCAACGGTCACCCATCAATGATTGTGCCTAAATGGACATCATTGACCAACCACGTTGCCAACATTCATGAGCACAACTCTGCGGCTTTTCCGTCTTGCATCCATGTCACTTTGAGTGGAGACGAAAGACTCTGGCTTGGCGAAGGTAACAAATACACTGAAATTTGAGAAAGAGTGGAAAACATGAATATTTATTTTGAGGGGTCTGATGCTCACCGAAAATTGACTGCAATAGTTCAAGCACCAACACTGCTGAAGGATGTAGCACAGCTTTCTACCAGCGAGCAAACTTATAGCTGTGAGGCCTTCTACAGCCTCATCAGCCAGTTTGCTCCAAAGACCTACCCATACAGCTATGGTGGAATGAAATCTAGGTTAGTGCTTGCTCAACTGTTGTTGTGCAAGTGACCACCTGCCCTCATTTCTCCCGTTTGGCAATATGCACTTCCACTTCATATTTCATGCAGAACCTTGATTGCGGCATTGCACTACAAGGATAATCATGGACGTAAACAGGTAGTTACAGCCAGTGGTGAAGAGAGGTGGGCTGTGCGATTTCGGTAAACCAGGCATATGGAAGCGGGAATTTCTGCCTTGAAGGAGCCTTGAACCTATGGTGAGGACATTTTCTATGAAATTGTGTGAAATGAGCCAACTTTGTTGATTCGTGGTTTCTGATATTTCTGCTGCTGCAATTTCCAGAACATAGTTGGCTAGCAAATAGGGAAATATAACAATTTAATCTACTGGCTTTGTACTGCCCCCTGTGCATAGCATCCGCGTCGAAAAAGAGTGGTGATGTTGCTGTTATTGTTTTTGTATGAAAATTATGTGCAGGGTACTTGCGCAAATCTAGGCCAGCGTCGATTCTAGGTCAGCCCCCAAAACTCGGAAAGTCAGAAAATAAAAAAGGTTACTTCAAATGTAAGCCGAAATAAAAAAAGGCACTAGACTGAGAGTAGAGTATGCACTTTATTTCGCTCGCGGCGCTCATGGTATTATGTTCAGCGGTCTTTCATCGACGTGTCTTTGTTGACATTTCCGTCCTCTCTGTTGCTGGGCTCTTCCCATGCGCACTTGTCCTCACTTTCGTCAGCGAGTTCAAGATGGTGCACTTACGGAGGCCCGCGCAACCAGCTTGGCCGGAACTTCATCCCATGCCGTCGCGACCCAGTTTGTTACTTAGAAGAGTCAAGGACTCTTGATGCGCCCAGTAGGTGTGAGTTCGTGAGACCGGCATAAGACCGGCATTGTAATGCTTCCGCAGGCTGTCCTTTAATGGCTTGTTGACGACCAAGTTGAGCGGTTGTAGCTGGCTTGTACTGTCGGGTATTACCGCCATGTTTGTATGACCTTCTGAAAGCATGGACGTGATGGCATCTGTCAAGTGGCCACAGTAGGAGTTGAGAACGAGGAGTGACTCCTAACAGAGTACTAGTTCGGCACTGCCAAATTCAATTCACCCAATCTTTGGCGAGGGCACCACTTATCCACCCATTCTTATGGGCTTGTACGATGATGTTTTCAGGGAAAACTTTCCGGGGCGGAGGAATTTCACTTAAAAATAATGTGGGGCGGCAATTTCACCCGTCAGCTGTGCTACAGGACATTGCTGCGGTGAGCAATGTCTCGTTTCCTGCAGTTTTCATTTTCACTAATTTTGCGGCCTTCTCATTCAAAGTCGAAATACACTTGGGTATAATCAGCGTTACCAGTCTGGCTCAGTCACTCCTCTTCCAGAAACTTCTTGATAAAAAAGCACTGGAATGTGAATAGCTTCTCCTCAAAATCAGGGTGTGGGTCGTGTCCTATAGACGTCCGCTGTCACAGGCTGAAGCCAAACCGCTTCATAAAATGAGTGACATAGCCCCTGCGGGCCGTGGAACTGAGTCGGCACGATGCCTCGAATGTTTTCGATCTCCCCCACCTCCAGCTGTACTATCTACGTTGTCACGGGCATTCCACCTTCTCTTTGCTTCCGGATAACGTAAGCGACGTCGTTCTCCACCTTGTGGTGGTGACCTTTCTTGGGTCCTGTGAAGGTCATTCTCTTTGCAGCGAAGTTGAAAAGTTTGTTCCGCTGCCTCTGTCATCGGTGCATGTTTATCTCATTCTCGCCGAAGTCACACTGTACTTGAAATTTTGCACTTCCCTTTGCCTCCAAAACTACCCTCCACTTAAAGGCTGCGGTGTAGTGGCACTGCTTGGTGGGTGCCATTGTGCTGTGAACATGGGTGCTTCTCAAACACACGCGGTGACGTAAGCAATCAAGTACGTAGTGTTGAGAGCTGGATTCACAACGTTCGATAAGTAAAATGGAGCCTGCAAACCTCTAAGCTTCAGGACTGGCCGCGAGATGGCGTTGAGTATTTAGCGTGACAGTAAATCCCAAACCTCGAATCAAAGCCGACTCCCGACTTTCGTAAACAACTTTTTAAAAAACAGCACTGTTACAGGTGCGGTTAATACGGTAGTTATTCCAGTCTCAGTGACTTCCGGCGTTTAAAAAAGAATGTAGCAAAGCTTTTTCATTGCAGACTATGTGCGAACTCTGCTGGAGCATACACTGGAGCTTCGCAGAACTCACAAGACCAACAGGGAGATCTGAGAGGCTACTGGAGGTCCTGTTGCAGTGCCTGCATCTTCCACTGGTGGTGCTTCAAAGGAACTGATGGACGAGCTGTCCGATGAGCTTCACTCCAGGTTCAGCAAGTAGCTGTGTGGGTTGCGTTTGCTGACACTGAAGCAGCTACTGAGCTCAGGCTAAATGTTTATTGTCTTGGTTAAACAGAGGGGAGGTTGTTGTTTTCCAGCATTTTTGATAAGCCCGTCATGCGGACTTGTTACAAATATTCGATTTGGTGATACATCGTGGATTAAAATGGCGAGAAGGATATTATCTGACCATGAAAACGTGAATATCTGTCCCAAAAAGTCCGAGAAATAAAACTGCTACAGTGTAAACCTATCAATATGAAAACCATTGAAAACGAAAGCCTAAAAACGCAAGAGGGTCAAAGGACTAAGGATGGCAGAAAGTGGTAACTAAGATTTAGCAAAACTATATATGTAGCTGTAGAGCAACTGTTTATTAAGGTGCGACTCCAGCAGTCAGTGGAGGTCTACAAAAATGTCGGTTGCTTCAGAGAATGGGCACAGTGATATACTTGGGAATATGTCAACAAAGTGTGTTGTCGGAGTGGCGCAAGCTTCTATAAAAACCGCTAGCTGCAGAGACAGCAAGATAACAAGCATTTGATGCAAACATTAGGTACCATCAAGAAACCCAGTCATGGGAATAAAATGCAGGCATTAAATTTCAGAATAGAGTTTTTAGAGGCCTAATTACCATTACATATAGTCACCTCCCAGAAAACGTTTGCCCTGCTTGATTTTTTCAGAAAAGCTTCATAACACTGGGGTCGATGGTCCGTTTTGTTTGTGAAATTGAGGTCACAAATACGCTTGGCCCAGCCAGGTTTGTGTGATAGGTTATGCGGATTTGCGGGTAAAGACTCCCTTCATGAAATTGGGTTTCAACTTTAAACCAATTTTTTTTAATTGTACCTGATAAAAAAATAAAAGCAGCTTGTCGCAAACTTGCTTTACAGAAAGTGCCACCTGGGAAACGCGTAGTCCATAAGAGTCGATTTTAAGCTTCACTGGAACTAACTTGGCCTTCGATTTAGTTTTGTTGGCCCATCACAGTGAGTATGAACTAATGTTACTTATCTGTTTTCTGTGTTTACATTGTGCTGCAACAGTAGGGCATTTTGTCTAAAAGTAGTGTGGGCCGTTTTTGTAACATCCTTTTGGTTTATTTTGCAGGGGAAAGGCGGAACGTGGTTTGGAACTAGCTGTAGCAGCCGTTACCTGCACCTATCCACCCATGGTACAGACACCAAGGATATCTGCACCACTGATTCCCTTGACAGGGATCCTCCACCAGTGTTGGGCTGTGGTAGACGCAGGCGTTAACAGATGGGTGGCGATGCACCTATTTATTAGGCGTGGCATGTAACTGGAAAGCCAGGCAGGAGGGGTATTCGAACGGTGAGGCTTAATTAACATAGCTGACGGACTTAGGCACACGAGCGCAGGATGCGGGTGCGTTATGGTCGTCTTGTGTAGTCCAAACGACTGAAGGGCTCCTCACCGCACAAGCCACGTACCCTCAACAGAGGGATTGCACGATTTTGACATTCCATTTAGTTTAGACCCACGAAGGAGATTGTCCTGACAGTAGTATGAGTTCTTGTCATGTACCCTGTTAACATAATGCTTAGTAGTATAATGCTTAGTAAATGTTGCTTCAGTCTATCAACCCCTCCCACCATTTTTTGGGAATGAAATCATGGTAATTTTGAAGTACAAAGAAACAGCCTCATAAACAACAGTCGATGCAAATGGCAGTGCTCAAGTGAACAGCGCACATTATTATTATCTCGTCCTTCCAAATTAGTTCGGCCTGAACTGCATCAATAGACTCATATTGAACTTAGCGTTCATGCTATTTGTTGAGGTTGATGAGCCCTATGTTGAGCACCAATATCAACCAAAGCACTTGCCTTGTTTGTTTTGTGAACCTATTGCAACACAACAAAAGTGATATGTTGCGCAAACAGCACAGAGCCACCAAAGCTGTAACCCACTTATATATACACTAGCATAGAAAAGCCAGTTATGTCACGCTTATTCCCTTATAATTCTTCGTTGAGCTGAAATCCAAGTCCTCTCTATGCAGTTGCACAGAGTGGAGTTGAAGGTGGAGGTAAGGTACTTGACCAGGGGCATGTTTTTTTTATTTCTTGTAGATAAGCAAAAAGTGAACATGGCAACAGCATACATTCCACCTGTCAATTTGAGATTTTGGTCGCCTAATATTATCAATTTACAGTCACTACCTGCAAGCTGTAAGTCAAGATTGTTTTGTAAAATAAACCTGTACTTTTGTGTTTGTGCTAGTGGGCTTTTGTTTTGTGTGCTTGTATATTTGTGATGTGAGAGGTATTACTTTTTCTAAGATGTGTGTAGCGCACAAGCTTTCGCTTTTAATGAAGCAGAACAGCGATAATGAACGAAGCACGCGGAACTGGCAGTGCACGGCCAGCCAATTCAAAATTTTGACAGAAGCTTGTTTGGCCAACCACGTTTTAAGTTTAATGTGTGTCTTTTCCACAGGAGCTGTGTTCGCAACCTGGCGAAACATTGTAGGGCTCCACGGTAGATAATTAGCTGCTTTATTGCCAGCGTCTTGGCTTTGCTATCGTGCCCAAATTGTTTGGTGTTCATTGAAACGGATTGGAAAGTGAAGTACAATTATTGAACCTAAACAAAATTGAGTACAAAGTACAATGAATGAAAAAATATTACAAGGAATTTCCAAGCAATGCCAACTTGTTACTAAAAGTACTCTTTGAAATAAACACCACATGCTTGCTTGTGAACACAAGCAACCATGTCCCCATCCATGATTGTGGGTCAAGTGTACTGAGTACAACATTTATGCCAGTTGGATTCCTTGATAAGTGTTACTAGCAGTAGTGGCAAGTTTTGGGTTTGCTTTGGCCATTGTGCTTTTTTTGTCACTGACAATATGACGTATAGGCGTTTCCTAGTCAGCACAGCCCAGCGACGCGTGGCGAAATCTAGGGGCATGTTTAAAGCCATGTCCACATGCATGGGACCCTCAATTTAATCGCTCAGATCCGCTTGATCTCGTAGTGTAGTAGTCGAGCTCCTGCGGAGCAAACATCCTAACGCGGGTCCAAATCCCGTTACTGCTTTTTCTTTCATTTTCAAGGGTTTCTCATGTTGGAATATTGACATTTGTTATCACGCATATAACCTATTTTTGATATCTTTATGCATTTTAAATGGGATTTCGGGTATTTTCGTTGCCTTTTGATCAGTTCTAGCTACTGCTTCTCGTACGTTTTTCCGGATTTTGCCCTTTTAGGTCGGTTTCGGCTATTTCGGTTGAATATTTTTCTACACCGTGGTTTTCAACCATTGCAGGCCCGTTTTGGCTGTTAATTATTTCAGTTCGGGGGGTTGTGTATGTTTTTGGTATGTTTATGCTGTGATATAACCCCCATAAGCAAGCTCAGGTGAGGGCTGGCTGTACTGACTAGGAAACGCATATACGCGCCCCACACAGGGTGCGTATACGCGTTCCGCACGTAGCGGCCCGGTCCACTTGACGATCGTGCGAGGGGTGGCCGGGTGTGCAACCGATGGCTCGTGCGTCGCAGCAACTCCGGTGTGCGCCTGTAGAACCATCTTAGCTCTGGGGCGATTAGTGACGCTGCGCCGGAGCCGCTTGATAAATATAAATGTATCACATAATGGTTACACCGTGTTTGTGTGTGTCATTGAAGCAGCAGTAAGCATGATAATCAAACTAATCCTGGACAACCAGGAAAGCTAAGAATAACCAGCTGAACCTTAGCTCACGTTACGTATACCCTGGCATAGCCAAGCTAAACCACTCCTATTTTTAACGCGCATCAAGAGTGGCGCATTAGCTTCTTCGCTCACAGCGCGACAAACTACATCCTTACGCAGCGTCAGCTAGGTCGCATTCACCGTGACGTGCGGCGCATTGCGTTTTCCTTGCCGCCAGTGCGGTCACACGTTTCTTAAGTTGTAGAAGCAACATAACACCTCTTACTGTTAGACACATCTCTTATATGTTTCGCTGGGCCGTGGAAATATTTATCCTTCTGTTTTCACTGAGCAAACGATGAAGAAACCGCGACTGTAGCAGCCGCCACTGCTGCGCACGGAAGCTCGCGTTCCATCACCTATGTCATTTCCGCCCTGTTTGTAATAGCGGCTTTTTATTCTCAGTTTCAGATCGAAAAGGTAGCTTTTTAGATGCGAACGCATCTCATTCACTCGCCTTGTCCCTGCATCCATCCGGCGTTGTCGGCGTCCACCCCTCTCCCATTCTCCTCGCCGCGCCAGCTGCGATCTCCGCCGCTCACGCCCTCTCCTCTCCGATAGCGAACACTCTTCGCGAAGGGCATTGGATTGGATTCGATTGGATTGGCTTAGCTTGGATTGGATTAGATTGGCCTGGCTTGGATTCGATTAGATTGGCTTGGCTTGAATTGGATTTGGATTGGATTAAAGTGGATTGTGTTGGATTGTGTTGCGTCATTGCCGCGGCAGACACACTGGCGCCGGCGCGTCCCCTCACCGTTATGCGCGCTATAAAACGCGGTGCCAGCGCCGCTCCGCTCCATCGTTCCAGCGGCGTTCCTCCGCTGTCCAACGCTGCAACGTGAACCCTCTATGCGTCGCATCTATACAGGGGTTCCCGCGAGGGGCGGTGGGAGTTTTTAGGAGTTGTTTTCGCCGCAAAAACTCACATTTGGAGTATGATATTCGGTACTTAGGGCAACGTTTGTGCGAACTCTCAGAATATCGTTGTTTTACATCGTCGAAAATTTCAGTGCAGTTGGCCTTTAACGCGCTGACGCAACGCAGGTGATGAGGCGCGCCGTAGTGGAGGGCTCCGGATTAATTTTGACCACCTGGCCATCTTTAACGTGTGCCGAAATCTCGTACACACGGGCGATTTTGCTTTTCGCATCCATCAGAAAAGCTGCCGCCGCGGCTGGGAATCGAGCACACGACCCAATTATAGATGTTATTTAAGGGTGTGCGAATATAAAATTTTTCGAATACGAATATCTAGCCTCGAATATCGAATCGAATATCGAATAATTAAGGGGGGTCGTGGCTTTCAAAATCAACTTTTTCATTTCTGCGTAGATTTTGATGACAATTGGCACAGTAACTGGAAATTTGTGCGATAGCATCATAAAAATTACAAAGTGATATTTTGAAAACTATTTTTATTTATAATATTTTCTTTCTGTTCACCTTGTACCGAGCTTGAGCGGCCTATAAAACATGATCGTGAACTTGTTCGAAGTGCTTTGCATACTAAAATGAATAGACGAGGTCGTGGCAGTCAGATTTTTTTATTAAAACACAATGTTTTTACTTCTCAGTTTTTAATAGGTGAATGCAAAAAAGGCATATAGACCATGAACGACTACATAAATAAAAGTTCACAAAAAGTAAACCTGAAAAACCAATAGTGTCACGACCGCAGCTGTTTATCAAGGAATGTAACGCAAAGAACGGAATCAAAATACACGTAGTGGTCATGAAGCAATCACTGGAACAAATCACGTACGTGGCAAAAACAACCGCTTTGAGAAAACGGCTTCCCAGGTTGCGACATATATATCATTCATGAAAAGTCGCTAGGGTTGTAGCCTTTCGCGTCCTTTGGAACACAGGGCTTCTGGGATGCCTTGTCTTGAAATTGGAGCGCCTTTTGCAGCCTTTTACTTTCCATAAAACATCATTTTCCGCTCCTATGTAAAGAGCACATAGCCCAGTTTTCGCACCTAACGGGGGGAGATGGCTTTCAAGGCTAAGTAGGTTACCTGGTAGCCTGTGTTGCACTGGACCACTTCCTTCTGCAGTGTAGTGACTATGGCAACATGTGAAGCACTCTTTTTTTAACTACGTTTGAAAGCTGAGTTTTGACTTCTTTTATGATTTAGTTTTAACCTTGCCTGGAGCGGCAACTTCGTACTCGTACGCGCAGGTGCTCATTGCCAAATGTTTATATACCACAGCGATACGAACGAGCTACTTTGAGGCTTGGTATAATATTCTGCGTAACCCCAACTTCAATGCATGCACACGTCTTTAGTACTCTTGAGATTCAGGGCATCCAATATTCCTCGCAGAACAACCAATATGCACTAAACTATAGATATATGCATTGGTCATAATATTTTCCCTAAAAAATTCAATTAGTTAAAATCTACGACAGTAAAGTACATTTTTAACGCATTGGTATAAATAATTCCACTAAAAAAATCGATTTGTTGAATGCTAAAAGAGTAAGGTACATTTTTAACGCCGTCAACACGTTTTTATTCCCAACTCACACCTGTTTGCATGATTACTCGAAGTGCACGGGAAACGTTGCACAAAAAAGCGATATGGCTCGGCCGCATCGCGGCACTCTCATGCCGCAACTTGTCATACTTTGGTTATCCCTGAAATGACCCTTCAGGTCACTTGTACGAATAATTCTAATGTCACAGGAATTAATTACAACTACTGGAGTTGAATCGTACCCAGTTTGCGCAGTCAGGCGATGCTACAACGCGCAGCGGCTACGCCGTGCGCGCCGCAGCTTTTGACGCGTCGGCCGTTTTAGCCTGTAAGCATCGCAAATCAGACGAAAAGTTCACTTCGCGAACCGCTATCACAAGCGCGAAAACCGCGTATCACCCTGCGGGGCAAAGTCACGCGCACCACGAAGCGTTCGATGGCCTCCGCCTTTCGAGCCACGCAACTTCCTGTAATCTGGCTTGTAATCTCAGGCATTCCATCTCGATAATGTCCGTCTTAAATACCACAACAAAAACTTGGCCGAGCGAAGCAGCGAAAATGAACTCTTAAACGCGCACGACGCATTTCAGGTGGCCACCATCTTGCATTGCCGCGGCGACGCCCAATCAGGAGGGCCGTTTCAGCGCGCGCCGACCGGAAGGTCATTCGCGCTTCCGAATGTATTTCTGGTTTCGTTCGTGCGCATTTTTTTCTGCTGTTCGATCATCTGTGAATGAATGAAGATAAAACAGATTGCCGGGACCTGAAAAAGGATCGCTTGGCCGATCCAATGGTACGAAAATGGCCACGCACGGTGGCACTGTTGCGGAGATACACCGCTCCGAATATTGCCATCTTTTCGCCCTTTTCCGCTGACATTTTGTCACCGCGGCTAGCAAAAGTATTTTTATGCCACTTTGCGATGGTTTTCGGCAGGAAAACTTTGCCTACGCACTGGCTAGAAAACATACAAACCGAATATGTTGCTTTAAAACGAAAACGGTGTTTTGGTCATTTTTTCCGAAGTTGAAAGCCGTGTCCCCCTTTAAACTAATCAAACCAAATATTCGATAATACCCGATTATTAAAACCCTTTCGAATAATCGAAATGTTTCGAATACATAGTTTTCGATGCGATTACGAATATAACATCCTTAATATTCGAGTAATATTCGAGTTTTTCGAATATTCGCGCACCCCTATATTTGTTATTCATTGAGGTTGGGCTTCAAGAACCCGGTAAATATTTTAACGAAGCGTTGAATGCACGAAAACTATTATGCCACCCACATGCCAATTAATAAAGCGACGCTTTTTGTGTCTCGCTAACTGCGTATGTCGCGTCGAAAATACACTGCAGGAAAGCCAACTTTCCCGAAAAATAATGTTGATTGTGGGTGAAGTGAAATAAAAAATGGTGAAGCCTGCAATAAGTCCCGCAAGGCTCGAACCATAGCAAAGCTGGAGAATTTATATGTAAGCACTGAAGGACACACCGCTACGCATTGCATTAGGTTTGAAATTGTTTGTGTATATGTTCCGTCGTCTCTTTTCATGGTGGTAACAGTAGCCATTGTCATATCCAGCTATGGACTGTTCATTCAGACCTGACTCGGCAAACCGTGTGCTTCCAACAAGCCTATATATGGCCATATATAAAAATTGCCATATATGGCCACGTCAGGAATTGGGCATATGTGGCCATATACGGGTGTGTCATAAAGGCCATATATGGCCTTATATGCCTAATTCCTGACGTGGCCATATATAGGTGAGGCCATATATGGATGTGTGCCATATATGGCCTTATATGCCCAATTCCTGACGTGGCCATATATAGGTTAGGCCATACATTAGTAAGCCATATATGGTGGCCTAATATTATATATGGCTATATATGGATTGAGCTTGTGACCACTTGCATGGCATATATAATGAACTTCAGTTAACAGCAGCAATTAGTGCTGCACCCCAAAATGCTGACAAACACTTCATCACATACCTTCCACATTTTATTACAAAAACTGCTGCGCGTGCAGGCAAATTAAGGTGGCGGCAGGTTGCTTTGTTGTGGCGACGGGTCAGTGGATGCATTCTTCTTGGCCAGCTTTTGCCCCTTTGATGGAAGCACATGTTCCTCTCTGCATTTATTTAGATTTACCTCTTGTATTTAGCTGTGGCTTTCCTAAACCCTGCAAATGAAATGAACCAAATAGAATTATCAGCCGCCAATTTTTAGGCTCTTTTTTAATTATTCCTGAAAAAAAAATTATGTAAAAAAAAACTGTCGCCACCTCAAGAGGGCCTGAATCAATTTCTTCCCTTTGGAAATACTTTTATTCTGCCTTACACTCTTCACAACAGGATACAGAGCAAAATTGTTATTGATGATGCTTGAAGGTAATTCCTTGCGATTTTGTCCCTATGGTCCATGTTAAAACCTTCATGCAACTTTTATAATACAAATTTTCCGTGTTTAAATCAACAACTCCTAATTTGGACTATTCAGTGTGAGGTTTAAACAAATGCACTGCAGGTGATCACTTCGTCAAATGTAAATGCAAATTGCAGCCCACAGAGCATTTTTTCTGCTTATGTAGATAAAAAAAGCGGCCCAAAATGGCATCAATTCCTGCATGGAGAGGTGTCTACTGGATGGCTGGAATGTGCAAACATTTGGCTTTTAAACCTAATACGAACTTTGTTTGGTCATGCTTCAATTCAGTGGCACATTCTTTTTATAACAAAACTTAAACATTAAGCCGTGTGCTGTATTGGCTGTAATGAAGCAATATCTGGCTGTCACGGGGCTCAAAACTAGGAAGCTCGCATATAAAAGCAAAAAAAATTAACCTAACACATTATTTTGAAGAAACTTGAAAAAACTCTCGGCGTCCAAAACAGCACAAGTAGAAAACGCCCTTCTGTGCGTGGACACTGTGAAAAACTTCATCGTAATTCGAGCTGTGAAAAGCCACCAGATAAAGACCGCATCCTTCAAATAAATACGAACGCAAACCTGTTTTGCCAAACAAGCGATGCTGTTATTTTTTTCACGTTCTCATGTTCCAGTCAATGTTCCAGTGGCCCCAACTAAGTTTTTGAAAAAAAATAGACGCAGGAAAAGGCGGTAAAACAGGGAAAAACTGAGTGTCCAGGTTAACAGCTCTAAAGAAAACTAAGCGTCACCACCCTTACAACTTTTGGAAACGCATTAGCTGCAACCTCAACAAGTATGTACGCGCACGACCAATTACCGAGAAGAAGCCCTTACGTTAATACGATTTTCGTCAGCGGAAAAGAGGACGGAGAGGGTGAGCTGTAAAACAGCGCTTCTATTAAAACAAGTATGGTTGCCGCGGCAACTTTTCGAGAAAATTCGGAAGCGTAAGGCATCGAGTGATAGAACGCTTCAGACGTGCCACGCAGTTTAAGCGAGTCTCGAACCAAATGCCGGTTGCACAGGTTCTAGCGTGTTTATACCGATGGAGGCTCGGACATCAGTTGTTTGGGTACACTTGTTGCACCCGCGAGAGCGAAGGCCACTGGGTTGATCTGTATGCGTGGCTGACGGGTAATATCCGCATCCGCAAAGTGAAACTCGCATACCTAGAAAAAATATTACCTCCAATTAGCAAAGCCTTCGGTGCTTGACATACAAAAGTGCGGCCTGAGAGCCAGTTACACGTGCACGTGTATCCTCTTGAAATGAGAGCACAATTGTATACCAAAATGAGAAAAAAAAGCTTACCGTGGAATTCTCGGTGACAGTGAGGCTTTCTCGCGGCACCGCGTGTAACCATGCATGCATCAGTCTTTCTTCCCTCGGGAACTTGAACACGTGTACCTTCGTGTCCACGGTGTAGTCGCCGCGGCATCGTCGAACACAGTACTTGCACGGCATGTCAGCGTACTTCTTTTGACATTGCCAAAATTTGCACACGCGGAGACACTCACAGAAATACGGAAAAAATGAGCGACTCGACGGCGAAGAGACGCACGTGGAAAAAGACAGGCCGTGGAATGCCGAGCCTGCGGGACAGTAGGGGTACCTTGCAGCCAGACGTGTGATTCCGAGACGTCGTGGAGGGGTGATCGCCTCCGCGGGGCTCGTGAGCGCGAGTGGAAAGGGCGAAGAACTTAGGCTTTCTGCCTTTCCAATTGGTGTACGTATACGAACCCACCGCGAGCTGCCGAAAGAGAAAAAAGAAAAAAAGGTGCAAGGCTAGACACCATAGCCGCTCCCCAAGCGGAAAGCGAAGGGATGCCCCTTTGCTTATTTTGCCGGAGACGCCTTCCAAGAATGGCGGACTGGCAGCCCGCGTATGCTCAGATCGCTGCTGGAAAAAGGTCCATTTTCTTTCAAGATGCCATGCGCTGTAGGACTGTTTGAATGATCTGAATCACGCGCCACGCACGTCGTGTTCTAGCGACCGCGACAGGGGGTAGGCGCAGCAGGCGGCGCCGCTTCGGCACCGTGCTCTAGCTATCGCTGACCGATAGAGTTGCGTCACTGTATGGCGTCCTCGATAAACATGCACCAGGGTTGCCCCTAAAACCGGCGTGGTGCACAGTGCCCCGGGACGGTGCGCACAGGCACGGGCCATTAATAGAGGACAAACTGAGTGGTTCTACCCAAATGCCATCTCGTTAGCTATGAAAGCAATTGAGAAATGCTTTCACAATGGCAATAAAGTAGCGTAATATGACACAGCGCTACTAAAAAGAGATATTTATTGAGAGACAATGATGTTATGCACAAAAAAAGCATATTTTTCTCAAAGTGGAAACAAATCACCATAGCAGAAGAGTTATAGGCCAGAGTGTGATTTATGAACATTCTCTTTGTCTACTGAACGCAATTTTAAACGTACTCGCGAGAGCGCTCCGATTAATAAACAGGTTTCAAGCTTTCAAATGCCACCGCTACTTATTTTTTATACTGAAAATATCTTTTTTTTCTCGTAACTAATTAAGGCTGTTAACTGCGAAATGTTTTTCACAGCAAGCATAACAAGCTGTTGGGCGATACTGTACATAAATTTTGTGTTGAAAAAGAAATATTAAAAACTGTTGTGCTGTTGTATATGACAAATAAAGAACTAAAGCAGCTGCATTAAATATAACTGCAGTTTTGAAGAATGCAAGGAGAGATCTCTGTATAGTAAAAAAAAACTATCAGCACCCTAACTTGGAAATTAAAGAGAAAGTGTTTTCGGGGAATTTATAATTAAAGGGAATTCATATTCCTCTGATTTATAATTAAATATAGAATTTGCATATGCAAAGTGCCCCAGCTATTTTGCACCAAGATTTAAAAAAAGGAGTAATGGCGTAACTCGAAGAAAACCTAGTGCATAATGTTTGCAGTACTGTGAAGAAGCGGGCAGCATTTTTAGTTAATGAGACTTAGCTAATTAATTGTAATTAATTATCTAACTCGAGAAGTACTGTACTTATCACTGAGGTGTCAATGAGGCACTTGTAAGTACCCACGGGGGGCATATATATGCGGTATTTTCAGCGACGAGCTAAATGCGCTCACATCTATTCTGACTGATAAAGAAAACCCACGAAATGTGAAAAATACCACATGATGGCGCCTCCGCTCGCAATAGCACGCATCGTAAAGCAATGCCCTCAAACAGGCTGCCTCTAAGTTAGCCAGAATGAAATAAAAGGAAGAAGAAATCGCCACCGAGTTTGTACCTTATCTGCACACATGCCCCGCGAATCTCCCTGTTGCTGCTCCTTCCATGCATGCCATTACCAAGGTGATGCGCTGACTCTTCGGGCGGGTGACAGGCGAAGAATTTGCTTTCAATCAGCTTATTTGGGGACGCTGCTTTACAATGCCCATGGAAGCGCCGTCACGAGGTATTTTTTTATATTTCGCGGGTTTTCTTTATCAGTCAGAATAAATGAGTACGCAATTAGTTAGTCGCTTGAAATATCGCAGTTAGATGCCCCTCGTGGGTGCCTCAAGTGCCTCATTGACACTTCAGTGATTAGGACAGTATTTCTCAAGTTAGATAATTAATTACAATTAATTAGTTCAGTATCATTAACGAAAAAATTACTGTCCGCTTCTCCAGAGTACTGCAAACATTATGCACTAGGTTTTTTTCAAATAACCCCATTGCTCTTTTTTAAAATCTTGGTGCATGATAGCTGGGACACCCTGTATATTTCCTTGGAACTGAGTGAATCAATTGTATATATCAGTAACTGGACGCATATCTGGCTGCATTTCGTGTAATACGTAAATCTGATGGTGTCATATAGGTGTTCTTCATGCCATATAAAAGAGAGAGAGAGTAAATGTTTATTGAAAAAGGAGAAGAGGTCGGCCTGAGAAATTGATCTTGGGCCTGCTACTTCCCTCTGGGGGGAGGGTACTGGGGACAGAAAGAGAAAGGAATGAATATGGAAGGTATGGGGAATGACAATGAAAGCGACAAATGAACTATGTACAAGCAGTAAACCAATAAACGTCCCACGTATAACGGGGCGCAGAATCAGATGACTACAGTTTACTTTTAAGCACATGACTATCATCCATGAAAAAAAGAAACTGCTCAGACATTATTTCGCAGTCTGTTCAATTTTGTCGCAACATAGAGGTGAGAATCCAAAGAGGAGTCACCAAGAAATGTAAGCAGGGCTTTAACGGCTAGGCTTTGCTTCCTGTTTTCAGCCCACGTGCCCAAGATCTTTTGTTCGGACAGAGGGCGAGTGTCCAAGCGTAGTAAAGCTGTCTCAAGGTTCATTCGCTCACTCGAGTACTTTGGACAAGCACTAAGCAAATGATCGATTGTCTCAGGACAACCGCACAGAAGGCAGTCTGGGCTGTCCTCTCGCCCGATTGTGTGAAGATACTTCCGAGTCAATGCTACTCCAAGACGCAGCCTGTGTAGCAATGTCTCTTGACTTCGGCGAAGACGAGGAGCATGACTGACCCAGAACGTCCGCTCTGGATCGAGCTTGTGAAGGCGTTTATGTCGATTCTGCGGGTCCGACGAATGCAAGGCTGCAGCTTGTTTACGCGCTCCGTAGAGTATCGCGTTAGCATCCTGCATTGTGATGGGTATAGACAGGAGAGTTCCATTGTGGTGTGCCTGCTGTGCTTCTGCATCCGCCAACTCATTTCCAGCGATGCCACAGTGACTTGGTATCCACTGAAACACCACCGTGTGGCCCTTTTCATTCAACTCTTTAAACAGGATAGCGACATCAGTGGTCAGCTGATCGTACGCGCCTCTCTTCATTGGGTACCTTAGTACCTGCAGGGCTGGTTTGCAGTCGCAAAAGATAATCCACTGCTGTGGCCTTTCACAAGAAATGGTGCGGAGCGCTTCGCGTAAACCGACCAGTTCTGCTGCGGTAGACGACGTCCTGTAAGCAATCTTGAAACGTTTGGTCAGGTCCTTGAAGCACCTAGCACCATATATGGTGGGACAAGGCGCCATATATGGGTTGGCCGGGACATATACGGCTGTACTTGGCGCCATATATAGGTTGGCTGGGCCATATATAGCTGTAAGTGGAGCCAAATATGGGTTGGACGCGCCATATATATATGGCTTGACGTGGGGCCATATAAGGCCATATTTTACGCCATATATGAGGTGACCACACCTTATATGGCCATATTTGCTTCCATATATGGCACGTGGTAGCCATATATGAACACATATATAACTATATATGACCACATATAATTTATGTATGGACCATATATGGAATTTTCGTAAGGGTGGGGCCATCACCGACTGGAGGTGTCTCCAACCGCATTACACCTCTGCGGCCGACCTGTACGCACTGCCATCTCACTTCGCGTGTTGGGATTCCAAGTTTCCGCGTCTATGCGTCAGCGTCTATGTGGGTACTTTCCACTCGCCAAAAAGTGGGACAGATGCTCCACCTCATACGACACATCTCAGAGAAGTCTGGGGGATCCTGTTCCAAAATTGCCCATCTATTGGAGTGGTCTGTACTCCAGCCTCGGCGTGTTTACCCGACCCAATTCCAACACTTGAACCAGTCGGAGTTGGCCAGACTTCAGGCAATTAACTGAGCCGCAATGCGTGCCATTACCTGCCTCCCTAGGATAACAGTGATCCCTGCTCTTCAGGCTGAAGCCCAAGCTAGCACCTTGGATGAGCTTTTCCATCAGCGTCGGTCCGCCCGCATGCATAAACTCACTTTTGTTACTGAGGCAGAGGCGTTAGGAAACTACATGGATCGTTCCCTACCCACATCCCCAGCCTGCGTCGTTACCAGGACACCCTGGCTATACCACCAGGGGACCGACAACAGGCCACTAACACGACTGCACAATCGATCCGACGGACAATCTGACACGCTTTTCGCGGTCGCACAAGTACTAGAGGCTGAGTCTCAACCCCAGATAAGTCTCATCCCCGGCTGAGTCTCAACCAAGGATGACGTGTGCTGACCAGAACACTACAATGCTGGCCACAACACCACAGGCCTGGCAAACTTGCTTCTACGAAACACGCCATGCCCTGTCATCTATGCTGGACGAGCTTACCGCCACACCGGACGGCTTTCAAGCACTAACTCCAGCTGTTCTTCAAGCCCCTAGAGGTACTTTACAAATCTATACATACTTCACGGCGGCCATACGTGATCTACGTCAAGTAAATAACAATGCCGCTCTCTCGAGGGACACTCATGAGATACTGAGTTTTTACCCCTGCCGTGTTCGACTCTCGTGGGTCCGCTGAAATACGCTCCCGGCTCACATAGCGGCAGATAGTGCCTGCCACCCTGCATTCATTCCACGACCAATGCCATTCCTGACAATTAGATGCCCCAGGACAATTTTTCCAGGAGAAAGAAGGCCTTCGTCGCGCCACAAGCGCTCTGATTCCACCGTGTGGAGCGGACTTCCGTAGTAGACCCGTTCGCTGGGAGGAGGTCTTGCTGCGAAGACTTCGCGTTGATGTTGCCCCCTCTCTCTCTTGATGTTGCCCTCTCTCCATGGTAGCGTGGGGACCACGCTTCATGCCCCCGTTCACACCGAAATGCCCCGTCTGCACGGCTCCTGCCGGAGATGCTGACACAGAACACCTGCTGTGGACGTCACCTACATTGGAAGAGGCCAGAACGCGACACCTTTCATGCACAGGCCTCCACCCTGGCAGACCACCTGACCTCCAACGGTGGATATATGGGGACGGCCCCACCACCACTTCACACGCGGGAATCGAACCCGCGTCCTCGGGCAGAAAAATGCGTGCGCATCCACAAAAGTTCCGCAGAAATTCAGAGAATTATCTGATAATACGTAGCCTTCTTGAGCCGCTTGCCTTGAAGGTGAGTTTTTACAGTCAAAGTTTTTGGTTTTTCTAAATCCCGTCCGACCAGTTATCTGCATTTGCGCTATTATAACGATTCAAAGTTGAATAATCGCGAAATCTGCATTATTGTTGTGTTGGGTGTTATACGGATTGCCATTTTCCGTAATTGCCTAATATTTTTCTAATTTTTAGGCTTTTCAAAATTGCGTTCCACCAATTATCTCCATCTACGCTGTTATAACGACTGCATTCGAAACTTTCGGGAAATCTGCATTATTGTGGAAGTGAACGGCTGTGCACAGTTAGCCATTTTCCGTAATTTTTTCATATTTTTCTTATTAGTGGTTCAAAATTTCTTTGTACCAATTATCTAATTTACGCTAATATAAATATCATAAGTGGAACTTCCGCAAAATCTGCATTATTGTTGAAATGCAGGTCGTTATACAGCTTGTCATTTTTCGTACTTGTTTCATATTTCAGTTGTTTATTGTTTTTTTCAAAATTTCGTTACACCAATCATCTACAATTATCTCCACCAATTTCGTTCCACCAATTATTATTTACGCTTTAATAACGACTACAGGTGAAATTTTCTCGAATTTGCATTATTGCGAAAATGCAGGGCGTTACACGGTTCGCTATTTTCCGGAATTATTTTATATTTTTCTTTATATTTTTCAAAATATAGGTTCTAGCAAGTATTTCCATTTACTTTATCAGAACGATTACAGGGGAAACTTTCGTGAAATCTGCATTATTGGGGAAATGCCATGCGTTATGCGTTTTGACCTTTTCCGTAATTTTTTAATATTTCTCTTGTTTTTTAGTTTTTCAGTTTCGTTCGGCCAATTATCTCAATTTACGTTATTATAACGATCACATTGATAAATTTCCGAAATCTGCATTATTGTGGAAATGCGGGGTCTTACAATGTTCGCCAGTTTTCGTAATGATTTCATATTTTTATTTTTTTAGTTCCTCAGATTTCTTTCGACCAATTATCCCCATTTACGCTATTGTGACAATTACAGGTGGGACGTTCCCGATATCAGCAGTATTGTGGAAATACCTTGCGTTATGCGTTTTGACATTTTCCGTAATTGCTTAATATTTTTCTTATTTTTAGGTATTCAAAATTTCGTTCCACGAAGTATATCCATCAACGCTGTTATAACGATTACATTTGGAACTTTCGCGAAATATGCATTATTGTGGAAATGCAGGTCGCTACAGGTTTCGCCAATTTCCGTATTTATTTGTATTCTTATTTTTATTTTTCCGAAATTTCGTGCGACCAGTTATCTCATTTACGCCGTTATGGCTATGACAGGTGGAAGTTCCGCGATATATGCATTTTTGTGGAAATGCAGGGCGTTACACGGTCCTGACTGTGGTGGGTGCTCGGCAAAGAATGCTACGCATTACAATCTACATCGTCGTGTTCCTGGTGACTGGTGGTCCCGGATCGTTTTGTCCGCAGGTATTCACATTTCTCTTAAAGTGGAACGCGTCAGCACGCGCTAGAACTGGCGGCAACCGGCTTTGCAAACTGGGCGTCTGTAGCGCGACCTGTCTTGTGCTCCCCCTAGCGGACGCATGTGAATGGTTTTCATTCATTCCTTCATTTCAGAGACTGCTCGGCTGCCGTGCTAAAATGATTGCAATCAGGCTTTTTCGTTCCTCTTTCTTTTTCCCTTTCTCATTTGAATCTAAGTATGAAATTCTTTATTCGGCTGTACTGTTTTGCTTTATCTGGTTCTCTTTTTAATGAAAAAAGTTTATCCGCCAATCCCCCTGAATGGGTATGCGCCAATTTATAGGCCACCACCACAACCACCACCACCTGGGTATTTTATACGAGCGCCAAGCGCATGCCTGGATGACGCCGGGCGCTCCACGTAAAAAGCGTGCTCACATAACCGGTAAACGCTGGGAGTAGCTATGAAATTGGATTTTTTGATGTCGCCTCACACCACACACATTACGGCCACCACCCTGGGTCCTTCGCGCTATGAAGCCGACGTCTATACAATCGATACACTGTTGAAGTAATTTGGATTTGTAGAGGGGTGCCCCGACGTGCAAAATTAGCAAAATTATGCACCCCTTTGTCTAACTACGACGATGATTGAACGCGAAGTTTTTTTCCTGACAAAACAAATGGCGAAGGGTCAAAGCCACTTCCATTAAAAGTTAGAACTGCGTGCGAATAAAAGTCAAAGCTCAGCGAGTCAAGCTCCAAACCGTCGGCGAGCCGAAGTCCAAACTGAGACGACAACTGAAGAGACGAGAAGCTTCGCGGTCAACCATCGTCGTTGTCAGACGAAGGGGTGCATGACTTTTTTTTTATAATCCTTTAGTTTATAGCTACAGGCCGTCCTTCACCCGTTATTTTGACTTCACGTTTCTAGAATACTCGCACTATCTTTCTGCCGCGCAAATTTTGCCGCGTGGTCCGACCTCTCTTCCTGCGTGGCAGGTGGCAGCAGCTTACTACTTTGCAAGCTGGCGCCTCCCGGTTCAAACTTCTCGCTTCCTTCAATAGGCGGCAGCAACTTACAGCAACGAAACGAGGGGCGGAAGGAGTAGAGAGGCGCACGGATGCCCTCGCCTGCCCTCGCCTCTCCAATGCGCCCGTGAATCAGAAAGCTAGGTTGGCTGGGTCACCCATTTCTTCAACAGATGGCAGTAGCTAACCGTACGCCAACTTTCAGCTCGGAGCGTGGTTCCCCGCCCACGTTTCACGTTTTGTCCCTTGTGACCCACGCCGTTCTATTACGTGACAGCATATCACTAATTGTTGGATGCTCTTGAGGAGGTTACTTTTATTTTGGGCTCAAGTGACGGCAGCTAACGAGTTCACAGACGGAGTGGCGCGCTTTTTGAACACAAGGCTCGGGTTATATCAATCGTGTGGGTCGGACCGGGGGGCGCGGGGAGTTGACGTTGTTTGTTTGCTAACAAATGGGAGCAGCTTAGTGAAACCTTTCGGCGCTAATATTGGCGCTCCTACCCTGAGAAAAGGTGGCGGCTGAACAGCAGGCTTATACTCCGAGGTGGGCCACTTGGCAGGTACTCTGGAACCTGGGGAAAGGGCTGGGGGGGGGGGGGGGGCGGTCGCCCCCTTAACATACTTCGATGGGGACAGGGCCCCCTACTTTCGACTGTTGCCGCTGAAATCAAAAATTTTCAACAGCTATAGTTGGGTGGTTCATTGCTTTCCAAAAGGCCGATGATCGATCTGACGTACAACGGCGGCACGATGGCCGGTTTAAAGGCGCCATGAAGAGAAAACACAAGTTTGGTTCATTCGAAAGATTGCCTCGTTAGAACCATAACGACACCACTTATAACGCAAACGTCGCTCAAATAAGCTACATAATTAGGAAAAACAGGAATGGTCATGCGACCCACCAGCTCATTTCCCGCAACAGAACCTATGCCGTCACATGGGCTAAGCTCTGCGATTGGCGGAGGCCGGCAAAAGCAAACGCATGTTAGGCAGGGCTTACAGTTTGCATAGCGAGCTAAATGCCCGTGAAACATACTGCACATTCTTTTTATGACAAAGAACGGTGGAGTAAACGGTTGAAGTTCCGAACGAACACGCAAGCGTGTGCGCCAATGCGTACGAAACAACCGCCTGGCCGAGCTCGACATCTCGCCGTCACGCAGATGAATTTTCGGGTTCGAGGCGCTCTGACCTTGGAGGAAAAATGCCGTAAACACCGCGCATTGACGCTCGTATCTTTCTGGTCGAAGCAGAGAGCTCGCGCGAACGGCTTTCCATACACGACACCGGCCAACTGGCATAAGCGATACTGCTACTGAAGTTGAACTATTATTAACCGTAATAAAAATACGGCACATACGTACCAGTCTGTATTCGTCCGTGGCGACGGCGCTGACGAGGCAGCGGTGCCGACGGCAGGGCGTTCGTCTGTTGTGGCTATCGCGGAATGGTCGCTTTTCCGTCCACCGCGTATCCCACAACTCTTGCCGCTCGTGCACTTAGAAGCGTTGAGCGTTCAAGTGGTGTGAGGTTGTTAAATGCAAGCCCGAGCTCCTCGGCGAGAGTTTTGTTCTCCGGATCAGGCGATTCCATGACTAGGGCTGCGGGTGCACTAGGTTTTACTAGCATTTTTAAAATGGCCGCCGTCTCGGTCGACTCCCGCGTGTGGGTGCTATATGGAGTCGACATACTAAGTATCTGTTTCATGGACCGGCCCGTGTGACACCATTGCTCACGTCACCAAATGTGCAATTTTAGCGGGAGATTTAAAATTTTGGCTTAAATTGCCTTATTTCTCAGTGAATAAAGCATCATTTGCTTCCGGGAAAGCGCTTGGGGTACTATGAAACACCTAATCTTTCGAATAAAACAAACTTTTGTTTTCTCTTCATGACTCCTTTAAGAAGCCACAGGTAAAGGCACGCCGCTCAACATACGGGTAACCAAACCTTTAAATCACAACTACGCGAACAGATGCACAAAAGATACTGACTTACATACGGAGAGGGAACACATCATCTTAATCATCACCATTTACCGCAACAACAACCACAGCCTACTTAAGACGAAGGTCTCTCCCACTGACCTCCACCCGCTCCTGTCCTGCGCTGCCGGCGTCCATTCCTTGCCTCCGAAGTTTCTTATTTCGTCTCTCCATCGAGGTAATGGCCTTTCCGTTCACCTAGTCCCGTCTCTCGGCATCCATTCTGCCACCCTCGTGGTCTACCTGTTGTCAGTTCGTCTCACTACACGGCCAGCCCAAGTACACGTGTTCTTGATTTAAACTACGATGGATCTTCTGTTGAAGTTTGCTCCCTGATCCAGAATGCTCGTTCCTTCTCCTTGAGTGTTACTCCTATTAATATTCGGTCTATGGCCCGTTGAGCCGATCTATGTTTGCTTTCTAGTTGCTTAGTACAGCGCCACGTTTCTGTTCCATATGTCGTGGCCGGTAGAACGCATTGGTTAAATACTTTTCTTTTTGGGGATAGAGGTAGCTTAATTTTCATTATTTGTGAGCGTACATCAATGGATAACAAACGTTTCCCTCATGCCACCACGCTTCCCTACAATATAATACACAAGCCTGGAACTCACCGCACACTGTACCATCTCAAACGTATCACAACTCTTGCAAATGTGGAAAACCTGCATAAAAGATCGACGTTGTTCGGAGCTCATGGACTGCTTCCGAACAAGAAAGGAAAACTACTCCTGACGCGCGGATTTCCACACACCACAGAATATAATTCTGAAATAATCAAACACCAAGGTACATACCAAGCCGCAGATGAACTCGTAAAATAGGATCAACCAGATTATTGACCAGCCTGACTGTCCGAATGCCGGCTATATGGCAGCTGACCTTCGGTAACGCTACTGAACGGAAACCTATAAGTCAGGTACAATAGCGTGCCTAGCTTGAAGTTCAACGTTTTCTTCTTCTGTTCTGTTTCTGTTGTTAAAAGCTCTCCTTTCTTTTTACTTCACATTCCATCTGGTTTCTTTCTTTCGTAAACTTTTCTTGCCTTTTAAGTATTTATTCACTGATCTATTTTATTTACTTCATCAACTATTTGCCACACATATATGGCGATTTACAGACTATTTATTAGAGCGTTGTACTTCCTCTGGGTATTGGTGCCGGTGAGCAGGGTTGTTCAAAGCAGAACACCCTACTGCTGCCGCCGTGTCTAACGAGGAGGTGAGTGAGAGTAAAATCAATGGAAAGGTTCGTTGAGAACTATGAAAGGGTGCAGGCGACTTCGCAGGAACTGGCACAAGATCAAAGCTTTCTCGCAAGCACGAACAAGACAGCAAT
Source organism: Haemaphysalis longicornis (assembly GCF_048455015.1). Lineage (NCBI taxonomy): Eukaryota > Metazoa > Arthropoda > Arachnida > Ixodida > Ixodidae > Haemaphysalis > Haemaphysalis longicornis. The sequence continues at coordinate 21,778,011 of NW_027526225.1, read as the reverse complement.
ACAAGGATATGAGCAAGTGTTAAAGAGCTTCGAAAATTGATCAGGTGTCAAACTTTTTATAGCTCTGTTAGGCCGATGCGAGCAATCAGCGTTGATGCGTCACGCCCAGTTTACCGCGCTGCGGGAGCAAAAGCAGCAGCATAGGCTCGCTGTGACCGCTTGGCGAAGCTACGGTCTGACGCGTTATTTAACGCCCTATGGCAGCGGGCAAACATAAAAAAGCAGGAGAGTTAGGTATAAAGGAACCTCCTGTGCTCTGAGTTTTGCAGCCACCCAGGAGGGTGGCTGCGAAACTCACAGACACGCCAGAGGAGCCTGCAGCGCTCGACAGCAAGGAATCCCAGAGAAAATAGTTTTTGGCGCTATCGATTGTGTTACCAGCGAGATCCGATGGGGATATGAACAGTCTGGCATGTAGCAGCTGATTAGCCTCGAGCGCATTTCGACTGACCCTGCTGAAGGTCAAAACTTCGCGGCAAATGACCTGAATGAGCTTTTAGGGGCATACGGAGATTTTTATATCAGCAGGCTTTCAGCACTACTCGTGTTTCTCCCAACGCTCCTGCGTAACAAGGGTCCGACCACAAGTGAACGAATTGTACAGATTTTGCAGGGGAAGACTACAGATTTGCGTCAGATGACGGACCGGGTTGTCCGGTACTTGCAACTCATGTTTTCCGTGCCTGCGTCAGCTGCTTCAGGAGAGCAGTCTTTAAGTGCTCTGAGGTGGATACAATTATTTTTGCGCAATCGATATGATGCAGCGGAGGCTGACACACCTTCTCCTCCTTCACGTGCGCAAGAATAGATCTGCCAAACTGCACTTGGATGCTGTTATTTGAGAATTCGTATTTCGATTGGCAGAACGAACAGCAACCTTCGGTGTACTTACAATCTCAGCTGCTGGGTGTTCGGACCATTTCACCGAGAACTTCTGAACTTCATACACGAAGCTAACGTGTTCGTGTTTCTGTGAATGCCTTCAGCTTATACGCCACGGGGGAAACTTTGAAAATTAAATATAAAACTGCCCAACGCCCTTTTTGTCTCGCCAGCCATGAAGCTCGTTAATCTTCGACAAAAGCTTTGTACCAATAGCCCACTTTCTTGTCTACTTGTATCACATTTGTGTACTTGTGTCAGTTCACATCTACTTCACTATGGAAGCGAAGGCAGAAATATTAAAAAAAAATCTTCGGAAATTTAGAGAATTATCTACTAATGCCTAGCATTCTTATGCCGCCTGTCCTGAGTGTGAGTTTTCGCAGCCAAATTTTTGTCTTTTTTCTAAATTCTGTTTGACCAATTATCTCCAATGCGCTATTATAACGATTACAGCTGAAACTCTCACGAAATGTTCGATATTGTGGAAAGGCCATGCATTATACGCATTGCCATTTTCCGGAATTTTTCAATATTTTTCTTTTTTTCAAACTTTTGCCTGACCAATTATATCAATTTACGTTACTATAAGGAGTACAATAGGAACTTTCGCAAAATCAGCATTATTGTGGAAATGCACGGCGTTACACGGTTCTCCATTTTCCGTAATTATTTTATTTTTTCTTATTTTTTTAGTTTTTTTTTTTAATTTAGTTCAATCAATTATCTCCATTTTCGCGATTATACAAGTACAGGTGAAACTTTCGCGAAATCTGCATTATTGTGGAAATGCCATGCGTATACGTTTTGACATTTTCCGTATTTTTTATATTTTTGTTATCTTTTAGTTTTTCAAAATTTCGTGTTATCAATTATCTCCATTTACGTTATTCTGACGATTACATATGAAAGTTTCGCTAAATCTGCATTTTCGTGAAAATTCAGGACGCTACACGCTCCTGGCTGTGGGGGTACTAGGCAATGAATGCTACGCGTTAAAAATGATTGCTTGCCGCTTTCGACCCCGTGCTCAGATTTGCCCAGTTTGCGGAGGTTTTCGGAACATCTAAAACTTGCACCAATTTTTAAAGTGTATACCAATGCAGAATATGCAAGGATGCAAATATGTGAAATTTAATTCGGATAAAATGCATGAAACTATAATAATTAGATGCTATTAATAAATTATTAAAATAATAAAATATACTGTAAGTAAATAATAATTGACAAATACTGCAAAAATAATAAACACAACATAAAAAGACGACAATACTTTTCCCCCTCTCCACCCCCCTTCCACAAATGTTCGGAGCACCGCCACTAAGAGCGTTATGTTAGTGGTGGCAGTAATGGTAAAAACCGTATGTGATCTGCTCTCTGTAAGTGGTCGGTTCAGTCCAAGGATCCAATTGGCAGTCGATTCGTCTTGTGTCAGGACGCCAGGAGGAGCTGGGCTGGCTAGGCCCTTCCGTTGACCGCTGGTGATCAGGTTCTCTCACAGCCGCGAGAGGGGAGAGGTGGAAAGCTTGGACTTTGTGTGCACGTAGTGTGAAGTGTAATAGGCCGTTGACCGGTTGAGAATACCCTATTCTGCAGAACATTGGCATTCTGCAGGGTATTGGTTGGGGCTCATGGATCGGAGCTTGAATGGGTGAGAGATGTTAGCTTAAACAATGCGCGGGCATGTTGTGCCTTAGGGAAGTTTTCGATCTGGGGCGGGGCAAAGTCACCAGCAAAAAAAAAGAAACACACAAATCCCAATGGAAACTTCCATTCACTATTGGGTTAAGTAGAATTGTTCTGAATCACCAATGCTAAGAACAAATCCAATCTCCACAGGGAAGGAAACCAATTGGCCCAGTTGGGGTATTCGAAAATTGGGAAATGGCAACCAACTGGTACAAAGAAAAGTAATAGGAGAGGCGAAGTGTGCTTGAACCGCAAATTGAGCAAGGAAACCAATTAGGTCAATTGTATGCTCGCATTGCCAATCCGGAAAGGGCAGCCAAATGGGTCCAGGAAAAAAAGACTAGTAAACGTATGCTAGCGTTGAGCGTTGAAGAGTAAGTCAAACGTGGCAATGATATTATTGTCTTCTTTCACTCCTCCGCTTGCTGCTTAACTGCACAATTCTCTCTTCTTTTTAGTTGATGCGCACAGGTGTCGACAGCAGCATCATAAGCAGCCCAGTTTATATACAAACAATGGCGCTAAAATTGAACTGGCAATATTTCAGACGAATAATACTGTTGTCATGTGTCAGGGCACCCACCAAAGAGGGGATGCATGAAAACCCCCAAAAATGAGGAAAACAGAACAAAGGAACGGCGATTTGAAGTGCGCGCCAGGAGCGCGCCAATCAGCAAGCGCCAGCGCCGACGCACTGAGGAAGCATGGGCAAAGGTGGCAGCGCACTGGTCGGCCAATCAGGGAAGGCCACGCATGGGACAAATGGCGAGATGCCCATATAAGGACAGGGAAAAAGCAAGAAGCCAATGGGAGTGCGCCACGGGAGAGCCCAGAGGGTATAAAAGCGGGGCGCACAAAGAGAAAGGGGGAGGCAAGACAACGGGAGGCAGACAACCAGGAGGCGGCCGGAGCACGTGCGCTTCACGGAACGAGCCAGGGAGACGCGGCCAGGCCATCGACCACGCCATCCGAGCCTGGGCGGGAGCGGGCCGACTTCGCATCGGCACCGTCATCCTAGGTGCACCACGAACCTGTGTCTTCGTGGCCCCAGCGGCATTTGTCGGGCACCAACGGCCAGCGTCCACGCTCCGTCGACGTTCGTCTCGACGGCCCCGAAAGGCTACGGTCGGGCCGAGCCTACCTGAGACCTCCAGCGGCAGCGGCTACCAGGCGGTAGCCACCGAGGAAGCACGCCGCCGAAGGGATGACCGCGCGCATCGAACGCCGGCATCAAGGACATCCAGCGGGAGCGGATACCAGGAAGTAGCCGCAGAGGAAACGTCAGGACGCGCGGAGCCCACGCCGTCCAAGGAGTGACCGCGCGCATCGAACGCCGGCACCGAAGCGAGAGGAGGACGGCTACCACCGGGTCGCGGCCACGCAACGGGTGCGACACGTCAGCGCCGACGACAGCGGGGTAGGCCAGTCCATTAGGGACATATTCGTAGGATACAACTAGGGAGTTGTAGTGAGAAAGAGATGAAGTAGGACTTGACGTAATGAGTGAATTTGGACTGAAGGTGTAGAACTTTATTGTAGAGTCTTTTGGGGTTTGATTTGAATTGTACATTGGGCTGTTGAGTTAGGGGTTTGTATGTGAGTTGTATTTTGGGATTGTAGAGGTTTGATTGTTTATCGTTTGTGTGTAGTCTAAATATTGAGTGCTTTGCCTGAGGGTTTTTTTTGTGTGTGTGCATTAAATGTATGTTGTCAAACACGTCAACGGCTTCCCTGTTTCCATTGCTCCGAGCTGGTAAAGACCACCCCACCATCCGTTCACGTGACAACTGTTGATGCGTCAATTGAGTTCAAAAGGTTTTTATCAATTGATCATGTCATATATTGTTGTTGTTCACAGAAAACCATTCGCAAAACTATGAAAACAAATTGGGTCGGTATAAATAAAAATCGCATTTCCCATTGTGCCTAACATTCCCGTCGTGCCTGCATTGTGCCTCTACAAGAATGGGGTTTAACCCGTTCGTCTTCATCGTGCAGGTGAGCAAATGCTACGAAAAAATGATATCGTTCGACTGTCCCGTTCCTGGTAGTGCTACCGTGCCCATGGCTGTGTTGTACTTGTGAAACTGCAGTGTTTCTAAGAAAATAGCTGATGTTAGCCGGAGATATTGATACCAACCCAGGTCCGGAGTTAGCTGCCATTGTCAAGCATCTTCAAGCAATAGCGATCGACATTAAAGTCATTAAAGAAGAGCGGCTATTTAACATGGACAAGAAATTTGACAGCCTGGATTGTACTATAAGTTAAAATAGAATCTTACCACAGTCATAATGAATCCATAGGTCGCGCCATTAAAACCCTGGAAAAGAAAATTGATGGCTGGACAACCGTGCCAGCAGATAACTTGATTGTTCACGGCCTCACAGAAGTTGAGGAGAAAACGAGTGATGCGCTAGCGGACACCGTGAACGCGGTTATTATTGATAAAACGCTTGATTTCGATAAGGTTGCCGTAGTACTCATACATCGGTTAGGTGAACCCGCACCAAATAAAACACTGCCAGTAAATTTTTCGCTGTTGGACTAGAGGCGGAAAACAGAAATTCTAAAGAGGATTCGCACTAAAGGTACGCAGTTTTTGATCGGCGAAGACTTCTTGCCGGAGGTACCAGAGGAAGAAGTTGTGGGACAGCGTGAAGCCAAACCGTTAAAACATAGAAAAGTTTTCCCTTTCATTTGGCAAACTGTACATTGACAGACGCGCTTTCGTTTGGAGCGACGAAAAGAACGACAAGATACCAATGAAAAAAAACGACAAAAATGTAAGCAGAGGTACAGTGACCCAAACCAAATGATTAGAAATCCCAAGCCGGCCGACCACTGGAAGCAATACGCAGTCAAAGAACTAATTTTAGTGAAGATAAATGCCCGGAGTGTACTAAACAAGATAGAACAACTCGAGCTTATCTTACTACGCATATCTCACACGCATAATATGTTGTGGCTATAACGGAGACATGACTTTCCCCAGACATATCCAGTCACGAAAGTGTTCCCCCCAAAAATACTCAGTCATAAGGAAGGATCGGCCAACTCGTTGCGGAGGGGTATACCTAGCTACTAATGAAGAATGATATTCCGTGCACACCTTTCCCTAAAGGAGAAGGCTCGCAAGCTGTTTTTTGCAAAGTAGTTTGCGACGGCTGCAGTATAATCACTGGATGCGTCTGTGTAGCCCATCGTCGGGTGACAATGCTATATCTTGCGGCCAAGAATTCCTTTCGCAGCACGCACGTAGCTTTCGTGGAATTATTACCGGGGACTTTAACCTCGCTGATTTTAAGTGGGCTATACCACGCACCACACATCTCCGTCATCGAACGCACTTAGTAATTTAACGCTTATTTCAACCTTCCTCAAATACTATACGATACAACGCGCATACAAGGAACAACTGATAATATTCTTGACCTAGTGGTTCTCAGTCATGACTCTCCAAGCGACCACATCGATATTATTATTGTTGACAGGATATATGACCATAAAATGCCTGTATGCCGGTTACCACTTGACTGTAAAATGAGACTCCTCTTTACTGCAGCAACGGTTATTAATTAAAGTAAACAGCATTCAAACTTACCTCGCGCATAAAGTTCAGCCTTTTCTTTTAACGGCCTCTGATGCATCCTCAAATGTAAACTTGGTATGGGCCCAGTTTTAACTCATTTTACTGCACGTGTACCGGTCAAACACAAAAACCCAAGCCTCAAAACCCCTGGATCACTCAAGAAGTCATCCATGCAAAGCGTGAAGTAAAAAGGTTACGTAGGGCGGCGAGGAACAACCCCGAAAATTTGCCAGGTAACCAGAAGTTAGTAAATGCATTTGCAGATCTGAAAAAAAAAGACAAAGAAATCTCATTAACATTACTTCAATGTAACCCTTGCAAACCTTATCGCAAATATCCCGCAGAAACCCTGGAGGCATTTTCGTAGCAGCCCTGCAGCGTCGCCAACACTATCAGCAGAAAGAGAAGGTTATTTGCAAAGTGGAATGTGCATGATGATTTGTACCGCTCGGTATTCACCATAGATAATGGAACTTCACTTCATGTAAAGCAGCACAATACTGAAAGCATTGACAAAATTAACATCACAGACACAGGAATTCTACAACTGTTACTTAACTAAAACAAAAAAGAACCACTAGCCCTGATGTCACACCAAACGAACTCATAAAAAAAAATCCCCGCATTTCCCTGAGGGGAAGAATGTGAAAGTGCGAATGCACGAGTTGAATTTGCGCGGTTCGGTAATGTTCGCGAAAGAGAGATCACACACACACACACAACTACAAAGAAAGAAAGATGCATTTATTCACAGACACCTATTTGTGTTGTCGTTGTACTTGATTGCTAGAGCGGATCTCAGCTTTGAAATTTCGTGTCAGTACTCCTTTAAGCGGGTGCATTAGCCCTTCTCACGCCCGATTCCTGGCCAATCCCCACGTGGGTATGTGCCATGTCAGCGGCCAGGCAGCGCGCGCCCATCTCCCCCCGTTGCTAAGGAAGACGAGGAGCGCGCGCACCCGCAGCTGTTGCTATGCGGACTACGGCGGCGGACGATTCAGGCTCGCTTAAGAAGTGCATTCGCACTTAAAAGATGCAGAATGGTGTAGTAGATACCTGGGCCCAATTTCTCGCAAGTCGCTTTGATCATGTACCCTACCAGACAAAAAAATACAGAAAAATGTAGTTCTGATTCACAAACAGACAAAAACAACGTTTCGAATTTCAGGCCTAAATCACTAACCAGTACGCCATGCATATTACTTGAGCACATCATCCTAAAGCATCTAGCTGCCTTCTTGGAAAACGTCAGCTTTTTGTCACCCGAGTCAGCTCGGATTCCGTAGCGGTCTATCAAGCACTCCACATTTAACAAAAGTAGTTCAAGACCTCGCACTACCCATAAACAACCACAAAGCCATTTCATTCTGTAGGTCATAACAAATTGCGAAAACGAAAAACTGCGCATAAAACGGGGACACAAAAGAAGATGACTAGACACAAAGGGCGCACTGTGTGCCTAGTCGTCTTCTTTTGTGTCCTCGTTTCAGGCACAGTTCTTCCTTTTCGTAACATACCAACAAGCTCAACTTTATGTTCTACATAATAAATTAATTGTGAAATTTGGAAGTGTGATTGGAAAAGGTGCAATATCGGAATGAGTAAAAAACTTCCTCGCGAGAAGATCACAGTTCGTTGTTTTCGAAAACACACCATCTCAGCCCATACCAGTAACATTAGGTATTCCGCAGGGATCGGCTCTCAGACGACTATCGTTCTTAATCTTCCTTCACGATGTGGGGGCCAAGCCCCTCATATCGGGGCGAGGAGGCGCTAGCGACGTCCTCCTCCTTGGTGGGGCGAGGGCGATCCTCGCACGCTTCCCTCCTCTCCCTACGAGGCGACGGGGGATGCGCGCAGGAGACTCCCCGGGGGAGACCGCCCTTGGGACGCGCAGAGATCGCACGGTACGTAAATGCCCTTCGGCCACTTCTGGCCGTTTCTTGCATTGACCGTTGTTTCCCACTTCCGTGGGTCACGGCACCCACCGTGTCGATTAGCGCATGCCTCGATTTGCGTCAGTGCGTTTATCTAGGATGCCCGGCGAGTCTCCGCGGGCATATTCCACTTCTTGGTGGGTTGCCCCCGCGTCCGCGATGTGACGGCTTGCGCCGTCTAAGGTCAGCGGACGAGCGCCGATGCCGCCCGATCGAGTCCAGCGGCTTGAAATGTGTAGCGGCCACAGAGAGCCCCCTTCCCCTACGTCAGCGAGCGTTGCGGCCGGCCAACGCCGGCGGACGCTAACTGCTGCCCGACTACGGGCTGGGCACACGCTGACGGGTGTATATGCCCCAGGGGCTAGGTGCGTAGTGCAGTGTAGTGTTTGTATCGTGGTTGTCCGCGTAATAAACCCCTGTACTATGAAATGTATCGCTTCCATGTGAAGTGACTGACAACGTACACTCGCGGCGAGAGTCGTGGCTCGCTCTCGAACCCGTTGTGGGCAGAGTCTCTCGGCAGTGCAGTTCGGTGCTGCGCGAGAGTAACGACGGCGCGTATTCCATTATTGTTATTCTATTCCTTATTCCTTAATGGCAAGTATTAAGGGTAAGGATAAGATAATGCCCACAACTACATAACTTCCAATGTCGAGTGCAAAATCAAGTTATTTGCAGATGACTACATCATTTACAGGTAAATCGGTCGCACTTAATACATCTTTTTGCAAACTAGCGAAATGTGGTTTTCATTGGCAAATGACCACAAACATTAAAAACGTCTGTTGCTATTCTGTATCGACAAAAAACAGTCTTCTACTTTTACCTACTTCATTAAAGGTATATATCCTTAAGTAGGATCCATAACCATAAATATAAATACTTAGGAATCACGCCTACTTCCGATCTTACATGGGATGTATACATCACAAACATTACCGCCACCGCAAAGTGCGAGCTATTTTATCTAAACCGGTGCCTAAAGACGTCCCTCACTGGTACTAAACTGTTAGCTTACGGGGCATATGTTAGACCACTTCTATAATATGCACACCCGATATTACTTCCACATTCGACTACCCTGATTAAAAAAGAACTGAACAATGTTTAACGAAAGGCACTAAGATTTTTTCATAATAAATACAAGTGGACTGACCCTCCCACTAACCTTTTGGCTGCTTCAAGGGGCCTTGCCGACGAAACACAAGTTTGGTTCATTCGAAAGATTACCTCGTTCGAATCATACTGACACCACATTTAGGTAAACTTCGCTTAAATAAGCGACACAATTCCGACAAAATGGGATGGCCATGCGACTCACCTGCTCATTTTCCGCATTTGAACATATTACATCATATGTGCAGCCGTGCGATTGGCTGAGGCCTGCAAAACAAACGCAATAGCTTGGAGAACAAGCTATTTTCGCTTAAATTAAATGTAATGTATATTCATTTTATTGCACTAAGAATGGTGGGGTGAAAGAATGGAAGTAAAGAAAGTACACGTAAACATAGAAGTACCAGTGCGTACTGCGCGCACTATGCTTGTTATAACTGCACAGCAGTGCAGCGCTTTGGGGCTGTCTCAGACGACACTGGCCGATTAGTGTAAATGACATTGTTTTACGTGACCCTATGTGTCGAACATACCCCACGTTGCACGTAACGACTACCGCACCAAAAACAAGCCAGGTTCAGATACGGTGGAAAACAAAGCAAAGGCGGCTAGCGGTGCGGAGCCCAATGGTGGCGCCATCTAGAGGGAATGACGGTAAACAAGCCTCCGCAGTATCAACACAGCGCGCCTCCGCTCCTGCCCTGCCGTGCCGCAGTCCGCTTCAGGCTGAATAGCGCACTTGAAGTTTGTATCAAGGCCCGTTCATGTGACGTTATGGCAGACGTCAGGAAACACGATTTGGCGGGAGAATCAAAATTTAAATTAAACTAATTAATTTCACAGTGAACAAAGCGTCACTTCCTTCCGGGAAAGCGTTGAGACCACTACAAAACATCAAATCTTTCGAATACTAAATCAAACTTGTATTTTGCCAGCATGGCCCCTTTTAGAACTAAAAACTCTATCAATTAGAGCGGAGCACGCTCGCTTAAAATTCTTTTTCCAGCTAATTCAGAACAGTTACAAGATCGATCTGCATAAATACATATCTTTTTCTGAGACCCGCCCTACACGCCACAAAAATGACCGGATCTTATCCGAATATTCCTGTGGTTCCCGTTGCAACATGCGAGTGAAAGAGAGTGGTCTCAGTGATAACATGCAAGGACTCGTTATCTAAGTAAATGTTAAATTAGTCATTACAGGACTAACACTCCTCCTCACACGAAGAGAACTTGGCACATGTGTACCATTTTTAGGTGTTCGGTAGGCTTGTTTCTTGGTTATTTTCTGTCGGTGTAGCTTTGTAGTAGCACTATTTTCACCTTTTTAGTTGTCTGGTTTCTTTGTTTTTTTTTTCAGTTACTGTAGCTTGTAGTGAACTTATAAATATGTGTAATTATGTGTGTCTATGCGTGAATATGTTTTTTTTCTCAAGAAGGAAGCCTGCTTTGTGATATATTCTTGCATGCACATTATGTACGCCCTCTTTCTATGCTCTCTAACGAGTGTGAACGTATTGAAAATGAATAAATATAAACAAATGAAAAATTCGAAATATACTTTCCAATTGTGGGCACCACAGAAAGTTTCACTGTCAGCTTGAGGTTTAATTAGACTTTCCTGTTGCAGGACTGTTGGGTGCGCTGTAAACACTGCACATTATTGCTGCCGTGCCGACAGCGCCGGTTAGGGAAACAGTTGACTTAGAAATTAATTGAGATTCTGCCTCAACTGTCTGGCCGTTATGAATGTCATTTGTGAAATAAAAGTTACATTTGAAGAGACTCGATTCACGAGGTTCAGTATTTGGCATCTGGCGCCCCCAAAAAATCTCTAGAAGTAACCTTGCAGTAGCGCCGATGTACTACAATGCCTTGACTAGAAATTTATCATTGGAACTCCCGGAACATCCAAATGCCGGTTCATGTTCGCAATTGTAGCAAAAAAAAATCAGGGAAGCTTGCACCCACGCGCAAGACTTCAATGGCGAAGATGTCGTAGGTGAGCATTGCCGGGCACATAATAAAGTTTCACTCATCATCATCATCATCATCATCAGCCTGCTCAGGTCTACTGCAGGACGAAGGCCTCTCCTGCTGACCTCCCACCACTCCTGTCCTGGGCCACTAGAGTCCCCAGTTTACCCCCGAAGTTCCCTATTTTATCCCTCCATCGATGTTATTGGCCTTCCCCATCACCTAGACCCATCTCTTGGTATCCATAGAGTTTCATACTAATGAAACTAGAGGGGACACTGGCGCTGCAATCGTTCAACCCCCATGGAGCTGATTGTGTGACGTAGACTCGTGATTTTCGAGCTTGGCTTAACTTGAGGCTTGACAATTGGTATATGTACTAGGCTTCGTACTTTTCCGCTCCGTCAGTTTCGGTTTCGGCGTCGAGAGCGTCGGTGGGTCATTACGGGGCAGAATTGCTGTTGGCGTTCGATTCCAGCGGCTGCAGTGCGCAAATACTGCACGGCTGGAATGAACGGATACGGGAAGCACTCCACGCCGGGTAGTGCGTTCCATCCTAGTCAAGTTCATGACTACGCTTGCGGTTATAACACGAGCACGGTAGCGCCGAAGACAAATAAAAATCTTTTATCAGCAGTAAGTATGTGTGCACAGCCGGTGATTTTTTTTTAATATTGCGGGAGCGTCCACCAGCGGGTGGGTCGGCACCTTATCATGGTAAAAAGCGACGAAACAAGTGAAAGTAGGCCGCTTGCATAGAACGATCCCGCCGGTGCAACCATCGTCTGCTAGGCTGTTCCCGCAAGCACAACACAGCCGACGCAGTCCCTTTCCGTTGCTAATCATAGTCAGCTGCGTGTATTCACCGGCGTAGCCAAGGCTCACGCGCAATCGCTGTGACCACCCGTAACCATGGACGCATATGGGGTGTTTGAAGCTGAAGGTAAAAACGATGTAATGAAATGAATACTCTGTATATGCAGTGCAGTATTAGACAGGGAAAGAAAATGTACCTCTGCAACGGTAGAATGGCTTTACCTATTGCTACAGAACGTGGCCAAATGATTACCTGGGGCCTACCAGTACTTTTGGGCCATAAACTATGGCTTACATATGTACTGGTGAAGCCATATGCCTGTAAGATGAGGCGATCACAGGCCTGCACGCTTGCTATTCAATGAAGTCGCTGTGACATTGTCACAGTGTTCCCCATCCAGTGGCAGGTGTTGCTGTAGCAACTGTTTGCGTTAGTGGAACCCTGACTCAGCGCCTGGAGACAGACATATTGAGCACAGAAAAAGTTGGCGACTGCTGTGGGAATTTATTGTACCAACAGCAAAGTGCAGAATTCAATTTCACTCATTTATAAAAAAGCCCTCACCAGTCATACTCTGTAACACTTATAAAATAAGCACACCATTGCTTGATACATCAAAAGCAAGAGTGCAAGCTTACCTTGAGGAAGTTGTTTTGAAATTTTGAAGGCTGGTGAACAGCAAACATGCAAACTATGCAGTGAAAATGAGTGAAGGCATAAGCATGTCGCATCAATGTATTTATTGTCCCACCCAAGAGCCAGCATTGCTTAATACAACAAAAGCAAGAGTGCAAGCTTACCTTGAGGAAGTTGTTTTGAAATTTTGAAGGCTGGTGAACAGCAAACATGCAAACTATGCAGTGAAAATGAGTGAAGGCATAAGCATGTCGCATCAATGTATTTATTGTCCCATCGAAGAGCCACTGTGACTATATTGGTACCAGGATTTAGTTTGTAGCTACCAGCATTGCCATTTTCGCAACCAGCATACTGATGTACGCAGGGTGCTTTATGCAGGAACCAACAAAATGGTTACTGTAAGTGGCGAACAAATGCGACGTTAGGCTACGGTAAAAAGATTGCATGAAAGGAACCCTAGAAAAGCTTATAGCTGTAGAGCAGAAGTGTTTCGATCAGCATCTGCCAGCACAGTAGAAGGGCAACAATATCTGATCAACGAACAAAACAAGGTTCTTAAAACAGCGTACACTCGGCGTGACAATATACAGCCACAGTGAACAGCAGTGGGTGGATACAATCTGCAACTTGATAACAGCCAGAAGTAGGTGAGGCAGCCTTCTACCCCATTGATCAGAACCTTTTGAGCCATACTAGCAGTGCAAGATGGGAAAGGGCAGCTTAACATTTTTCAATCCATTATTTGGATAGACATCACAGGTGCATAAACAAAACACTGCAGCCACAACGTATAATGTCAATTTTAACTGACATTCACGTGGTGAAATCTGATCCCCTACGTCACACCTTCAGGAATGTTGCTGGAGGAGGTGGCGGCGCCACAAAAAGTTTGTGAAAGGTGCACTATAGAACCTGGCTTCAATGGAGATTTACATGGGCAGTGAGGACGTGCACGCTCTCTCACATTCATTGGCACCACGCACATTCCTCCTCAGCAGGGTCCCTCAAGTGAATACCACTTTGGAACACAGTGGGCTAAAATACCACGCAGAATACTTCCACTTCATTCTTTCAGTTCAATAGCACGTACACAAGTCTTCAAATGGCTGCTCATAGTAGTTAAATGAAGTTGGTTTCATGCTGTGCCAAGGCTATCGCAAATGAAGCCACTGCTATAAGTCACATTTATGCATACAATGGATGGAACAACTAATTTTCTTGCACCCGAGAAAATTAGTTTGAATCTCGAGTGCCTAACAAGCAAGATTCAAAGAACATCTTCCGTGCACTATGTGGGGACCAGGGTTCCGGCCGCAAGGCTAGCTCGGCTGAACTCCGCCACGGACCGCCGGCTGGCGTGCGGCAGAGAGCAGCAAGGAACACACAAACACAACGAAACGGCCAAACACTCGTTTATTGGCGTGCCACCAATTCACGTAGCCGATTCTCGCTCTTCCCGACCCAGCCGTCCGGCGAGGATCAGGAGGCAGGCGCAAGGGGGTAGACAAAGGAAGGTGGGGAAGCCGGATCTCCGGTACTCACGTCTCTCCTCGTTGACCGCTGGAACCCAAGAGGCCCTTCCTTCGTTTTCGCGCGCCGAGACCGGCCCACCGGGGCCCCGAAGAACCGGTCACGTGACAACGATTGCCGCGCCACGACACGCCAGCGGCGCGGCGCGAGCGACGCATCTGCCGAGGGGAGAGAAGGAGTCTTCCCCCCTCGCCTCGGCGGCCGCGGCGAGGAATGGGGAACGCGCCAGGACTCTGGGTTTCCCACATCCCTCCCCCCTTTGACCGAAGCCCCTCGGACCCGAGGGTTCTGGCCGGCGGTGGTCTCACCGCTTGTTGCGCTGCATCGTCCACTCCTCGGGGTTCAAGCAGTCCAACGCCGCACCTGCGCAACTGCGCTTCAGTCCACATTGCACCGCACGTCGCCGCCACATAGCACACATAGTTCGCCACAATCCGCCGATTGACCCGCTTCGTCCGTCTGCACTCAAAGCCGGCCGCGTGCGCTGTCCGCCGGCCCATGGTCCGCAGGCCCCGCCGGCGAAGTAGGCTGGGCCGTATGAAGACAGGGCCCGGGCAGCAGGCTGCTCCCAGGCGGCCACCAGCCGCAGCGGTTCGCCCCGCGCCGACGGTGCGTTTGGTTGCCGCACCGCCGGCGGCTTCCACCGCTTGCGGGGGTCAGCGGTGACGACCCCTGACGACTGGACCCGGGCAGGAGGCCGCGTTGTGGTGCTGCCACTCAGGTGGCTGGCTAGCCAAGCGCCGGCGATGGCTGCCGCTCGGCACACCTCCGGCGGGCGCCTCCGCCAACAGGGGGCGGGGCGCGATCAGCTGACCGCAGGAGCCGGCCCGCCGCGCGGCTCGCTCGCTGTACGGGCGGCAGGGTGCTGTTTCGGCGTAAACAGCCGCTCGGCTCTCGTTCCCCCAGGATAGCGGCTGGCTGGCTCGCGGCAGGCCTGGCGTGCTGGCGTCGTGGACCCTGGGCGTGCGGGCTTGAACCCTCAGGAGATAGTGGCCCACCCGGTCAGCGGACTCGCCGATTGCGGGTGTTGTAGCGGTGCGTCGGGAGTCTTCCCTCAGCGCCTCCCTCGAGCTGGCGGTCTCGCGCGCCCGAGGTTGGAGCGTCGGCAGTATCTTCCCTCCGAAAGTACTGCTTCAGCTCGCCCACGTGAATGGGGCCGCTGATTCGACCCGAAATCGGGTCTCTCAGCTTGTAATTTAGCCGCGAGAACTTCTCGGCGACCACGAACGGTCCGACCCATCGGGGTGCGAGACCGGCCGCGAACCCCGCGCTAGCGTCGCTTAGCGCGTGGTTCCGTTTCAAGACAGTGTCGCCCGGCTGGTACGCCACGTCTCGATGAGCTCGGTCATAGGCCGCCTTCTGGTCGGCCCTGGCTTTACCGCGACTGCGGTTGGCCTCCTTGATGGCGTCCGCCAACCGCTCGCGCAAGCGCCGTGCGTAAGCCGCGTCTGCTGCTTTCGCGGGGACTCCGTTCGGCCGTCGGGCCAGAACTGTATCCGTCGGCGTGTTCAGCTCTCTGCCGAACATCAGGAACGCTGGCGTGAAACCCGTACAGTGATTCACGCTTGTGCGCAGAGCGAAGGAGATTGAGCTCAAGTGCTGGTCCCAGTCTTTTTGCCGTCTGGCATATGCTCCGAGCAGTGGCTTCACGTCACGATTGCGGCGCTCCGTCACGTTCGACTGGGGATGATAGCACGATGTTGTTTGCTGCCTGACACCCATGGCCGCACACGCTTCACGAAACAGTCTTGATGTGAAATACGTGGCGTTGTCGGTAATCAGCCGCTCCGGGAATCCGTAGCGACAGAACACTTCGGACAGCTTTTGCAGGATCTCCTGTGCTGTCGCTTTGCGCAGCGGATAGAGTTCAGCGATCCCACTGAAGTGGCATGTCACCACGAGTACGAACTTGTACCCTCTCTTGCTGCGCGGCAGCGGGCCCATCAGATCGCACGCCAGGATCTCCCAAGGCTTTGTGCTCACGATAGGCTGTAGCAAGCCCGGCGCCTTACCGCCTCGCGGTTTGCGCTCTTGGCAGACGTGGCATGTGCGTACGTAACTACATACTTGTGCCTTCATGCCGGGCCAGGTAGCATACCGACAAAGCTTCCGCCATGTCTTTGGCGCGCTACCGTGACCGTCTGCGTCGTGGTAGTGCTGCAAAACAGCACACCTGAGCTTGCGCGGGATCACGGCCTTAAAACACTCGTCTGAGTCGTTTTTGCCGGGCACGTACTTCAGCAGAGCCCCGTCGGCGTCAAGCAGGTAACTCTCCAGCTCACTCGCAGCAATACCAGCTGCATTAGAGCTCGCGCCAGCTGCAATACCAGCAGCTTCCCGGCGCCCGTCATTCTCCGGTGTTCGATTTGCCTGAGGGTCCGTCTTTTCACTAAGACTGGCGATCACCTCCCGACAAAACAAGTCCTCCTGCTGAGCCTCGAGTAGCTCCTCCCGACTGAACGCAACCTCGAGAGGAAGTCTTCCCCCAACGAGGTGCACGTGCGCTGAGCGTTCGGTGCACGGGGAGTCCCGCGCATCGCGCTCCTTCCGCGCCGAGAGAGTTTGCTGGTTCTCCGCATCCTCCTCGGCTTCTCCGGCCGGTTGGGTGTCGTTTACCGGCGCCCGTGACAGCGCGTCGGCAACCACGTTCGAGGCGCCTTTGCGATAGCGTACTTCGTACTCGAAGCGTTGCAATGTCAGGGCCCATCGCGCGAGCCTCCCGCAGGGCTCGCGGAGGCGGGAAAGCCATGTCAGGGCCATGTGATCGGTCTCGATCGTGAATTTGACCCCCTCTACGTACATCTCAAACTTGCGAAGTGCGTAGATTATGGCCAGACACTCCTTCTCGGTGACCGAGTAGTTTCGCTCTGCTGGTGTCAGCGCACGGCTCGCAAAAGCCACGGGTCGCAGTTGTTCTCCGTCCGCCTGGAGGAGAACTGCCCCTACGCCGAGGTCACTCGCATCCGTCTGGATAACGAACGGCCTGTTCAGATCCGGCAGTTTCAGCGATGCAGTGTCTGCGACAGCTTCCGCCAGCTGGCGTAGGCTGCGTTCCTGCTCCTCTCCCCACTCCCAAGGGGCGGATTTCCTCAACAGTCTTGTCAAGGGTGCTTGCAGGCGCACGCAAGCGGGGATAAACTGGCGGTAGTAGCCGATCATCCCTAGGAAGCGCCGGACTCCGGCGACATCCTTCGGCGTGGGAAACTCCAAGATCGCCCGAAGTTTCTCGGGATCGGGGGACGCCTGCCCGCGTTCGATCCGATAGCCGAGCAGGCTCACCTGAGCGCTGCATATTTGCGCCTTGGCAGGATTGATGGTGATGCCAGCCGCCCGGAGTTTTCCTAGGACGTCTTTCAGGTGGCAGAGGTGCTCTTCGAAGGTTCGGGAGTAGACGGCGATGTCGTCTAAATAGGCGAGGGCGTGCTGCCACTTTGCCTCACCGAGCACCCGGTCGATCAAGCGTTGGAATGTGCTGGGACTCCCGCACAAACCGAAGGGCATGCGTACGAACTCGTACAGCCCCCGATGGCAAGTGAACGCAGTCTTGCATTCATCGCCGGGACGCATCTCGACCTGAAGGTACCCCTTGCTGGCGTCCAGTATAGAGAAATACTTCGCGCCACCAAGATTCGCGACGATCTCGCCTACGCTCGGGAAGGGGTACGCATCCTTTTTCGTGACCGCATTCAGCCGCCGGTAGTCCACGCATAAACGCCAACTACCGTCTTTCTTTCGAACGAGCACCACTGGGAACCCCCAAGGACTCGTCGAGCGGCGGATAATGCCTGCTTTCAGCAGTTCCTCCAGCGCCTCATCAGTTGCCTGCCGTTTAGCGGGGCTGACGGGACGGGGGTTGCATTTCCATGGTTGAGCATCGCCGGTGTCTATGCAGTGCTGCACCAACTTGCTGCAGCCTGCTTGCTCAGTGAATATCTCGCCGAAGTCGCCTAACAACGACAAGACGCGGTCACGCTGCGCCGCTGTCAGCTCGCTAGCGTCTGCTAGGAGCGCGCGCAATTTCTCGTCCCGGCCACGGGATGGAGAGCGTGCGGCGCAGGAGAAATCAGCCGCGGCGGCAACAACGACCGGGCTCCGGGGTTGCTGCGCGCGCCGGCTACCGGCTGCGCCAGAAACGACTGCTTCTCTCGGCGCGGGGGAGTGGGACGTTTCGGCCGCCTGCATGCTCAGCGGTCTCGCTGCAAACGGCGGCTCGGCGAACGATTTGAGCGGCGAAAGCGGGTTCTCCCGATTGCCTCCGTTGCCCGTGTCGACGACAGGCCCAGTCTTGGGCATGAAGTCTCTCCCCATCTGCTCGCATAGCGGCCTCGCTGCGAGCGGCGGCTCGGCGAACGGTTTGAGCGGCGAAAACGGGTTCTCCCGATAGCCTCCGTTGCCGATGTCGACGACAAGTCCAGTCTTGGACATGAAGTCTCTTCCCAAAATGACTGGGACCGTGAGTCCGGGCAAGTGAACGAAACGCATTCGCCGCACACGCTGGCCCCAGCGCACGACGAGGCGTACGTCACCGCCTGATGTTGCATCACCACACGCCAGCTGAAGCGGCAACTTCCGCGCGCGCAGCCGAATGGCTTTGCGCTCAAGATGGGAAACGGCCTCGTCCCCTATTAATGAAGTGCTTGCCCCGGTGTCCAGCAGTGCCTTAAACTCTCGCCCCGCGACGGCGAGGTCGAGAAAGGGCGCCGGCACATTTGTCGGGACTCCGACTCTGTACGCGGCGGGAGCGGTGGCGATGCTTGCCTCTCGGGCGCTTCGATCCGCCGCCGGTGGGCTCACCGACGGCTGAGCCCGTTTCCCTGCTCGACTGGGCAGAATCGCGCAATGTGACCGGCCTGGCGACATTTGTAGCAGCGGACGGGGCTCCGTGCTGCGTGACGCGATGATTGAGGCTGCTCGGGCGCTCCGCGACCGGCTGGCCGCATACGGTTCTCCGGGAGCGAGTTGTGAGCGGGTGCAGGCAACTGCGGCAGCGCCGATCCCGAGTAGGGACGCGGGGAGGGCGCTACGAGGAAGGCGACCCGCCGCCATGTTGGAACAAGGCCTACGCACCTGATGTGGGAAACCCAGAGTCCTGGCGCGTTCCCCATTCCTCGCCGCGGCCGCCGAGGCGAGGGGGGAAGACTCCTTCTCTCCCCTCGGCAGATGCGTCGCTCGCGCCGCGCCGCTGGCGTGTCGTGGCGCGGCAATCGTTGTCACGTGACCGGTTCTTCGGGGCCCCGGTGGGCCGGTCTCGGCGCGCGAAAACGAAGGAAGGGCCTCTTGGGTTCCAGCGGTCAACGAGGAGAGACGTGAGTACCGGAGATCCGGCTTCCCCACCTTCCTTTGTCTACCCCCTTGCGCCTGCCTCCTGATCCTCGCCGGACGGCTGGGTCGGGAAGAGCGAGAATCGGCTACGTGAATTGGTGGCACGCCAATAAACGAGTGTTTGGCCGTTTCGTTGTGTTTGTGTGTTCCTTGCTGCTCTCTGCCGCACGCCAGCCGGCGGTCCGTGGCGGAGTTCAGCCGAGCTAGCCTTGCGGCCGGAACCCTGGTCCCCACATCTTTGGCGCCCCACGTTGGGCGCCATGTGGGATATGTGAGGGGGGTTCCTCGGGGACCTTGCCAGTCCTGGCGTAAGGCCCCCACGCTAGCTCCCGGCGTGTCAACCACGCGGGCTCCCATGGCTACGGCAGCCCAGCGAGGTTCGCCGATACGAGAACACAGTAGACAGTAGTGCCGAAGCACAGCCGTTTATTTGGGGAATCCCAAAGCATGCGAGCACAAGGCTCGACGGCGTTCACAAATCACGCCGTCCGGGTCGTGACCGCGAACGGGAGGCAGGCACTCACGGCGCGCGACAAACAAAGCTCCCACCTGAGATACAAGTATCCGCCGCCACCGCGTTCCGCCGATCTCGCCCCAACCGGGTCTCCGACGAGACTCTCCCGTCTCCCGCGCCGCCCGCGCGCCTATCCCCGCACACATCGGTGGCGCCATCTCTCGGGGGACGCCGACGAACCAGCGGAGCGCCGGACCGGTTTCAGCGCACAAGCGTCTCTCCCGAAGCGCGCGCTGGCTCGGGATCGGAGGTCGCGGTTCTCCACGATTCCCACAACTACAAGGCACTTTCCTCACCACTTGTTTTTCTCTTTATTGCGCAGCTGAATGTACAGGATTGTTTTTACTATTTACATATCGTAGGCTGCAATCAACCTCTCCCCAAGCCCTTTTGCTTTCTGAACGGTGGCCCTTGCTAGAGTTTTGGTGTTTTTGGCAGCTTGGCGGCATGCCTGCCTTGTATTGCGCTGCTGATGATCCATCTAATGATCCTGACTTTGAAACTGGTTGCATGCCTGGTGCAGCTTCTTGTGTTGCCTGCTGGTCTGCTCCTTGCACTGCTGACACAGCTGGGACCTGTATTGAAATGGATGGCATCATTGAAGGTTTTGCAAGGCGTTTGTACATATATTTAGAGCACAAGTATGTACTCTTAAAATCCAGCACACTAACATGCTTATTTGCAAAAAAAGGTTCCAGCAACATAACATATTCAATGACTCTGGCTTTCTTATAAAAACACACAGTTACGATCAGCTGCGCGCTGCCGTGTTGACACTGAAGTCATTACTTAAACCAAAGAGAAGGCACATACAATAACTCACAGGAAGCCAACAATGTTTTCAAAGGTCGTGCTTTAACAAGACATGACTTTAGCAGTTGGATTATTCAAGACTGAACAACCACACAAAATGAGTAAATGTTTTGAAGTTATTGTGGAACAGCTTCGGAACAACGAATGCATGAAGGCAGCTTATGTATTATGGAAATGGTACCCCAGATGCACTATTTAGTTGCTATTTAGGCAAGCACCGTCTGATCAGCAACATTTCCTCTGTTTGACAGCTTCGCACGTAATTTCAAACTGTTCCTGCGCTTCGGCACGCTTGTATGGAGGCACTGGAAAAAATAGGGTGCCTTCAATTTCACACGCGTACCTGGTTATATCTGGGCGTGAGACCTCGGTTAGACAGGTGATGATTGGTACTTGTGGGCGTGTAATGTACACACATGGTGCTTAGATATATCAGTGCGCGTTATTGGTCATCTAATAGAAACATTCTACACGGGAATTTTCACAAAATTAGGAACTCCCGTAAAATGCAGCCCACTGCTCCAGAACGCCCTGCATGCCTGCCGCTCTTAGCAAGACGAGGCCGTCTTCTGGAAGGTTAACACGAATTAAGTACGATAATTTTTTCGCTGTGTGGCCTGATAAGATACCCTGTTTCCTACGTTTGTCGCTCTCAACATATAAAATTAACATTTGCTCACAGAAACAGCTCTACAGTGCGTCAATACATCAAGAATACACGAATAGTACAACAAAGAAAGAACCCGATTAACCATCCGGTCAATAAAACATCGTCTAAATGTTAGCGACGAACAGAGGTGATATGGTCGAGTTCCGTGGTCGAGTTGGCCGTTATGGCTTGTTTAAGGCACCAAAGCAAACGATCAGCTGTTACTCAGCGTCCTTTCACGATTTTGTCAGCATGCCTACCGCACGCCGGGTAAGGCGACAACAGTTACACTTATGAGTGGAAATGAACAACAACCGTGTATACTTACTTGGGGTTATATGACACGTCGCTCCGCTACTCGTAGTCTTCCAGAACGAAATTTAACGCTGTACAGCGGCCCTTCAGCAGACACATGCCACCTCCGACTCGCAGGAAAAAAAAAAGAAAAACGAAAGACAATACGTTTCGCCGCCGAATCGCCGGCTCCGCTAAATTCAGCCGTGTATGCCGTTCACAAATCACTTCCCCTCTTATAAAAGAGTACTTCTAAACCTTAATTAAAAGTTAAAGTATTGTACAAGTTGTTTGTGCGAATAATAATTTATACAGTAATAAATATTAGTTGTAGCTTTCAATTTAAAAAAAAAGTATTTTGAGTCAAGCCAAGATAACGGCTGAGTCAAGCCAAGTTCGAAAATCACACGTCTGCCAGACATGGCCGCCCTCATGGGGGTCGAAGCAGACGATCAACGGCTCGCATAGACACTAGCGCCAGTGTCCCCTGAAGTACATATTAGTATGAAACTCTATGTTGTTGGTATCCACTCTGTTACCCTAATTGTCCACCGTTTGTCGGTTCGCCTCACTACATGGTCATCCCAAGTCCATTTCTTTTTTCTTTATTTCAACTATGATATCTTCTACTCTCGTTTGTTTTCTGGTCCAGGTAGCGTGTTTCCTATCCATGAGTGTTGTTACTAACATTATTCGTTCCATAGCCCGTTGAGACGCCCTAAGTTTGCTTTGTAGTTGTTTAGTAATGTGCCAAGTTTCAGCTCCGAATGTCAACACCGGCAGTATGCTCTGGTTGTAGATTTTTCTTTTCAATGGCAGATGTAGCTTAGTTTTCATTATTTCAGAGTGCTTGCCGAGTGCTCCCCAGTCCATACCTTTCTTAGCCGCATTTCTCTGTCGTGGTTCGGGTCAGTACTATCCTTGTGTCCGAGGTAGTTATATTCAGTTACTTCTTCTAGTGTTTCGTTTCCTAAGTTGAAGAAGACGTTCTTGGCAGGCTTATTCCTCATGATACTCTACATTTATTCATTTTTATTTCTAGCCGCATGGCCGTGCTTTCTGATTGGAGTTTCTCAAGCATTTTTTGCACGTGTTCTGTGTTGTAGACAGCAAAACACACGCAAAGTCTCAGCATCATTGTTTATTTGCGTGGCTACAGTGCTAGTAATCGTCGTCATATGCACCAGAGAAGGTCGTCACCGTCTTCGCGACGAGTGGGTGAAACAAATTATGCTCAGCATTGTAGACTTCCACCAGCCCAACTGACGAAGTTTGCACTAAGTCTCGCAAGGCTTCAACTATAGCGAAGCTGCAGAATTTCTTTGTACGTGAGACCATGCATTTGTACAAGCTTGAAATTGGCTATTTGCAAGTCACTGTGCTAGTAGTAGTCATCTTCACATGCATCTGGATCGTCGTGTGCCTCATGTCATGCATTACATGCGTGGTAACGTTTGACAACAGCGCTGGAGTTTTTTTTTTTTTTTTTTGCTGATACCGAAACTTGGCCTAGAACTCGCCCCAGAAAAGACAGAACTTCTAATGGTATCAAGCGATACCAAAACGCACCCTGTGGAGCCTGCTCTGCTGTATATTGGAGACACAACTATCCAAGCGACACGTAGCCACGTACGCATCCTCGGTCTCCCACTTGGCAGTAACAGTAGTGCTAAAATATGGTTAAAACAACTACGAGAGAAATGGAAACCCATGCTCAAATTAATCGCGAGGCTGTCTAACAAATATGGGGGCGCAAGTCAACAGGCATGCCTCTCCATGGCCCGGACAGTTGCAATCGGCACTATCGCATATGGAGCACCAGTATACAACCTGAACAAAACGAACACAAAACACCTTCGCGTGCTCCATAGAGCCACATTGCGTACCATCACAGGCCTCCCAAAACATACAAAACAGAAGCTCTTGAGCGAGCAGTTGTGCTCTCTCATATAGATGTAATCATGAAAGAAACTCCTGAACAGGCAGTCACCAAACGCGGGCTCACCCGACAAGGGCTCCTTCTCACAGCATGGGACGAGCAGAAGCCTATCCCGGTCATCGACCTTCCCATCCCTTTAGCACCCTGAACAATCTCGGAAATTATCACCAGCAATCTCACCAAACCTATCCCCGTTCTAGAACGGCAACAAGGTCTAAACGTAGCCTTCACTTGGAGAAGTCCAAACTTCCCAATGAGATCGACATATATACCGACGCAAGTGTGGCAACTTCGCATATTGGCATAGCATAGACCTGCCCTGAAAACCCATCCCTTGAAGGTCAACTCTCCCTCAGACACGATGGTGCAACTGCACTGGAAGGCGAACTGCATGCCATCAATGGTGCTTTTAATCATATTTGCTACGACTTCAATACCCGACCACCAGCCAAAATACGGATTCTCACGGACTCGTTCGAAGCAATTCAAGAGCTTCGCAAGCCACTCTCCCTCAACCCGCTCGGCAACTCTATAATCTTACACAAAGAACTCCTCAAAAGCCACAACGTGCACATCAGAATTGACTGGATTCCAGGCCACGAGGAGACCGGCCCAGAGAACCAGTCCGCCCACAAGGCGGCACAGGAGTGTTTGAACTTTACGCCTCCACTGGTTCCCCTTTCAGCCTCCACACCTACTCCTCCAGCCCTCCTGCTTCTCCGACTAAAGAAACGTAAAAGACAACGTTACCAACAGGTTACACCCCCTGGGTATCTTGCCAACATTGTCTCCTGCAGCAGATCCGAGGAAGTATTCATTAACAAGCTATGCGGGGATGCCGCCTACACTCCTCACATTACCCAGAAATGGACAAGATGCCCCAACACACACCCACGATACCCCTACTGTAACACTGACGTCAAATCAGATCTCCACCACCTAGTGTGGACGCGCCCAAACTTTGCCAAACATCGCCCAGAGAGTTTAACAAACATTAATCCCGACACCCTACCACATGAAGCAC
This sequence comes from Haemaphysalis longicornis, assembly GCF_048455015.1. Taxonomy (NCBI): domain Eukaryota; kingdom Metazoa; phylum Arthropoda; class Arachnida; order Ixodida; family Ixodidae; genus Haemaphysalis; species Haemaphysalis longicornis. Next base: position 21,753,277 of record NW_027526225.1, on the reverse strand, counting down.
ATACTGGATTAGACGCATCTTTATTGCGAACAATTGCCGCTTTTCTAGTTAAGAGTTGTCTGGCGCGAGTAGCCTAACAGGGGCCTACCCCAGTGAAAACTTTCAGGCCCCCGTAACACGAATCCCCTCTTTGAATACGGGCCTTGATTAGTAATCCCCTTCCTTCCATCCCTCCCCCCACTGTACGGCAAACGCCCTCCTTGCTCCAATAAAAAGACTCAATCAGTCATTGCTGAAGCCACTGCGCATGCCGGGAACACTCGGAGGTCACCGAGTGGCACGCGCTCACGAACGCTGCGCGTTTTTTTTTTGGTATGTTCTACCTGCTAAGGCGAACCTATATGGCTTGTACAACTGCTCCGCTGTTAAAAAAATTCCTCGGAGACTAAGTCGGCTTATGTTGTTTGAAGGCGAAGGCCTGACAAATATTGAAGATATCTTTACTGCTACATCGTGTTTTCGTCTCTATTCCTCTTCTGTGTCTTTTGTCCCGAATTACTCCGGCAGGCAAGCTGCCCACTCTTTACGATGGAACTTTTCCACAGTCAGAGCTCTCCTCAGCGCGCACCCATTCTACGCACGTGCCACCACGTGCATCTGTCACGGCGCACGCACCAGCATAATTGTTGTTCCATTTTGGCACGGCGCCAGTGTGACGCTCGTTAAATGGTTAGTCACAACTTATATTAATGTGCGTCCACGCAGAGCTTGGAGGAAAGGAGACACACTGAGGCGGGCGAAAAACATTAACAATTAGTTTAATAGGGTGCCTCAGTGGTGCCGGCTTCTTCACCAGGTTGGGTGGAAATATTCGGGCTGCAGGGGTGGTGAATCGACGACGGGACGCCGACGGGCCAAGTGGGTCTCGGGGCCAGGAGATGGAGGCAGTGCGGGGCCGGTGGCTCGAAAGGTCTGCGCGGTGAACCCGAGGGCAGGAACGGGAGACAGTACCGGACCGGTAGTTCGGCGAGCTCGGACTGCAGGCCGCGGTCATGAAGGGGAGGCAGGGCAGGACCGGTAGCTCGGCGGGCTCGAGAAGTAGACCGGGGCAGGAAACGCTGGCAGCGTGCGGGCTCTTGGGAAGGACGCGCTTTTGGATTGCTCCTACGGCTGCGTCCGAGTGAGAAGACGATCGTACTAAGTCTAACCCCGATCCTCTCCGTTCGCTCCACTTTATCTCCTCCTCCTGCTACGTCCGAGCAGCGGCGGGGAATAGGGGGAGAAGGGCCGGCTTCAAGCGGCGGTGGTCGACGGGGCTGTCTGCCCACCCGCCAAGGACCCGTCTAGCGTAGGGAAGCCTGGCTCGCACCGAGGCAAAGAGGAACCATGTGTCCTTTAGCGAAGCGGCCACGCGTTCCCACGGAAAAACGTCCTGCGGCCAAAGTTCTTCCATCTGTTTCGGAGTAGCCGGGGCACACACATGACCGTCAGACCAGGTTGCTCATTCAGAAACCATATTCTGTAGGAGACAGTCCCTGCTTTGGGTACGTTGGACAGACAAAGCAGGTGAGAAGCATCCTAAATGAAATAAACACGCAAAACCCACCTAAAACAGAAAGACAACCCCAATAAAAACAAAACAATCAGGCACATACGCTTACCGCAGCTAGTCTTTTGTCAGCTAGCTGTGGGACAGTTGAAAAGGGGTCAAAACCACCCAACTTTAAAAAATATTCTGAATCAAACACTGACCTACCCATGGATAAAATTACGCGGGTACACAAAAATATTTAAGACAAGTAGCCGAAACCGACATGAAAGGAACCAGACGGCTTGACATGAAGGGCCCAGACGACCGACATGAAGGGACCAAACGAAGTACAAAGAACGGGTTCATCTGGCCTAAAGGAAACAAAACCACACGAAACTTTGCTCAAATCTCCAATAAGTAGATACCACCCGTGATAAAAAGAAATGTATTTCGGGTAAAACAAATAAAAAATGCCTGCAGTTCGACCCTGAGAAGGTGGTTGGAAAGCGACGCTGTAAACGAAACCCACAATGATTTCCCATGCGACGTCACTTGAATTCAAACACATGGCTCTACACAGAGTAAACCTAGAAACAAGTGAAATGCACTTAAGCACGTCCTTTAACACTTCAAAGAGATATTATTTTCTAAGGTTAAATGCATGATTCATGAAGGGTGGTTGGTTGAGTTGTATTGGCGAAGCACATGAGTGGAAACTCTTAGTTTATAAAATTAAAGGAAGCTCAACTGCTGAGCACGAGTACGCGGGTTCGATACCCGGCTGTGGCGGCTCTTTTCTGATGGAGGCGAAAAGCAAAAAACGCCCGTGTGTACGAGATTTTGGCGCATGTTAAAGATCCCCAGGTGGTCAAAATTAATGCTGAGCCCTCCACTACTGCGCACCTCATCGCCTGCGTTGCGTCGGCGCGTTAAACCCTGCAATCAATCAAATCAAACCTGGTGTTAGACGATCTTACTGCTCCTCCGTCTCTGCCGGCGCCGACTGAGGTGACGAGATCGGCGGCAGAGACGGAGGAGAAGTGAGATGACAGGCGTTGGTGTGTTTTTTAATTTTTAGAACTCCTAGCGCATGCTTAAGGCGCTCAAACTGCCGCTACACGCGCCATTGGCGGAGCGAACAGCAGCGCTTGGGGTCACGTGACGCTATCACGTAGCATTCTGCGAGAACGCTGGGGGTAAACCCGCAGATGTGCCCGGTGAATGCACCGTCGGTCTCCCCCGTCTCCGCGTGGGCTCATAACTTAAGCGAAAAGACAACGGGCTCTCACTCAGTTTCTCTATTCCTTCCAGGTTCGATTCACGGTGGTGCAGTAACTTCTTTTATTTGTTCTCGGAAGTTTTCTATTGACACCAACGGTCGCGACAGAACCCTTGGGGTTGCGGGTAAAATGCTTTGCTCTTAAAAAACGGCTGGAAATTGGAACCAGGTTCATGCGGTTGTCAGCCAGAAACGCATCCGCTGTAACACGAGACCAGGCAGCCCTGTCTCATTTAAACAGCCTATAAGAAGCACGTGGATACAGACCGTTTCTATCTTTGCAAACAAACCGGTCTGCACGCTGAATGGTCGCTCGTAACAGACTTTCGCCGAGATTACTTCCGGCTTCTCCAGTCGAAGCATTTGCTGTTCACACGTTGGTTTCTTCAAAGACAGGGAAGTGTTTTTGCAGACAGCTGAGTGGTGTATTTCCGGACGGAAATACAAGACTATTTTAACGGCTTATTTATTTTAAAGGCTTATTTTAAAGGCTGAGAGCCCCATGCGCAGCTTCGCTACCGTGAGAAGTTACCCTTACATACGACGAGCTACTTGATCCTCGCGACGGCGACGTTGTGCGGATTTCCCAGGTCAGAAAATTTCCATTCCCAACTGGATTATGAAAACGGAAATCTCTCCCAGCTGGACATTTTCCAGCTGGGAGAGATTTCCAGTCTCCTAATCCAGCGGGGAATGGAAATTCCCATCCAGAATTTATAGCTGGAAATTTGTTCTTCCATCTCGGAGATTTCCTATCTGGGAGAGATTTCCGGTTTCATAATCCAGCCAGGAATAGGAACTTCCCGGCTGAATTTCTAGGTGCTAATGTGGGATTTCTGGTTCAATTTCCAGCTGCATTTCCGGCTAGTAAGTCCGGGGCTTCCGTTACATTCTCAACCCGAATTTTCATAAATTCTTCTAAATCGACCTGTTACAGGTACCGGAAAAACTGACGATTGTCCCGATTCAATTTTTTTTAGAATACTGCTGGAGAACTAAATAGTAGCATTCATTCTAAACTAAGGGTTAATAAATAAATCGGATTTTCGCTTGCACAAAGCAATTCTGCTGTCCTGCAAGCTGAAATGTCCCAGAACTCGTGGAAGCACTATTTTAATTTTTTATTTACTGCTCATGTGCCCGTTCACAATTTTGCCGATGGTGCAAGAAAATTTGGCCTTGTTGAGGCTTTTGTGAGCTTCAGCCTTTTTTAACATTTTGGATCTTTTCACTCAGGATCTGGGGACATTGGAGGCTGTCACAGTGGTGTCGCTGTCGTTTAGTTTGCCCCAGTGAGCTCGGCATGCTGAAAGAGAAGAATCTAAATTAATATACTCGAACAAACTGTAGAGCAGGACTTAGCGTAAACAACATTCAACTTTGCCGTTGTCAGCTGTTGAGGGGCTACTTCACTGGTTGCCGCTTTTTTAGGGGCCAGCCTTCCGCTCACACTGCGCTCCGCCAATACAAGAGTTAAGAGTTTAAGAGTTAAGGGCCCCAAATCACGTTAGCAGCATCCCTCACAAGGATGCAGGCTTTTTATTTTTTAAGTGTTTGCCTGCCTGTTCCTTTGTGGCAAACACTTTGCCACATAGGTGAAACCAGAATAAAAAGGGATTCGACAAAGGGCAAACACTATGCCATAATAGTATTCCATCCAGTAAGTGCAATAGCAAGGCAAGAGTGATTGTCTTCAGGGAAGTATACAGCAAAAGCCTGTTAATTCAAAACATCAATTATTCAAATGTGTGAATAATTTGACTTCTACAATTTGGTCCGGCCAAGCTCTATAGAATTCTATGGATATGCTCTGGTAATTCAAACACAAGTAGATTCCTTGCGTTTTTTCTAATTCTTCGCTCTCGGAGAGAGACGCCAAGATTGCATTAATTGATCGATTGTAGGGTTTAACGCGCCGACGCAACGCAGGCGATGAAGGGCGCAGTAGTGGAGGGCTCCGCATTAATTTTGACCACCTGGGCATCTTTACCGTGCGCCGAAATCTCGTACACAGGCGTTTTAAGAATGCACTAAACCAATCTAAAACTTCCATGGCGGATGTTTTGAAAGACGTGTTCTTTGCAGTATATTTCAAAATATCTACAGGCAAATACAGGGATGTGGGGTGCACCGACAGATGAGGGCATCATATCTAAGCTCAGAATCGCAGAATGAGTCGCTCTGAGTGAGGATGAGGAGAAGGACCAAGAAGCACCAGTACGGCCGTCCGCTCAGATGTCATGGCCACATTGAATGCTTTTTAGATGCGACGCTCAGAGCATCTCTTGTCGGCGGCCCTGTCCTTCCTGCGTGCGTCCGTTGTCCGCAGCCACTCTCCCCCTCTCCTCTCCGATAGCGAACACTCTCTCGCGAGGGGCATTGAATTGGATTCGATTGGATTGGCTTGGCTTGGCTTAGCTTGGCTTGTCTTGACTTTGATTGGATTGGATTGGATTGGATTCGGATTGGATTGGATTAAAGTGGACTGTGTTGGATTGTGTTGCGTCATAGCCGCGGCACTCTCTCCGCGGTATCGTCTCCTTCGGGGGCGCTGCGCATATAACCAGTGTGCCGCTCTCCGGCGGCCTTTCGGTCGACGGCTGCTCTTCGTTGCGCTTGAACCCCCCCTCAGCGTCGCATCACACCAGGGTTCCCGCGAGGGGAGGTGGGCGTAATTTTCTTTTTTCAGTTTTTAAAGGGCGAGGAGGGTGGCCGCTACATTTTCTTGTTAAAGTTGACTGTCACCATTAAGCACAAAACGCCGACTGCAGTCACTAACTTTTTTCAAGAATGAAATTGTCGACATGCCCTACTGCTTTCACATTGCAGCGTATTGTTGTCCTTCATTTTCGTTAGTGAACCTAGATGGTTTACCCTTGCTGATTGAATTAACAAGCTTTTACTGTATAAAATTTACAGTTTTTACAAGAGCCACATTGACATTTTCTTTATAACACTGGAAGAAAAGTTCAACTTACGCGCCCATCGCTTGTAATACAAAGTGGCGCAGGCTCCGCGTCAGGCCCAGGGTTCACTGGGCTTTCAATGGGAGGGGAGGCCGCTGCAGCAACAAAGAAAAAATTATAAGAGAAATAAAAAAGGAACGAAAACAAATAAACTATTTGATATGTTTCTACCTGCACCACCTCCACGTTTGATTGTTTGGGGGTGTCCCCAAGAAAGCCTGGTGACAATCTTCACTGCCGACAACATTATGGTGGCCATTAACTGGGGCCTTCGGGGGTCCGCAGTTGCAAGTTTAAATTGAATCCAATAATAACACCCCTCAATTACTGCATGGCAGCCTTTCTATATAACTGACAACAATAAGGCCAGTATTTTTGGACAGGCTACAATTTACACAGCAACGTGAGCAACTATTAGCTGTAAGGAAAACCAAAAGCCATGCTTTGGGTTAGTCAAAACATTGAATACAAGCATGTTTGTGTGCAGTAGTGCAGGTACTCCGCAAAGTATGTCTACAGTTCGTCCGACAAGTTGTTGGCAGCACTGCATATACCACATTGCATTTTACCAATATGCCAATGCAGCATGTCTAACTGCCTGTGACATTCTATAAAGGCAAGCTGTCGCATAGCGACAATTGTCCTCAGAACTATCAAAAGATATTTACACTACCCTACTTTGCAGGTAGTACAGGCTTCATGCCTTCTAGGTTCAGACGTACTGCAGACTGCTCACAAGATACCCATTCGGCTTTTTTCAAGTCAGCAATCGTGTTGTGCACTGAAAACAAAATTGGTTCTCTTGACACAAATATCTAAAAATGTGAAAGATTCAAACTTCTCCTTCGCAATCAGAAGCTACACAAAACAACGCCATAAAAGGAAAGAAAGCCCTTACATGCTGTCAACTGCGTCTCCAATGTTCTCTCTAAAATCCTTATACGTTCCCGCAAAGTTGCAGTATGGTTTTGTTGGAGTTGAAACTGTTGCTTCCCAAATTCAGCTTCTTTCTGTGCATTCTGAAGCTCAGCCGATGATATGAGGCAGTCATCCGAGCTTGTGCTTGTGTCTGAGGGGAGCTTTGGCCGTTTCTCTCTCTGCACATACAAAAAAGTTACAAACACAGTCACTGCACTTGCCTAAAATGCTCCCAGACAGCTGTGTAAAATTACTGTATCTCGTAAACTCCCTTTTTTCGCGGTCCTACACCATGCCGGGAAATTATAAAGTTGTTCAAATTTCTATATGAATGTGTCAGAAGGAATTGAGACCTCCAGAAAACAAAAATATATTAAGTGGTTTCAAACAAATTCTTTCTTGATGGAGATTGTAACCATCCTTTTTTATTTATGCCAGCTAATGGCATCAGAAGTAGACCCCATTCATTCTACTCTTACAAGCAGTGGTCTATTTTAACGATAACATCCAAGTAATAATTAAAAAGAAGCATCAGCACAACAACGTACGTAGCCTAAGCCCCATTCACAGGCAAAATCAAACAACATGAGCAAGTTGATATATACCCTCTCATTGTAGCTGAATGATGCAGTAGGCACTTCAGTAATGCGAAGCTTGTCCGGCACACTAGAAGTGCCAGGCTTTGGGACTGGCTGGCTTCTCGAGTTCGCCTGGGGATGATTAGTGAATTTAGTGACTTCATCTTTAGCAGAAAGAAATGTTTGACATACTTTACAGATGCTGCCTGCTTGGTGACAGTAGTATTGTCCTACAGAGCATGCTGAATGCATCCCCGTAACACTTCTTCAAATTGAATCTTCTTGGCAGCAGCCCTGTTCTGGCGCTTTATTTCCCCTCCTGCATACATTCAGCTAGATTGTATTAACTGCACATTTCACGTAGAAAAGCGGTTGGCCTTGATTAATGTAACCAGTGCACTCACAAAAAAGGGCAAAAAAAGAAAACGGAGAAAAAATTACTGCTCTCAGATGCTTCCGAGCAGAAGAAGCATCCTCCTCAGCATTTTTATCAGAGTCGACGTCGGAAGCATCTGATGCGTTCAGCTTTGGTATAGCCACTCCTTTCGAACGCATTTTCTCGTTCATGAACTCATTTGTTGCCGTAACAAAACATACCAGAATCAAATAACATTTGAACAAAATTTGAAAGATTAGATAAACATAGTTCTATGCAAATTTCATCTTTGGGAAATTTTGCGCTGTTCTGAGACTCAGCAATACAAAAGGATGCATCCAGCCCAGAATGTCGTGCTATTGTTACCTGAATGACTATACCCACGCTCGGTTAATTGTGAACCTTACATATGAAGTGTATGTGTTTATCCATGCTGTGACGACAGCGACCTTAAACGTACCACCCCACCCCAACCTCTCAAAATATTGATATAACTGAAATACTTTAACTGCTTTGAAAAAAATGCATTCCTGAAGTGTAGATCAATGCTTTGTATTGAGCCGACAGCCACCTAAAGGTTACCATTGCAGACCAGCTAAAAAAACAATGAGTAGAAATTTAAGGAATTGAATGAAGTTAAAAAGGTAGCCTGTGCAAAAAATAAAAAGAGCAGATAGCAGGTTCTCTCCTGAGGCCGGTTGCATTATAAGCAAGCGGGTACTTCTAAATAACAGGTAGCCAATAGCTGACGAACTCCCTCACGTTGCCATGTGCTCGCAGAGTGGTCAGCCGAAAACGCCCTTCGCCCTTTTCTTATTGTTTGCACGCACTGAATCACCATGAGGTGTCGTAGAGGAGGAAATTAATATGGGCAGCGTTAGAAAGCATACCAGCCTCCGAGCAGCAAGGTGACAGTTTTATTTATATTGCTTGAGGCGACTGCCAGCCAGCGATCTTTAGATCGGAGGAAGAGTGCCCCCCGAAGAGGCCTCCTTCTAAACCCACACAGAAGTGAAATATACATATGAACAAAACAAAGGTGAATTTACCTGCCAACTTCAGAATCTGGGCCACATGAACTCCGTTGTTCTCACCGCCATCGTTATGCCAGTAGGCAGAATATGTAATGCGGCTGCCAAAGTCATTATCATTTTTCGGGTGGAAATTAACAATGTACTCGACGGGTATAATATGCAGCCTATTATCGGCATATTGCACAAAACGGACAAGAGCGAACATAGTGTGGCGTGTTCACAAATTCACGGAAACAACATTGCTGAAAGCACTGGGTTATAGAATATGGGTCACCAAAAAGCGCCGTAAGTGACTTTTATATGCCGTCTTCCCACGCTCTGTAAGACTACTATCTAGAAGGCTCCATGTTGGCATCGTCTCCAATTGGCTTGATATTGGCTGATCAGACAACAATCCATCCGTAAAATAAATAGATGATGACGCTTTTTGAATAAGGAAGGAAAGGACGCCTTTCCTTCTTTATTCAAAAAGCGTCAATGTTTAATGTACAAGTTATAAAATATTTTCCCTCGAATGGCCTAAAACTCCTAAATAAATTGCCAAAGATACAGAGCTGCTGTGCAGTTCAAAGTAACCTAGCGATGGCGACATTGGCTCCCTTTTATGATGGCGTCTCTTATGGCGTCTTGCCTCCTTTGCGGGAGCTGGAGAAAGTTTGTTCGTGCGATTAGTTGACCCAGAAATTGCTGCGGCATGGCTCCGCCAAAGAGACGAAAAACGTATCTAGATCCAGATTCGACCGACCCTGCACCAAAATCAACGAGATGGTGCCTAGCCAACCAGGAAGGAAGTTCCCATCGACCCTCTACTTCGGCTCAATGCCGCCAAACGACAATGCTGCCTGCAGCATCTAGCCCAAGTGACGTGCAACCCCCAAAAGAGACGGATTAGAGTGTAGAGCCAAAACGACCTCCGGGGGAGCTGTTCACTGATGAGGGGTATCCTGAGCTGGAGCTGTTCAGTGAGGACGAGTACTTTTCAGACGAGTGCGTCACGCCGCCAATGTCGCCACTTCCCAATGAACTGGGCAAAGAGCTGGGCAGTGAAAGTGCTGGCCCGAGACTGAGTGACTTGTTTGACTGCGAAGGATTGCGCCATGCCATTAGCAGATTCGCAGCCACTGACCTGTGGTGACGCCTTCGTTATGCTTTTGGATGTTGCCATTAAGTGTGGACTGCCGTGGGCAGCAATCCAGGCTGACCAAAAGTTGTTTACAAGCTATTTGGAAAAAAGGTGTTTCCCAAAAGCAAATGCCGTTTCAAGAAGCTCTGCGGTGTAAACCTTTCAGAGATTGTTTTTCATTTTTACTGCGCGAAGTGCAAAGTGATCACTGCGGAGACAACGGGAGTCCTGCAGGAGAGGCAACAGCTGCAAGTCGAATGTGCAGTGTGTCACAAGGCATATCACGGGCGTGCACTTGTCAGTTTGCCCTTGCATAAGCAGCCCGCAGCAGTCCTTTCAAGCAAGACAGTTGGGTCGGCGGTAATGGCTTCTTTAGCGAGAGTAAACACCGAACCCGTGAGAGAGAGAAAGAGAGACTCTTTATTACACAGAAAGCAGACAGTTTTGCCAGCATGAATTCGCCGACATGCTACTCTGCGCGGAAGGAGGGAGAAGGAAACAAAGGAAGTAGATGGAAAAAAAAGAGTAGGAGACAAGAAGAATAGAATAAAAATTAAAAAAACAATAACAATTTAAAATGAATAGAGCCCTGTTTAAGGGCGCTGAGTAAAAACTTGTCTGTACACGCTAGCAAGAGGGCTACAATGTTGTAGCGACGCCAATGTCCTCGAGGTACTCAAATAATGCAGATAGGGCTCTGCGCTGGGAAGATGGTGAGTGGAATGGTCCAAGCATCAAGCTTAGTGTTAATTGTCCAGGTTGGAGACATTCAATTCTTTGCTGTAAAAGGCCCCTTGATTCAGCATAAGCAGAGGACTATAGTAATATATGTTCGACGGTTTCGGGTGAGCCACAGTTCTCACAGTATGGGTTGGAAGCCGGGCCTATACGATAAAAGAGTAAATTTGTAAACGCTGCATTAAGGCGCAGTCGATGATACTGTGTCTCCAGTCGGCGAGGTAGTCGTTCCGGCAGCCTCATTCTCATGTACGGGTCTATGCAATATAGAAAGGCCTGATGGAACTCCGGAAGGGACCATAAGCGGTTTCTTTCAGCCAAAACTACCGCCTTGGTCATGGCTGAGGCATCATTTTTCGTGAAAAAAATCCTCCTTGGCGTTCTCAATTCTAGGTCCCTGCGGGCAGCCTCATCCGCTTTCTGGTTTCCCAAAATGCCACAGTGGTCTGGGAGCCACTGTAGTGTCACACGATGTCCAGAGGCGAATGTGAGATGGTGGAGAAACTTCACTGCTCGCTGGGAATGTTCATGAAGGCTGAAGCAGCTAGCGCGTTGCAGGGTCCGAAGAGCTGCCTTCGAATCTCAAAAAATGGTCCACTGTGTCGACGGCTGGCGAAGAATGTATCGGATGGCTTCTTTTATCCCATGAAGCTCACCCGACGTGGACGGAGTCGGTCGCTCAAGCCGGCATGATAGGGCTTTCCCAGTTGATGGAAAAAAAATTCCTGATGAACTGCACTCAGATGTTGCCGACCCATCTGTAAAAATGCGAGTCGTTGCACTGTTAAATTTGTTAATGTGTGCAAGTGTAATCTGAAGTACCGTATAAACCGGATTATAGGTCGACCCGGTATATAGGTCGACCCCCTACCTTGAGGTGGGAAAAGTTGAAAAAAAAAATATTTCGGCACAGAAGCGCACTCACAATGTCTATATTTATTTTCGGCGCCCGTTCGTCACTGCCACTGACTATGCCTGCCGAAGTCACTCGTCCGAGCTATCAGAGTCGTCCGAGGATGACTGCTTCGCACTGTCATCTTCCATGCCATCAGGCGCGTTGCTGATGGAGCACTTCCTGAACGCTCGTGTAACCATGTCGTCGGGCAGCGACTGCCCAGAGAAGGACACCCAGCTTGACACGGTCGCAACCGGCCCGTATAGGTCTTTTTGTTGTCACCGGCTATCCACTCATTGTACAGTTCGCGGAGCCGGTCCGCGCATGGCCTCCGGAGCGATCGTGAGCGAAGTTCCCGGACGAAGTCCACCACTTTGTTCTCCAACTCGGGGTGCACCGCTTGACGTCCACAGAACGATCGGTTTCGGGAGTTGCACGCGCACAGCTTAGCTTTCTGGCTCCGCCAGTACAGCACACTTTTCTCTGAAACGCCTAACTGGCGTTACGCCGCCATATTCCCATTCTGCTCGGTGACTCAATCACCGTCAGCTTAAACGCCGCGGTGAACTGACGTCGACTGCCGCCACTCATCTCGGAACAGAGACGTACAGAAATGTACGCACGCACGCGTAATAGACGAGTAAAATACGAAAAACTAGAGAAAAGCGAAATCAAATAAAGGCCTGATAGAGCGAGAGAGCAGTCCGACGCGAATGGCGAAGGCGATTGGCGACGGACTACGCTTGCACATTGTTGCCAGACAACGATTTACATTCTGCCAATGACCGCTATATAAGACGAGGGGTGACTTTTGTGCGGATTTTTTTGGAAAAAAACTCGACCTATATTCCGGTTTATACGGTAGGCAGATTTGAGGCCTCTGCTTTTTTAAATCTGTTCCAGGTATAAATGCTTTTATCCGAAGGGGCGACAGAGTCCAGGGCGAGAATCCAAGGGGCATAGTCTGCGGTGCTTGAGTTAGAATTGGAGCTTTGATAGTCCTGATTGCTTGTCCAAAGCTGGAATTGCTTCGATCTGCGATATGAGCCAACGAATGCGTTCTTGTATGCAACCTCTGCCTCAAATGAATTCGTAGTGTTTCTTGAAGTCGTAACACGTCCAAGGGCAGGCCACCCGCTTCAGCGTTTGTCCCAGAACATGACGATCCTTTAGGAAGGCCGAGGCACTTCCTGAGGCAGTTATTCTTCGCCGCTTCAAGCTGTCTTTTGCTTGTAGGGGACAGCTGCTGCAGGACAGGGAGCCTGTAGCGCAACACACCGTCAACATACGCCTTGAAGAGAAGCATCATGGAACGACAATCGCTGCCCCAGCGTGTGCCAGCAAGATATCCAATAATTTAGGATGCAGTGGAAATTTGCATACGTAGTCTCTTCACTTCCGGAGCCCAGGAAAGGTTTCTGTCGAATGTAACACCAAGATACCTTTAGGTATGTACCTATTTCAGGGGCCGGCCACCGAGGAAAAAAGGATATCTATCCATGCTCTTGCGGGTGAAGGCCATAGCTCTGCTTTTTTCTGGGAAGAGATGAAGTCCTTTAGGCTGTAGGTGTTCTGATATATTTGCAAGTGACGTCTGGAGCTTCTGTTGCGTGACTAGACGTCAACTCGAAGCACTCCAAATGCAGATATTGTCCGCGTGCAGAGTGATCTTGACCCAACGGGGGACAACACGCTTCAGGTGAAGCGGGGCGATATTGAATAGTAAAGGACTTAATACAGCTCCCTGGGGTATCCCTCTTTTTACCTCATAACACGGTGTAGGCCCTCCTGCTGTGCACATGAAAAGTTTTCTTCCTTCAAGATAGCTTGAAATCCATGCGTATAATCTTCCGCCTAAGCCAAGTGAAATAAGAGATGCTAGAATTGCATCGTGATATACGGCGTCGAAGGCTGATTTAATATCTAAAAACACCGCAATTGGTATGTCTCCGGAATTTAGTTCTTCCAAAGACGATACGAGGGTAAGGATGCTGTCAATAGCTGACCGGTTCTGTCGAAATCCATTCATTTGAGGTGGGTACAGTTTTTTAGTTTCCATGTACCAAGTCACCCTTGACCAACATGCTTGACATTACTGAAGGTCCCCGCTATCGTGTGTTGCGCGGAGAAGAAAACATGGGTGTTCATGACCTTACACTAACTATAAATTCGGACGGTAGCCCCGTGTTTAGGTTCTCCAAGTACAGCATCTGGCCCGTGCAAGTCACCATTAACGAGCTTCTTCCCCGCCTGCGGTGGAAGAATGTACTGATTCCCATGCTTTGGTATGGGAATGAGCATCTTGATATGACACTGATTCTCTAAGCATTTGTGTCACAGATGAGGGAGCTAAACGAAAGAGGCGTGGCCTGGACATTTGAAGATGAGCAGATATGCTTGAAAGTAAGATTTTTTGATGCCCTGCAATATCAAAATAATATTGTGCTCATTTCAAAGGTATATAAATGTTTTGTAACCCCTATTTTTAAGGTGTTCTCCATTTGCTGCTGCGCAGATGCCCCAGCAAACGCATTAATGCAGAACATGATGCCGTATAATGGTTACTTCGGCTGCAGCTGGTGCTACCATCCGGGCAAAAACGTTGACGGTAAGTCTCTGTCATTACAAGGGTGTATTGAATGTTTGTAGCTGCAAGGTTCACTTGTATTTTAGTTACATGTGACAGTTTTCGTACAATAGAGCATTTTGCATTTTATTAGCAACAAATATTGGAACATTTTGTGAACTGGATAGTATTATATATCCATGATCTTGCTACACTCATCTGTATATAATATTGCAGTGCAGTCCATCTACAGCCAAAACATTCCTGGCAGGGCCCTGAATAGTACACCTGATCCTATCTCAAGTTTGTAGCCGGTGTAATGCTGTAAAAATATGTAGACAGTAGTGTAACCACTTTATTTATCCTGATATATCCACCCGTGTTTTATAAAGTTCTATGTGCTTTTGCCACTTTTATTTTAGGTACTGTGAAGTACAGTTTGCGGAAACTTTATGCTGACCGAACGGACACAGAAGTTGTGGCCGACATGAGAGGCGCTTGTATGAAAGGATGCTCTGTCCGTGGTGTTAAAGGAGCCTCTCCATTGATAAATGTGCCAGGTTTCAGCCCTGCGTGGGCATGGTCTCCGGACTACATGCACTGTATTCTCCTGGGCGTTAAAAGGCAGAGGACTGACCTATGGCTAGGGGCTAGAGGCGACTACTACTGTGACCATGAATGTGTACCAGTAGCAGTCATCTCTCAAAGGCTGTGCTCCATAAAAACGCCGGAATGCGGAAACTGCCAACCAAAAGCTGTCGAAACGAAACAAAAAACTGGAAAGCCTCAGAATGACAAAGGTGCTTATTCCACTACAGCATACCGTGCCTCAGCGGTATTCTATATAGTTTGTATTTGCACCACTAAAGCCTACTTGTGGCAGGAGTATCTCTCCTTTTGAAAGGCTCTGTGAGTGCAAAAAGAGGTAGAGAAAAGCACGATGTTACAGACAGAGTTTGCGGTTGGGGTGGAGCTCTGGTACGGAGAAGAGGAGATGACGTATAACGTTCACCAAATCGTCCATTTACCAAATTCTGTGCTGCTTTTTGGCCCTCTATGGGCGCACTCTTGCTTTAATTGCCTCTGAAAGAAATATGGGCAAGTTGTTGAAGTTGGTAACATCGTCGAATAGTGTTGCCCTTCGGATAGCAACACGACTGCTTTTGCCGAGCAGCTTTGTTGCCCTAAAAGGGTTTGCAAGTGACTATGCACTGTTGCTCAGTGACAGCGTGCAAACGGAGTACAAAAAGATCATGGCTCTCGGGAAGACCCTGCCAGTTGCAGCCAGTTTTGTTGCTGCGAATCCGCAGCTGCAAGGCAGCTCTGTAGAAGATGTGAGGAGGCTGAAGGTCTTTGGTGCAACCATAACTTCTGAGAGGTATGACAGGCACACAAAAGTTAACTGCACTGCGATTCTCTTTGAAGATGGACATATACAAGGGCAGGGCGGATTTTCCGCTGCAAGGGACAATGTGAGACTGAGAGTTTTTTTATCCTGTCACATGTTTTCCATTAAAACCATTAATTTCTTCTCAGCATCTCAAGGATCTTCGAGAACGACCGCGACAATGTTTGCATCTAATCAATGAGCATGCTCGCCCATGTGCGTTTTTTGAGTGGCGGGGAGAAATTATTTCTGCGACCTGCCAAACAGTTTTGTATGGTCATGAGCATTCACAACTGCAAGCACTGAAAGTTGGTAAGAGCTGTGATTGTTTGGGCAAATTATAAACGGAAACACTGCTTAGACCTTTGCAGTGCAGTCCTTTTACCCAGTTTTCGGGCACTCGGTTCCATAGCTGTTTTTCCCGTTTATGGCACTGCAAAAAAATACCAAACTGTTCTTGAAAAATTCGCAGGATTTTTTTAGCATTTTGCTTGGAACTATTGTACCAATATTTGAGCAATGTGTGAAACTGCTCGAAGCATTCTCTTGGGTGCAGGCCAGGGCTTTTACTGCAGGTTTGGCAGAACAACATATTTTCCCTCCTGCCTCCCTTTGTTTTTCTGTCGCTGCAACAGTACATTCCTTGTTGCGTCGGCGTGGGAGTTTGTAGATGAGATAGCTTGTCCCATCTAGCCTTTACTCGTACTCCGTACGTGCAGATGGGCCTGTATTTGTGGTTCAAGCCCTTAGAAGACCCACCAGCTGTTAGATTGGGTTGCAATGGTACTTCAGGTTTCCCTGCTCTTTTTTGCCATGATTCTGAAGCTGTATGTGTTTCCTAATAAAACTATGGATAATAGAAACCTCTAGATACTAGAAAAAATCTTTCGCCACCTATTCATTGGCTTTTGACAAAGTGCGTAGCCCACAGGGTAATAATACGCACAGTGCTGTCTCCACTGCCGTCGTGGTCTTCGTCACTCGACTACCACTACATGATGGAAACATGCAGTCAGTAAAGTCTTCCTCGCTTTCGCTAAGTGCACCTCCATAGAACGCACGCGATTAGAAAGGGGCCATGCTTCTCAGCGAATAGCCCTCACGTGAAAACGGTCTGGAACCCAGAAAGACCATGCTGAATATTGTGCCGCACTCAAGTGCAAAAACAAAAGTTCAACAAAGTTCACTTATCCCTCAAGAGATGGCACATCATGTATACAAAGGATGCGGCCACATGGGACTAAGAAAAACCTCAGCATTTAACCTTGGACACCCATGTTGGTCATAGCCCGAAAACAGACTGCAAAGGCTCAGCATACTTCTGCTTGTAAACTCACTTGACTGTTTCGCAAAATAATTTGGGGTTTTACTGGCAGAAGCTACACACGTGGGTTAAAAGGCGCATCTTTTTGGTGACTTGTGAACTTTGACCACCTAAGGATCTTTACCATGTACAGCACAATATAAACATACAGCCATTTTTATGTTGCACAATCGTACGTGTGTCTTTGAGCTCAGCAGCATGCCTTGACCACTGTGCTGTGTCTTCTCTTTTAACAGTGGAGCTGTTTAGGCCGAGCCTTACCTGTCGGTTGCACCAGAAAACCTTGAAGTAAGGGGAAGTGGCGAGGCAAGGAGCCCACGAGCAGGTGGTGGGAGTGCATGCCTCAAGAAAAAAAATGTGGTTAGGGAGGTTCTCGAAACCAAACCCGGGACCTTTATGACACGAAATCCGCAACATAACCAGTGGACCACCCCAAAGGCCTAAGAGGTATGTGGTTAGCAGCAGTCGGGAGGAATAACCTGTGGTGCAAACTGAAAAAAAAAACGCTTCTGGTGGTTGGAAGAAAACCTACGCCTGTTGCGTTATAAAACCGGTGTCTACCCAATTGAGCTACCATTGCATTCAAGGCACACAGCATTGGCTTTGGACTTGGCCACGGCTTCTAGCATGTGCTAAAGCGGTCCACTTTTGGGGAGGCGTGAAAGGCTGCGAACAAAACAATCGAGACCTGGCAGCCATGGATAACTTTGAGGGGCAAGTTGGAAAATAAATGCGTGGTGCAACAGCAGGGTCTCCGACAAAGTGAGAGGGGCCACCAGATGTACTCGTTTTCCAGCCTTGCACCACTACTGCAAGCTGCGCCAATATTTTGGTTATTGCCGCTTCTTGTAGAATAAAAACTGTTCTTCACATCTATTTGAGCTGAATGGATGCATCCTACCTTAAACAAGAATATTACCGCGAAACCATGCATTAGATTTGTTTATTTCTGTATTGCTTTTGCTGCCCGGCTGCGGCGGTCTGTGTTGTCGGTGTTGTCTGTGTGCCAAGCGAGGCACGTGTTCCGTTCTTTCTGTGCCGCATGGGTTATCTCTTCTGATAGGGAGAGCGTTCCGAACTAACGTGAACAGCTTAGAATAATCTTCGTTGATCTACAGTGTTCCGGATACGATACGACTATTCGAGAAACGCTCGCGCCGGGTGATAAATTCCCGCAGAGCAGATGCCGCGGTATTCGATTCATCGACGCTCGCGCACGCACGTCGCTTTGTTGAGTGCTGCTTCCCCGCCTGTATATTCTTTGAGTTGTTAGAGGAGCGTAAGGTCGCTCCAATAAACTTGTTTTCCCTGAAGACAACTGCCTCGTCTTTGGCTTGGCGACAGTATTTAAAATTTCTGCCTTGCTTCTTAGTGAGAACAATGTCAGAGTTTTTATTATTATCTAGAGTGCATCTGGAAGAAAAGGGCATAATTATGAATTCCCTAATAAAACTGGTGCTAATTGCATTGATCAAAATGAAAAACCACTGAACACTGGACATGTACAGGGGCAGGAAAAATTGCAGTAGGTACCAGGATGACAGAACCACTGCAGGGGCATAGCAATGGCTTGAATTTAAAGGTGTGATTGCATGTGTGCATTGTGGTGCAATCTTCATCTGTTTTCTATCCTTGAGTTGCTGAGTGATTCGAGACATTGTTACTGTAATACTGCTTATAGCCTTGTCAATAGATTTCACCTAAGCCTTGCTATGGTTCTCAAATGTCGCAAGCGAAACTTGAAATGTACTTGGAGAGTACTTATTCATAAGCAGTGTGCCGAAGTGGTGCCAGTGTGTCTTGGACCTAATTTCGTTATGCTGTTGAGCTACTGCCCATACCCTTCATATTGATTGTGTTCAAAACTTGCGCTGTTTGTGCTCACTAAATTGTGCCGTTTCATTTTGGATTACGCCAACATCCGTAGGTATGTAAGCTGAATGGCTAGACTCGAGCACATTTTTTTTCGTGTTTAAGCAGTAATTGATCACCAACTGCTTATATTCTAGTTTTTTGCATGTGTCACACAATCATGGTCAATTACATCGTGATCGCGGGAGCATTAGTCAGCGGCACCTTCAAGCTGCACAACAGCTGTTTTCAGAACTTGCGAAATATAGTGGTGCATTTTTCTCCGCACCGCTGCTTGTATCGTAAAACCATGATACAACCCGTAAGATGGTGCGGCTGCGTGTTTTGTTGCCACTCATTTTCAGGTGTATCGTGGCTGTACATTAAAACTTCCGTTCTAGCTAGCAATAAATCTTTAATGATGTGTATTTCTTTGTTTTCTTGGCTGTCATGGCTATCTCAAACTAGTACATCTTTTCACCTTTTCAGATTGCAACCTGTGATTCCTTGTGTTTTTTGTCATTATATTTTTGGTGCTATGCTGCTGAAATTCCCACTAATTAACCTGTCTTCTTTAATGCCTTGAGTCGCGTGTGTGCATATATTCCATTTTCAATTTGTTTTGAATGGATCCATGACTACCTTGCTGTTTGTATTTGTTCATATGAGAGCTACACTCAATAAACAGTCTGAAAGAGTTTATGACCTTTAACTGCATACACGTGAGTGTTTTGGTTAGACACTTAAATGATCGAAGTTCAGGCAAATAGGTCCTGCCGCATGAATTGGCTAAAACATTTTTGTCAAGTCCAAATAATTTTGCGCACAAATGGCTTTAATATGTGCATAATTCCAAGATTGCCAAATTACATTTACTGCATATCACAAAGCTGGAAGTTATCCTTAACCATCAACTTTGTCTTTCTAATCTGTCTTTCACAACATGTCATCTGCTTCTGGTTTGCATTGCAGCAAAGGTGAAAGAACTGTCATGCTGGAAACTGCAATTTCCAGCTGAACTGCTCCCAGGCTGGGAGCATGCACATTCTAGGCGGAAATGACACTTTCCAGTTGAAAAGCAATCGCAGTCTAGACTGGGATTTTTTTCCAGTTGGGAATTTCCCCTCCCAGCTGGAAACGTCCCTTCCCAGCTGGACTGTAGCGCGGCTGGAATTGCTTTCTAGCTGAAAATTTCTATTCCCAGATTAACCTGGATTGCTTTCCAGCTGGAAACTGGCATTTTCAGCTAATATTACACATTCCAGCTGGGAATGTAGCTGCAAATCATCATTCCCAACTTGAATGAGTGTCCTCATTTTCATGTGGAGATTTGTACACCCATGGTAAGAGAAACCTTTCCTGGGTCACTGTAATTGATATTTTTGCACCTAGTGAAATGAGTGTGTTTTTACGCCAAAGAACAGTTTAGAAACTGCAAGATCAGTGACGCCTACAATGAATTTGTGAGCGGCAAAGTCACGCAAGCCGTGTCGTTCAAGGCTGGCAGCCGCATCGCCGTCGTAGTCTCAGTACAGTGCAGCGAACGCTTCACAAAGCGTACCCGCCGTGGTGTGTCGTCTAATACGATGCACGTAACTGTAGTCAGCCGTCATTTTACATGCCTGGCTCAGGCTGGCTGGTAAGTAGTAGTTGTTTCATAGTAATTGAAATTACGGCCCAGCACTTAGCGTATATACCCAGTCGCCACGGCAGAGAATCGTTATTTTAATGATCCCTAATTTGCGGCTTAGATTTTTCCGCAACCTGCTTCCACGGTTTGAGAGGCTAACTGCAGCACGCATGCGGTTGTAGGTTTTCGACCAGTTAGAAATAGTACTTAAGGTGGGCTAGCCAGCTTTCCATTTCTCGTGTGACGTGAGCTTGACAAATAAACAGGGGTGGTTCTGGAACAAGCGGCAGACGAATGCGAATCAATCGTTGATTTGTGGCATCATCACGTCTTTACTTGTTAACAAATCTACGAGCTTCCGTCGGTTCTAAGTTGTCCTGTCGCACGGTAGCCCAGGTTTAATGGGGAACCTGAACGTACTTATTTGCGCAAAAGGTTTTTCTTAGGTTGCAACCTGGCACAAATCCACGGTGCATGGGCATCGAAGCTGAAGACTCGCTGCAAGAAAGCATGTTGAAAGCGCGAGGCTCGCGTTCGTACACAACGGCAAAATGCACAGTAGGGGGAAACACCGGCTGTTTGCAAGGAGCGCTACCGTGCAGCGACACGCTAGCGAACCCTGGTGGCGCCCCTCCTGTGAAACAGCGTATAGGCTGAAAGAAGCCCATAGATGGCCCCACGCGTCATGGGCTTCTACGGGATATGTTTCGGGAATGCGCTGCCTAATTAGCGCTGTGGTTAAAGCTCTTGGCCGATTCTGAGCTCACAGCCATTGGTGGGTTCACTGTGTACGCATCGAATTAGCGAGCAAAGGAATGATTCGTTCTGGAAAGCTATTCCGAAACTTTTGCCTCCGAAGTGTTGCTGGTGAGCCAACAACGGCTATGGTGATTGTCTGCGCTGTATTTCAATTGTCAGCGTGCGTTGGACAGGCGCATATTCAAGTCTTCATACCTTCACACAAAGCGAAGTGAAAAAAATTGCTTGGATTTTAATACTTAATTATTGATTATGATGTTTAACACACCGACGCGGCACAGGCGATGGCGCGTCGTAGTGGAGGGATCGGAATTAATTTTGTCGGCCTGAGGGTATTTAAAGGAGCCATGAATACAAAATACAAGTTTGTTTTATTCGGAAGATTTCGGGTTTTATAGTGCCCCCAGCGCTTGCACGGATACAAACGACGCCGTATTCACTGAGAAATTATTCAATTTAAGTTAAAAGTTCGATGTTCCCGCTAAATAGTGTGTTTTCGTGGTCTGCAATGACATCACAGGAACCGACCGCTCTGCAGCCTAGGGTGCCTTGATTCACACGTCCGCCGCACAGGGTGGAAGCACGTATACGCTGGCGCTGCCATTTTGGGTCGCTCGCTCGTCGCCGAAGCAAGTCACTGTATCAAACCCGTGCTAAAATTATCGCCGCAACGCGGTTTACTGGCGAAGTTTTTATCCTCTTATCTGTTTCTCATTGCTGGGTGTCGTGGGAAACGAGAAGAACAACGCGTTGAGCACGTTGGCCCAATTGCGGTGGCACGGGACCATTCAAAGGGTGTCTCCACCCTGTACGGCGGCGCTGGCATTGAGGTACCCTACGGCGGCATTCGCGCGTTTGTTTACGTTACTGAACATAGATGGCGCCACCATACCGTGGCAAGGCGTATTTAAACCTGGCTTGTTCTTGTTGCACAGAGGAAGTTGGCTTCAAGGCTGTCGAGGCGACGAAAAAATGCCGGTGGAGGAAAAACAGAAGGGAATATTGCCTAGGACAGTTACCACCTGTAACAGAAAAAAAAAGTATTTTGTGCCTAATAAGCTTTTTGTGCCTGCCCTAAGCAGCGCTACTCTGGAAGAAACATAGTGAAACATAGTGCTCGCTCGACAAGTATGGTCACGTAAGACACTGTCGCTTGCGTAAATCGGCCAGTGTCGTCTGAGACAACCCCAAATCCCCGCAGTGCTGTGCATCTAAACCAAGCATAGTGTGCGGAGTACCAACAGCAGTACGCATCCCCGCTTCTAGGTTTACGTGTGCTTTCGTAACTTCTACTGTTTGCCCCACAATTCTTATTGCTGCAAAAAAAAATGCTCTAAATTTCAGCACAAATAGCTCGTTCTGCTAGCTTATAAGCTCAGTCTTTGCGTTTGCTTTTGCCGGCCTCCGCCAATTGCAAAGCATGCTGGTATGACACCGTAGGTTCTGTTGCGGGAAATGAGCGAAAGTCGCATGGCCATTCCCTTTTTCCTAATTATATAGCGTATTTGAGCGAAGTTTACGTTAAAACTGGTGTCAGTACACTCTAAACTTTTTTTCCACCCATATACTCCCGAGAGGTTCTTTTTCGCCTGTCCTCTAGTGATCCTCCTTGTAGGAGTTTTTTTACTACATGGAACAGGGAGGTTTTGTTTACCTCCTCAAAACAGGGTGTTTTTAGGTGATAGAAAGGATGTAGTTAGGGAGTGTTAAGAAATGTTAGGGAGAATTTAAGGAGATCAAAATGGAGTATTCTTTACTTCCTCAAGGCATTTTTAAGTGATGTTTATGGACTTTTTAGGCGGTTGAATAGGAGCCTATTATGGCTCCCTTGGGAAGTACTTATGTTATTTTAGGGGCGTTTTGAGGAGGTTCAAGGGAAGCATTTACTTCTTTTGCATGGAGTTTTACGTTTTGTAGGCCTCGCGAGGGGAGTTTTTAGGAGGTTCAAGGGAAGCATATGTTTCTTTCGAATGGAGTTTTGCAAAGTTGGGGCGGTTTTGTAGGCCTTCCGAAAGGAGTTTTTTCAAGGCCACAAGGGAGAGTTTCTAGTTCCCTGCGGGAGTACTGATTTCACACGGTTTTTCTCGGTTTCAGGTTTATTTCAAACGAACTTTCGCATACAAGTTTACATGGTACATGGTGTACACAAGGAGGCTCGGAAATAAAAACTTAGGGCGACCTCCTATAAGAAAGCAAAAATGGTAAATTGCTAAAAACACGCCAGTTAGGAATGGAAGACAGCAATAGAATGCTAGTTGAACAAACCGTAGAAATAATATTACTACAAGAACTGGAAATACGCGAAAAACAAAGGCGCAAACACAACCACATGGTAAATGAAATCATTATATAATAATAGCGGATCGAGAACGCGTCAGTACTTATCAGAACGTATCAGAACGCATCAGCACTCAGTACACAAAGTGAAAAAAATGGTTGCAGTGGTTTACAACAACAAAAAAATTTCAGTTGGTGGTGAAATGAGCGATCTGTGTGCTAGTTGAACAAACTGTAGAAACAATATTACTAGAACTGGAAATACGCGAAAAACATATAGGCACAAACACAACGGCATGGTAAGTGACGTCATTATATAATACTAGAGGATTGAGAACGCGTGACTACTTATCAGTACGCATCAGTACTCAGTACACAAAGTGAAAAAAAATGGTTGCAGTGGTTTACAACAACAAAAAAAAATTTCAATTGGTGGTGAAATGAGCGAGAGCTGTGTAACAATTTGATATTGAAAGGTAACGAGCATTTTGTAGATGGTAAAGGCACAAGAGATAAATGATGTAGGAGACAGACAGCAATGAGATGGCTAAGGATAAATGAGTAATATAAAGAACGAGAAATATGCTGCGGAAAATACCAGTGCGTTTTGATAAAGACACAAATGCGCCAAGAAAAGTGACCCAGTCTGAGGGGTTAATTGCAAGGATATAGAACAGAATGGGTGGTATCGCGACAGCTTCTTCAGAGTGAGAAGAAAAAGCCATGTCATTCGTGTTTTTCCGATAATTTTGAGTTGATTCATTTGGCACCAGTTGCCAACATTATTTAGATATTTGTTTCAAGTTATATTTGTTGGTTAATATTATTGCTTCACTAAAAGATAGCTGTATTATCAGCATACAGAAGGGCCCATCAAATATCCCCTGTTCAGTAAAAAAAAGAAAACGTCAGAAACATAATACGAAATTCTTTAAACTATTATCCAATGATTACAGGATTGAAAACGAATAAAATATTAGTGAGGGATATTGATGCGATAAAAGTTTATTAGTTTTAAATCCTTCACACGTGGTTTGGTGCTGGCAAGGTCCAAAAACGCATGTTCCACAAACGTTAGAGCTCTGTGTGCCTTCTTGGGATATTGAATGTTGAAAACCCAGAACGATGCAAACAGACTACACAGTCCTCCCAGTAAAGATGATGCAGTCAAGACACTCTGGCCATCGATGCGGAGGCTAATTTCCCCGTTCGCGGAATGCAGGCAGGGAGTCAAAGGAACATCTACCTGGAAAAGCAAAAAAGAAAAAAAAATGCCCCACATGTAAAATTCAAAACAGACACTATGGTTAAATGAACTTAATAATTCGGTACAGTAATAAAATTGTTATGCCAGGTTCCCTGCGAAGATTCAGTACTTAAATTAGGAATGCAAAGGCTTCATAAAACCAAGCGCCAGTACATTAACCATCGGGGCTTATGCAGCAATAAAAAAGATATTACTTCCGCACAATATACTCGAGCACAACTTTAAATGACAGTGAAGTTAAAATGCAAGTCTCTCTAGGTTGATAGATTAGCTCACGGAGAACACTATTATACCCCTCTTACACCTGGCATTTTTTTTAAATAAGGCTGAAACTAGCAAAAACACGTTTTCACCGGAAGGGCTTAAGTGGCCTGACGCGCACAACTTCTTTCTTGGATGCCGCTGGATGGTGCTACTCGTCCATACTTGGGGTGGCAGTACCGCTTTCCAAGGGAGCATGCGAGCTACGCATGAGAAAATCGTTCGACGCCAAAACTTGTGAGGCCTCAAAAGGCCAATGTTTTTCTTCAGTGAAGCGTAAATATTGATCACAGGTCCAATGGAGAAACATTTTGCTTAGTGGTCTCGAACAGCAAATGACAGGGGAGTTTGGGGAAGCATGAGCGATTTGACCGGAACTGACCAAACTGCTTGGTACGTGGTAATGTTGTATTCAGTTGCTTGTATACTGCTATTAATCACCTCTGCTTCACTTGCTTCCGGTTTATCCTGATGCAAACAGCGACTGCAGTCGTGTTTGCGTCACGTTTGATGAGCAGTTGAACAGCGATTTCTCAGCACTTAAGGCATCTTGGCACTAAATCAATGCTGAAATGGCTATGCGGAGGTCCGACTTCCGTTTGAAATCAACTTGCTGGTTGTCTTCAATGACCCTTTAACAACAAGTTACCCTTATGCCTCATCACTGCAACCGATTGTTCCTCCGTGTGGTGCAAAGTGCGTTAGTGTGAGTATTTTCAACGTGAAACGAACCGTTTCTGTGATTTGTAGGACTGATTCTGCTATTAATTACTGCAGTGACAACAAGCTATGAAAGAAAATCCCGCCATCTCCACGAAGTGAATGATGATGAGAGGGGCGAATCTAAAATGCTTATCAGCAGACAATGTGACGCATTAAGTGCAAGCTGCTTTCATAGTGTGTGCATTGACATTAGGATATGGCCCCCTGGCAGAATGATGCGCTGCGCGAGATTTTGCCGTACCTAAAAGGACAGGCAACTCATTTTTACGGAGTATAGGATCTGTAAAAGGGTTGCGAGTTGGGCGAGTTGGTAATTATGCATTGCGAAAAATAAACTGCGCGCAAATTAACGAGGACAAGAACACATGAAGACGGCACAAGCGCACACTCGCAACTAGTTTATTATTGCACAATTCAAAGCTTTATATGCCCAAGCGCCCAATTGCCGCGCCCCCAATGCGTCGCAGTTCTCGGCGCACTCAGCCGAAAATACTAAAAAAACCGTAACAACAAAACCACAAAACGAACTTTGAGGCGCACGAAAGGCGAAAAATCAGCAAAGATAACCGCATCATACATGGATTAAGACCTCCCTCCCACCCCCAACACGCATTCCCAGAAGAAGCACCGAAATAGCGCTCAATGTGCGTCTAAATATGCGACTTCTCGATTAAGCAGGGCGATAGAGGGATGACTCGTACGGAACCAGCTTTTCTGATGTGGATGGCTTCTACAATTTCTCGCATTTGCTGGTTCTTATGTCGCAAAAGGATGGCTGTGCGCTCAAACACAGGGACACAATCAGGTCTGCATGCACGGCAATGAGAAGATAAGTGGCTCAGGTCACGTTTAAAAATGAAAAAAAAAAATATACGGTACTTTTAGACGTCGTACGCTCGAGTTTGTGACAACGTACCCGTGTGCGGCTCTGTCCTGAAGTTCGGAGAAATGCAGGCGGGTTGTGTTATATTTCTCGTTTTGCATTACGCTTACTTTTATATATTAGCGCCCTCTTTCCCGATCTCTCTACCTTCCTTCCCGCTTCCGTCTGACTGCGCTGATTTTCGCCAGCACGAAGTAACCGTCACGTTGCTTTGAAACGACGCCGCGCGCGACAAACGATTTTATCTCGAATGCCCTGTTACAAACCGGCCTACAAAAGAATGCGAACGCATACCCCAAAACCCACAAACAAGTAAAATAATACGAGTGTGCGCTTTTTTCTTTGCCCGTGCGTGTACGAGCTGTGAGCGGCACGGGTACCCGGGTACTTCGCTGTTAACCCTATCCAAACGTTTGACAAACGCATCGACTGATGAAAGACCACTTACCAGCGAGCTGTCCACACCTGTCGCCGTATCCAAATGCTGTTTGCGGCCGTTCCTCGTGTGACAGGGGCACATGAAAATCTTTCCACCAAATGGCACTACTAGTCCTTCACAAATAAGAAAAAACGACGGCCCAAGGCGAGGCTTGAGCTCCGGCCGCGCCGAGTCACCGGCCGCGCTGCGTTGATAGCACAGAGGTTGTTTACATCCGGGCAGCCAGTCGTGCCGCCAGGGCAAGTTGAGTCGCTGCAGTCGGGTGCGTTGGTGCGCTGGCACGAGAATTTAAATCGTCTATGTATGCGCAAGCAAGCGAAGCAGATGAACATTGCAATTGTTTGCAACGGCGAGAACTGCCTCTTCGTTAGCAGCAGAGTTTGACAACACCTATCGCCAAAATAAAGAGATTGAGACAACACGGCCGCGCTCTCTGCCTGTGATCGCGCTGGTTGAAGCATCTATACGGGTATACGTACGGTATTGGTTTTGTAGCTGCGTGCAACCGTCGCGTCCTGCTTACTCGTTCTAATTAGCATTAGGCCACGGTTGAAGTGCTGGTGCACGGAGACAACAGAAGACTAACATGGCGACCGCCCGCTTGAGATGATTACCTCAGATAGGGCGTTTATTGTGGACGTGGTAGTATACAAGGAACGGAACGCCATCTCACAAATGGTGTTAAGTCGTTCTAAATCCTCCCTTTTGCTACCCGGATGGGCAACGGTACTACCATGGAGGTTCGTCCACTTCTTTAGATCATGCCTAGAGAGTACATTTTTTGCTATAGGTACTTTTCAGGGCACATTACTTGATTAAAACTCCGTTTCCGGCTAGTTTGCGTTTACAGTGATATGACTAACGAGGCTGTCTTTTGAATGAACCAAACTTGTGTTTTGTCTTCATGGCTCCTTTAAAGGGACCATGCAGACAAAATAAAAGTTTGTTTAATCAAAAGATTTGGTGTTTTATAGTTTCCGAAGCGCTTGTCTGGCAGGAAACGGTTGTTTAGTCACTGAAAAATTAATCAATTTAAGTTAAAATTTTGATTCTCCCGAGAAATAATGTGTTTCGTGACGTCGGCGATGACGACACAAGGACAGGTCTTCAAGCGAACGTTAGTACGCTGTTTACTCTACGGCGGACTCCGGAACCCCAGTCCTCCTAGACAATGTCACCATACTGCGCAGGACCACTTTCCGGCGTTTCTTTGTTTCTGACCGTTTTCCCACCTGGGTTCCTTTTGTTACGGTGGGTCGTAATCGTTTCGTGAAACATGGGGTATGCTCGACAAACAGGGCCACGTAAGACAATGTCGCTTACGCCATTCGGCCAGTGTCGTGTGAGACAACCCCAAAGCGCTGCAATGCTGTCCAGGTAAAAAGCGTAGTGCACCCAGTGGCAGGGGGCATTGGTACTTCGATGCTTCCGTGTATTTTCGCAACTTTCATTGTTTACAGCACCATTCTTACTGCTACAAAATGAATATGCATTACATTTGAGCTACTATAGCTTGTTCTGGAAGAATATAAGACCTCCTAACTTGCGTTTGCTTTTGCCGGCCTCAGCCAATCGCACGGTTTTGCATATGACGTTATATGTTTTAGTGCGGGAAAAGACCTAGTGGGTCGCACGGCCATTCTCTTTTTTTTATTTTATAGGTTATTTGAGCGAAGTGTGCGTTCAAATTGGTGTCAGTAGGATTCTAACGAGGCAATCTTTCGAATGAACCGAAGTTGTGGTTTGTCTGCATGGCCCCTTTAACGTGCGACGAAATGTCGAACACAAAGGTGCTTTCGCTTTCGCTTCAATCAGGAAAGCGGCCGCCGCGGTCGGGAATGGAGCCCGCGTCCTCGGGCTCACTTAGCCGCTGTGACAGAGCTGCGGGTGATTCTCAAACTTGCAGGTACGTATCTTTTTTTTATTGTGGAACTGTTACAGTTTTCTTCGTTAACCTTGTAAATTTTAAAAAATTCAGATAAGTTCGATCAGCTTGGTTTTCATGTTTTGTGCCGGCTACGTGTGAACTGAATTTACAAATGGGTAATATTGCTGCTGCAGAAACTCTTAATTGTAATCGTGTGTCTACAGCGAAGCTATATCCGGCGACAGACCGAACGCTGAGCAACAATTTTCAGCGTATGGAAAAAAAATCCCGGGCCATCTCCACTAACCTGAAAACTGGGGAGGGGTTTTTGGCGTTTTTGCCACCGGATAGGAAACCATTGGGGGGTACAGGTATACAGCTTTGTTGTAAAAGTCTCGTGTCTTTGAAGCACTAAGCTGTCTAGCGCGAGGCGTAAACGAGTGTCCCGGTGTTTTTAGGTGCGGAGTACCTTAGGACCTCACAATGTCCGTCCGCGTCCGTGCGCATAGCATGTACAATCACAAAAAATCCCACAGGCACCGGCAGGATTCGAGCCTGCGTCTGGTAGACCAGACAGAGTTAGTGTCCTTCGTCTTACCCATTGCGCTACGACCGGGAGTTAGTACCCGAGAGTCAAACGGCTTACTCCCTTGCCTGTAATGGTGCGGAGTACATTAGCACTTCCCAATGTCCGTCCGCGTTCATCCGTGCGCCCACCACCATCAAGCGAAAATCAAGCGAAACTCAATTTGAGCCGTGAGTTGCAGTTTCATTTAGGGAATAATCAAGGTGTAACTCAGGGCTTAAATCGAATGACGGTTGGGGCTCCAATCGGATGTCACTCGTGGCGCAACTTGGATGTCATTTCGAGTCCCCGTACTCCGCACCCTCGCCATCATCCACGGAGTCGAGATGCTGCCATTGTTTTAGTACGCGTTGTTCTAGCGCGAAGCGTGAACGAATTTCCCGGTGTTTTAGTACCGTGACTACATGAGATGGCGATTACGACGACTACAGGAGACGCCAACAGCCCGAGCCCCTAAGGGGCTCCCGACTAAAAAATTCATAAAAACAAAAAAATTGGGCCCATCTCCCCACGAGGGGGGACTCGAGTAAATGCGTCGCGTAGGGGGTGGGTGTATTGCGTTAACGTTAGTGTTTGGGGGGTGGTGGTGGGGTGGTAGTGAATGTGTTAACTATTATTGCTTATTACTATTAATTATTATTGCGTTAACTTTTAGTGTTTGGGGAGTTGGTGGTAGTGAATGCGTTGTGTCAGCAGCTTCTTGACGTAGTTTGAATGAGTCAAGGATATAAGGCGCGTTCGTAGCCTTTGATTCTGTGTCGGTTTTGTGGCGCAGTGGGAAGAGCACCATGTACCTCGCGTTCCGCCCACAGGGTCGTGGGATCAAAACTAGGCGCCGATAACTATTATTTTTTTTATAGTGTAGGGGGAGGGGTGCGGACGGACAACAACGCTGCACCTGTTGTTGAGAGCGAGGAGGGTACGGAAGAGAGACGCACACCTGCGCCTCGCCGCGACGCGCATGCGCAGTGAGTGTGTGGACGCCACCGCCGACGGTCGAGGGACATCGTGCGACTAAGAAACGCGCCGCGTTTAAAAATGGTCCAAGGGACTCCATGCTTTTATACCGGAGGGCTTTATTAAGTTGGCCATAAAATATGTCTTCCCGCAATGCATTCCTGTTTAAAGGTGAAGCCGACCTAAGACGATCGATGTAAGCTGGTTTTTGCAAGCTGGCTTGCCCAAGTTGTGGTTTGCTCAGTGAAGTATGGCCATCTATGGAAGAGCATGGCCATAGCCCCACTTTATTTATACTCCTGTCCACCACCTTGTTGTTGTTGCCATACATACGTCCTGTCTTTTTCATTGTTTCTTCATGTTACTTATGCGTCCTAATTTACATTGCGTCCTAATCCGTCCTAATTTACATTAGTCTATCCTAGTTCATCTCGATCCATTTTAATGACACCTTACTAAACATTACTATCAATAAGTAATAAATCACTGATTAACTGGTGTAATAATTATTCGTCTCTTACGGCTGATTTACTGTGGTTGGCTTCTGGCCTTCCTTGGTTCACATGAGTTTTTGCGTTACTTTGGTCGACGCCGGGGTTATTTGAGGTCAAGTTTCAAATTATATATACAAGACTTCAACCTTAAAAGCCGGCTAGGCAAATTATCAAGGCCGCACTTCAGGATACTTCACCGGGGTTACTGTCCGCACGAATAAAGTGGTTCTTGGAACTCTTGCAACTGATTCGAACTCTGCTGAAGCCAGATCGGTAAGAGCGTGTGGTGAGTAGCACAACGATGAGTAGCGAGCACGGGCGCCCGTGCGTCTGAAGTTCAAAGATGAAAACAAAACCAGTACCATCTCCCCTGCGCCGTCATGAAGCGACCAGCGGCCTCGGCAGGCTACTAGGAAACTGCTCGAATTGAGCGGCGTTTTCAATCGGCATTTCAGTCGCGTCCGGTTTCGTAGACCAGTCTCGTACGGTGATATCTCAAAACCCCCTTCGCGCACAGAATACAAATCATGGTGCGGGCACTCCGACGCTCCGATATAAAGCACTGAGCTGTTAAACTGCCTTACACTCCTCAATTTCCATTTTATCGCTGTCATACGAGGTTCATTGGGTCCAAGTACAACCGCTGCCAACGAGCTACAAGTTCGTATCGGCGCTGGACATCTTTCTTGAATGAACAACGGCGGAGCAGTTTGCCTCGAGTTCACTTTCCTCAGACACTAGCCAAAGGCGAAAATATTGACAAGGACAGAAAGGGAATCATTGATAAACCTTCTTCACATATTTAGCTGAATTAAAGGCCGACGTGTTCAATGCTTTGAGTTCTCCGTGGACAAACGAAGTTGTATACTCGACAACTCCGAAAGCCTTTAAACGGCACAGACGTTCAAAAAGAGGTATTTACTTAACAGTTGTTACCATTTTTTGGTTTTATGAACTTCACCGCGACGCCTAAATTAACAGCTCGCAATACCAGTTGCGGCAGATAGCTTACATTCCCGACTACAATTTACAAGACAAGCAGGCCCGCCGAAAGCCAATAGTTTCTCTCGAGAAAAACAAATCCGGAAGAGGATAAGTGGAATTTCAATTCACGGGGATTTGGGTAGGCAGAGAGGAGAAAAACAGAGTTACCGAATATGTAAGGGAAATATTCCGTGAACGACCATGTATACAGAAATCTGGACGGCACGTCGGTAATTCGTAATGCATATTTCGTAAAATACAATGTTAGCTTCGCTAAAACCTCGTTTATGCTGCGGCGCTGCACATACCGATCAGTTCTGCTCGTGTCTTTTTTTTCTAAGCTTACCCATGTGTAGTCCTAATAAGATTCTGTGAGTATTTTGCACTACCACCAGATTGCAATTGCATTATTTGTATTTGTTTATTATTTTCGGGTATAGTCCAGGCCGTAGCCAATTTGCAACAAAGAAACGTATACGCTGGACGTGCCTTTGATAGTGTATCTGTACGATTATTTCACTGCTATTGTTAATTTTTATAAAGAAATTTTATTTCGAGATCCTTATATTTCAGATACTTACACTTATCAGGTTCCAAGTACTTATATTTATCACGCACTTCTCCACTTTAGCATTTTAAAATGCATAAGCATTTTCATGCATTTTCATGCAAGGAAGTCCGTCTGTCAGCCTGTGACACTTGGTATGTCACGCTTTCGCAGCATACCAAAATGCTGGTAATTAAAGACCCTATCGCCTTCATAATTCTGTAACAGAGTCCTTATCGTGCTTCTAAAGGTGTCTTCCAAGCAATGTATTTTTCTAAAGCAGTGAAGCCGATTGTTAAGGCCTTGGTGTTTGCGCTCTGTAGGCATACATGGTGCTTTGTAGGCGTATTTAATGTAGGGCCCTATGGTTTTTATATATTTTCTCACAGTGGAGCTGTTTAAGATTAAACGTAACCCGTTGGCAGCAAAAAAAAAATCAAGAAAAAAAATTGCACCGCCTGTAAAGGTTGCACCACCGCAGATAGCCGGCCTTCGCGCCTGCTTGAGTGTGAGCGCAAGGGGAAGTAGCGTATGCACACCCCTTAAAATGCCATTTTCAAGGCATTAGTCTTTCTTGGGCTACTAAAACGCAAAAAAAAAATTGGGGCCCCTTGGCACCTTGCACTACTAATGCAAGGCTGGAGAAACAGCGGTGCTGGGGTTCGACCTAGCTTCTTCCCCCTGGGATACGCTGTCAGTGTGGGGGACCGAACGGAACGGCTTTTTTTTTTCTTTACTGCATGGAAAACTGCCCTTAATACAGCCTACAAAAGTTATGAGTCATCCAAGAAGATGCACATCACTGCAGCTAAAATAAGCCGTCCTTTAGAACTCTGGCAAGCAGACGCACGCGTCCAACAGATGCAGCCATTCTGGTGGGTCACTTTGCGCCGCATAAATGCTCCGCACCAACGCAGTTTGCTCCCGAAAAATGGACTTCGTTGGGCGAGGGGGTTCCGCGTGCCTGTCCGTCATGCGGCACTTCCACAAGCTATACAATCCAATCACAACAAATATATCATAGGGCACTAAGGCAAGAACCGAATTGTATAAGGGGTAATGTCCATGTCCTTTTTAAGAGTTCGTTGCAACAAATCCCAGAAAAACACCGCATCCCGGCACAAAACAAAACAATGATTAATGGTTTCAGGTTGATTTTACAAGGCCGTTCCGTTCGGTAAAGCATTACCGAACGGAACGGCCTTGTAAAATCTGGTTAAACTTGGCCTCACCCTTTTACACTTAGCCAAGCCTAGTAAGAACATCCTAAAATCTAACAAAACTTAGCAAAACCTAGAAAATACTGGCCAAACTTAGCAAAACCGGAAGAAACTAGGTCGACCCCCAGCTCCGCTGTTTCCGCAACCTTGCACCACTAGTGCAAGCTGCAATTTTTTTTTGTAAGACGTCTTATGAAGCCGCTGAAAAAAATTTGTTCGCACAAAATCGTTTGTTTGAAGCAGTGAAGCC
The DNA here is from genome assembly GCF_048455015.1 of Haemaphysalis longicornis. Lineage (NCBI taxonomy): Eukaryota > Metazoa > Arthropoda > Arachnida > Ixodida > Ixodidae > Haemaphysalis > Haemaphysalis longicornis. The sequence continues at coordinate 21,719,627 of NW_027526225.1, read as the reverse complement.
GACTTTTAAGGAGCTTGAAATATAGCGTAGGAGCTTGTTCTCCATGGCGTCTTATGAAAATATTTACAAAAAACTTTAGGGCGTTTCTAGTTTGTATAAAAAATGTCCGGCGCCTGAAAAATACTCTTCCCAGCAGTGCGTGCACGTATACCACCTGAGACAACATAAATGCGGATGGGCATATAGCAGAGCTGCTTAGTCATCTATTAGGCACTTTCAACTGCAGAGTTTCCGCGACCTTTTTTCTTGATTTCCACACATGGACGTCGCCATTACTTTCCAAAGTTAAAGGCAAAGGGTGAATATGCTATTTCTAACGAACCGCGAGGGCAGGGCGAGGGATAGTATCAACAATGGTGGGGCATTTCTACATGACACGAATATTACGTTAGTCTCTCCGCGAGTCGTAACAGAGCAAATAATATGTACAGTCCCGATTTGAAATCTTAAAGGGGGCATCCGTGCCTCAGTTTCTCTAGACATGCACGGCCAGTGTACGCACTGAAACAAACATTTGGTTCAGCGTCACCAGAGTGTACTCGATTGACCAGTTAATAGACCCTATACAAAATGCGCCCAGCCATCTCACGTCGACTCCGGTAACTAGGTCCGCCATTTTGGTACGGTCGTTTGAAACCGAAACCAATTAGCAAAACATGGAAGGCGGGCATTGACCGCTCTTGGTGATGGACTACAATGCCGGAGCATTGCTTCGTGCCGCAGTGCACGCAATGCGGAAATACCGGTCGAAATGGAGAAAAGGTACATGAAGTTTCACGCTTTTGAACGAACTTTCTGACGCGAACTATGCCGGCGCGAGCAACCTTTGTGACACGCTGGGCGCGGTGCGCTGGGAGCGAATATTTGTCGTTGGTTCGCTAAGCGCGGGATTCCGTAGTCGCTGTCTGGATGAAAAATACAGCTGCGTTGGAGTTCTGTGGTCCAGCCTTTGTATTCTAAATGAGGCCTGAGCGTGCGCCACCTATTCATGCGACTGACAGCGGCGCTCGACAGGGAAAACAGTACCACACGTTTCCAAAATTAGGCTGTTTCTTTGCTCGTTCCTGTGGATCTGCGCCCGCTTCATTTCATTGTTAAATGATACCGCTTAGCCCCTACACGAGCCTTTATCTTACCTAGGGCTGTAAACAAACTTTTCTTGCCGCACTACGCCGTCACGGCGTGTTTGAAAATTTCCTCTGTGGCGGGCGCACACGGTATGGGAGTGTGTTGGTTTCTTTTACGTTGCATTTAGCCGCGTGTCGTTGCAGAAGTGGCGTACACTGTTTTATGATGATCTAACGGTGGAAAATTCGAGCTTTTGCACTTGTTTCCCGATTTGCCGGGATGAAAGGTTTGTTGTTACGTCAAGTTAACTTGGTGCCCATTGTCATTTCAGCCACGATGTATTTACTGTCGAATATTTTGCGACTAAAATACACACTCACTCCTCTAGTTTGTCACATGCTGCATGCATGCCTCCGACGTAATGATAGTGCCCATTAATACAGGTAGCTGAGACAATTTTCAAGTTTTATTAAAAAAAAGAGAAAACGTCCAGAGTTGCATCAGGCCGCCGCGCATCAGCTTGAGTGCTTTTGCATTTTTTGTATCCACAGTGAGGATCCCAGTAAATTAAACTACTTCGCTGATTTATAACGCGTGCAGTATAGCAAACTGTGGATATAAATGGAACAAAGGGAAGCATTCGCGTACCCCTGCATGCCGCGGTCTATTAAACGCGACGTTGCCCAACCTCTGCGTGCTCGTGAGAGGACCACGGCGAAATGTGGCATGAATGCTTGCTGGTAGCTCATAGGTGACCCTTCAGGTGCCATGCCAGTCCTTGTTTCTGTCACTGTGGGGGGAGAGGCCAGCACAACTGAGGTAAAAAACCCATTCCCGAGGCTACCAAGTTTTCTCCCAAGCACCTGCACGGCACTTTGTTGCTGCTCGCATTGCTCGTGTACTCGACGTGCATCGAACAGGCGCATTGCAAGGAAAGGGAAGGGGCATTTTCTCGCGGGCTTCTCCAGTCAATGTCTTGGACACTCGCTGGCTTGATGCCCTGCTGTCTCGGACGTCCCCACTGTTGTGGCAGCTCAGTGCACGCAAGCTACGGTAGCGCCTCTTAAAACATTGGGCTTGCAAGAGGACGAGTAGGTGCACAGCCGCAAGGATGTGATTCCATGCTCCACTGCAACCCGCTGGGTACTCGCACGATGCCTCCCCAATCGCCCCACTGTCCGTCTCAAACGTGAGGCACACAACATAGGGCCGGCCACTTTTCTTCTGGGAGCGAAAGTAGATGCTGAGCACATGGATGAGGCCCAACCTGCAAGAACAGAGAGAGTAACAGTAAATAGCACTCAGGGAAGAACAGGACTAGTCCGCTACAGTTTATGGTAAAGGGACCGAGCAGAAAACAGTGGCCGCAAGGAACAGGCTCAAAATGACCAGATTTTGTGTCTTGCTTAGCACTGTTGCAAGGGCAATAATCTACACCTCAAACAGCAATGATGTCAAAATTGTTTGTCAAGTTCGAGCGTGCAAGTATCTCTGCATGCTTTGTTAATGCATTTTCAAAAGAAGGCAGTTTAACATTTAAAAACCTCACCGAGGGTAATGATACCATTACCCGCATAATCGTGTTCGTCATAACTTAAGCAAGCAATAATAAACATTGGGGCTATACCGATGACCCACCGAATTAAAAAAAATCTTCTAGTTCAGTGAGTTCGAGCAAACGAGGTCATTATCTATTCTTGCACACCAAAAACATGCGCTTTAGAAACAAACACCACCACCCCACCACCAAAAAAGGAGAAGAAAGACACGCAAACAGATTTTGCGGCAGAACATGCGCAATAAATAATGAAAACACAAAAAAAAAGAAAATTTAAGGCGTATGTGCGCTTTTGTAGTCGACTTCACCGCAAAGCGCGATTGCTTTGCGGCCAACGCGCGGGCGGACGACCGTCACGGAAAACGGCCGCAACCTTTCCGTAAATATCTTCGCCAAAAATCATCCCGTAAAGTCGATGTACAGCATTTGAAAATACCTAATCCACCCACTAGCGGTACGGTCTGGCGATTGTCGCTTTCCTCTTTCAGGGTTACTGCAACAGGGTCGCCGCTACGCATTTGCATAGTAAACAATGATGAACAAAGTGCTATACAAATGCTCATACCGGTTAATTCGCGTCATGTAAAAAACAAAGAAGGATTTACTTACTGCGAGTCGCACGTGTTTGTCTGCACCGATGAAGGCGAGCAATGCGCCTAGGTGGTTAGGCGGCATGCCCTGCTCCGCTGCCGCTCAGATGGGTCTTTGGCGCGACACCCCGAGTGGTATGAGTCTTCAGACACAGTCGGCAGCGCAGACAAGTCCTTCGTCCACAATCCGCGGTCGGGAGCCGGAAAACGCCGTCCAGTTTGAGCCATACCGCGTTACCGTCACATACTCTTCCACAGTAAACAATACGAGACTTCCCGATCGGCGCCCGTACCAATATGGCCGACGGTCTCGTTTACATCAGTGTTGCTAGATCACCAAGCAATTTCGCATAAGGTCTATTCATGCACTGAAGAATAAAATGTCTGCCATGGATGACTGACAAACATCCCGCGCTCCTTTGTTCCTATTCTATGGGAGCAATAAACATTGTTTCCTCCTCCTATTCCTTCAAATGACGATGTCGACCATACGATTTCACTTATAAGTTTGATCTGCGCTGTGACGTCTTGAAAAGCAAACGTGACGTTCAGCATAGTGTAGTGCTTCAGCGCTGACCACATGTTTGAGTCGAATGGTACGTTGCTCTGGTTCGCCGTATTTCCTTCGTTGGCGACATGGATCGGTTACTGGTGTACACTGGCGTTAAACTGAACTATGGAATTTCCTTAGAGGGTAGCCATCTTGCAGCATTTTCCGGCAGCCAGTCAAGCTTTCGGGTGCATCTTTTCCCGAAAAGTTACGTCCAGATTGACTGGCCAAAGAAAAAATTGTGAGCCGTCCCATCCTGTGAAGGTGCATAACCAGAGAATCTTTCAGCACACAACAGAGAGGTGACGCAGAATTGAGGTGAAAGGTATGGGCAAATATTATTCACTTGATAGTTGACGGAGGTCATACCTAAAATAGACACGCACACACTTTCATTTTGACTCTACTGATCTTGGAAATGGCGCCTATTTATATCTACTCCAAAGGTACGTCCAATCGATGATACGTGTTAGCTTGATGTCTAAGTCCTCTTTCTATCTTGCAAATGGGGCACATTATTAATTTATATACTCAAGAAGCTCGTTCACCGGAAAATGTGTTAGTCTAAGGTTCAAATCTTGTTTTGAACGGCGTAGGACTTTTTTGGTGAAGGCACCCTTACAGGGCACACCTTGGGCAGTTCATTTTCGGGCGCCTCGCATCCCAAAGCGTCTGCAGGGCAGAACAAGTTGGTTCTAGACTCCCTTCTCTACCATACTCGAGAAGCCGGCACACAGAACCACATTTAATCGAGACAGTCACTCCCCCTCTATCCTCCAACTCTCCTCTTCCCCCTCCCCCTCCAGTGATGGCCAAGGTCAAGGCACGGATTGTAATCAAGTTTATTAAATACATATCAAAACTCTATAGAACGCATCGCGCTTCAATGGCACTTGAAGCCTTGGGAGCGTTTGTTGGGAGACATGACAAATACACGGAATCTAGCCGTATAAGCATCGCTTAAAAAGAATTTATACGAATTTGAGGCTCACTGGAAGCTGGTAAACCAGTACTAGACTACACTGTTCGTGGGTGCTGTGGGTGAAATGTATCAGGAAGTGCTCCCTCCTCACGTCGTGGTGCAAAAAAACAAATCAGTTTAACTCTGTAAAAAGGTTCGTACAGACACAAACACTAGGCTGCAATAAGAAAACTGGAAAAAACAGTGCTGCATCGGGGGCCGCTTGTCACTCCATTACGCAATGAGACGTCGTACTGAGCGCTCTTTGCAGAAGGTCACAAGCGATACGGGGGCGGAGCTTTCTTTCCCGCCCGCGTCTTCTGCCACGGCATCCGTAAAAGTCTTCCTCACCGGCAGCGCGTTAAAAAAGCTGGCCAATCACAGATGACCTAGACAAGTGGCGCCACGCGTTGCGTATTTAGAGACCGAAGGGTTGCGAAGCGTGAACCATGAGTGCTCCTATATTTGTACACGGCGCTGACTGTTTACACAACTGGTAGGTATATCCCTCTGGGCCTGCATACACAGGCGTCACTTAGCTGCAAGATGCAGTCCAAAAGGTTACCCTCACGGTATACGCCACGTGAAAAACAGAATTGAGTTGTACAACCACTAAAACTGTTCTGCGATGAACAGGAGTCGCTGGGGATGGAGGCGAAAAGCAAACACGCCCATGTGTTCCAAATTTCGGCGCACGTTAAAGATCCCCAGGGGGTCAAAATTAATCCAGAGTTCTCCACTACGGCGCGACTCATCGCCTTCGTTGCGTCAGCGCGTTAAACCCTACAATCAATCAATCAGTGGTCGCCGGGGCTGTTTTGACCGATGCGATTGTGGGCGTCTAATGTATTAAAATTTGTTGAAACTAATCTGTTGAACAAACTAATCTGCAGTTCAGACTAATCTGCTGAAAATTGATCTGTTTTCAACATACCTCGGCAAAGTTGGCGCGGCTCACTCAAACTCACTCACAAATTTTTTTCCGAATCACCACTCACTCAAACTCAGACTCAATGCTGAGCAGCACATCTGCGCTCACTCAAACTCAAACTCACATTGAGCGCAAAACTCAGAACTCACTAGTACTCAAAACTCAAAATGTACTCAGAACTCAAAATGTACTCAAACTCAAAATGAACTCAAACTCAAAATGTACTCAGAAATAAAGATAGACTCAAACTCAAAATGTACTCAGAACTCAAACTGTACTCAAAACTCAATATGTACTCAAACTCAAAATGTACTCGAACTCAAAATGTACTCAGAACTCAAAATGAACTCCGAACTCTAAATGGGCTGAGAACCCAAAATGAATTCAGAACTCAAATGGCCTCACAACTCTCTCATGCTAGGAATTTACTCTGGGTCAGATGGACTCTGATTTCACTAGCATTTAGTGTTGTCAAACTCACGCGTGGTAAAAATATTACGGGTGCAAATTCGTGAGCTCAAACTCTTGCATTCGGCACGACATGACACCGTGGGTCCTGTGAGGTCGGAAACAATTTTCGTTGCAGATTTCACACAGCTATACGTGCTGCCCATGATGACTAGCGCTGGTTGCAAGCAATTGTACGTATATATTGGATACCAAACTCTTGATGTAGGCTCCGTGTTCGTGTTTATGACAGAGGCGGTCCAGACTCGAATGTGTGCGGGGTCTCTGGGTCGAAACAAGCAAGATTGGGCAAGGGGATGTGCGCTCACTGCTCCGTTCGTTTATG